>NC_086229.1:6492500-6860000 GCF_036321145.2 Pelmatolapia mariae | reverse complement strand
AACGACATAAGAAATCTGCCTGTGGATATCTCTGTGCAACTTCTCCAACTAAAGCATAGTACACACTGCCATAGTTATACAGCCTTATTATCTGCACATTCTCTACACAGAAAGTGAAGTTTTATACTTTTACATCACCCCAATGTCAATCACATATATTTAATCTGTGCAATATACTGGGGTATTTAAAATCAGAACTATTTATATCTATTAGAATGATTTTATGACCTTATAAAATATTGTATTTATTTAATTTGGTCAGCTACTGTTCTTACTGTCTTGGAGTGACTGTGAACATAAATTCCTTAGGGATGAATAAAGTATTATTGCCATTCTGATCGTATTTTGATTCACCTATATTTTATTCCAATATATACAGTTTGAATCCCATCAATCTTGTAGCTGGCGCAAAGATGATTTTTCTCATTCTCTTACTTCCGGCTGTTATGGCACATGCCCACAACTCAAAATGGCCTTGTTTTCAGTGTTAATAGTACATGCCTATTATTTGATCCAACAATGAAGCCAACAATGAAACACTGGACTTACTGTATGCCAGCTAGAAGAGGCATACAGTTCAGCACCTCTCCCTCCCTTGGGAAGATCTGATCACAACCTGGTGCACCTTGTCCCTGTGTATGAGCCCTTAGTGCACAGGGAGCCACCAGCCACCCGCACAGTGCATAGATGGTTGGAGGAGAGCGAGGAGGCTCTTAAGGACTCTTTTGTGTCTACTTTGTGGGAGGTGATCTGTGACGACCATGGTGAGGACATCAACATCAATGTAATATTTTGAAAACGCTACATTTGAAAACGGTGCTTTAACGTCTCAGTGCGGACAGTGAAAACTGAGACTTTCTAAAATGATGATGCATGTTAGTCATATGATGCAGTCATGTGACCAATTAAACTAAATCAGTTTTGACAGCCCTATTCAAGATTTATATCAGTCTGTACATGCTCCAGATAGCTTTTCTTCAAATTCTTTAACTGTCATTCACTTTTGCAACTTTGTATTTTTGTGTTACTCGCAGCAACAACTCCACCTCATTCTTAGTCCATTTAAAAAAAGTGGTGCTTTTCCTCAACATTTTGCCGCAACGTTTCAAAAAGCCAGAAAGTAAATAAGCAGCAGACAGAAATGAGGCAGGTCGAATCTTCTTGCATTTCATGCATGAGCAGTACTGGAATGTAAGCATTTTCTGCCCTTTCAATGTGGATGCGCAACTCTGTGAAAACCACTGAAAACGCTAGTTTGGACGTATTGGACGCATTGTGAGAACAGCTGAGAGGATAGTTGGTGTACCACTCCCCTCCCTGCAAGACATCTACACCACCCGCCTTACCCGCAAAGCCATCACAATTGTCAACGATGCAACCCACCCCGCGCACTGTCTGTTCAGCCTCCTGCCCTCCGGAAAAAGATACAGAAGTCTCCGCTCCCGCACTACCAGGCTCACCAACAGCTTCATCCACCAGGCTGTGAGACTGCTGAACTCTCTCCCCTCCCGGCTCCCAGCCAGCAGAACCACCAGACTGGCAGGAGTATAGGAAGACAGACTGGACCCCCCCCCCTCCACACACACACACACACACACACTCCACAACAAGGAAACACTCTCCACATTCCTGACTGGAAACGACTACCTCTGCATTACAATTGCACACACCTGCTGCTATATATTTTTAGTATTTTTAGTATTTTCTTTAGCACTATTTATATTATTTATATTACTATTACTGCTGCTACAGTCTTATGCTGCATTAAAACAAAAACACTTACCAACCACAACCTGGGACTACGTCAAGTAGACTAGTACACTACTTTCCACGGCGCACTGTGGAACACTTTATTATATGTTATGTGTAGGTCCTGTCTTGTTATATCCTGTATGTTACCTAAATGTTGTGCATCTGCACTTTATTGTTGTCTATGTCTACGCATGGGACAGTGTGAAACGTAATTTCAATTCCTTTGTATGGCAAGTACATCTGAAGAAATTGACAAATAAAACTGACTTTGACTTTGACTTTGAGCATTTTCAGACGAAAACGCAGTTTTTAAATCTATCTGGGCTAGTGTGGACGTAGCCTAAAGCTGTCCTCAAGCTGAAGAGACAAATCTCTTCAAATCCAGAGACAAGGAGGAGCTGAGAGGACTGATAAGAAATGGGAAGGACAGCTACAGGCAGAAGATGGGGAACCAGCTTCAGCAAAACAAAGTTTGCGAAGTCTGGAGAGGCCTCAGAACCATCTTGGGCCACAAAGATCAGAATTCTCTGATCAGGGGGAATGTAAATGAACTGAATCATTTCTTTAACAGATTTGATTCCTCTATGAGGCAATTTTCAACATCGGCTGCAGACTCACCCACCACCACTGCTGCTGTTCCACCTCTGACACCTCAGACACTTCATACCTCCTCAACTCACCCTGCTCACTACTACCTACCCCCAACAAAAGCATCCAGCACACATTAACACAAGGCTCCAGCCTGTCTCTCTCAACCACCCAGGTTAGGAGGGAAATGAGGAGGATTAAAACCAAGTTGGCATCAGACCAACTGTGTTGGGTGATGGAGAACATCTCTAACCTGACCCTGAGGCTGGGGAGAGTCCCACAGTTCTGGAAAATCTCCTGTGTTGTACCAGTGCCAAAGACTTCACGCCCCAAGGACCTCAACAGCTACAGGCTGGTGGCTCTGACATCCCACCTAATGAAGACCCTGGAGCCTCGGGTCCTGGCTCAGTTTCGTCACCTGGTAAGCTCATCACTGGACCCACTTCAGCGGATGATACTATCATTCACCTCCTCACCCACCGGTTTGTATATTTGTGCATTTTATATATTTTTTCTCTGTTAATACTGTTCATATGTATATAGTGCTGCAGAACTGTCATCCCTGTTGGACAACATCTGCCACACCATGCAGGAGACGCTGACAGTACTGAACAGCTCCTTCAGTGGCTGCGACACCCACGGTGTGGGATGGAGAGATTTAACAGGTCTTTCCTCCCTACTGCTGTCAGACTCCAGAACAAAGACTTCATCTGATAAAACACACACATCCACACATGTGCAATAGCAATAACATTAAGTGCAATACTCTTTTCTGGCATTGTTGTATTATACTCAGTTGTATATAGCATTTGTATTCCATGTTATTCTAGTGTATATAGTATTTTATTTACCTCTATTGTGTACAGTATCTTATTCTTATCCTATTTAAGTGTTTTTCTAATTATTGCTTTGTATATTCTCACTGTCCACTTTCTGTTGTAACTAAACACATTTTCCCATGTCTGGGACTACTAAAGGTGATCTTATCTTATCTTATCTTATCTTATCCTAACCCAACCCAAGTGTAATAATGAAGACACAGCACATTAACACTGTTAAAGAAAAAAAAACTTTATTAGGCTTCGTTTTAATGTGTGTGTGTGTAATTATATGCATTTCTTGAAATGGAGCAGTAGCAAGACCACCACAAAGAATAAAGTGATTGCAGCAGCAGTGATGAGAAGCATACAACAGGTCCATGAATCAATTAATCTCCAACATGTGCACCTAAAAGTAAGTTTATGAAAAGAAAGTGCACATAGATTACTCAAATAAATTTTATATATTATGGAAAACATTGGTGGATTAAGAAGAGACAAACTGCACTTGCCTGCAGGGTTCTCTTGTAGGAAACTCATCTTGTGGGCTCTGAAGTTGAGCAAAGGTTGAGTGATTGTGAGCAACATTTTGCAGCCGTATTTCCACTGCATGAAGGGCAAAAGACATTTTAGTTCAGACCACTGAATCTGAGAAATCAACAGGTGTAGATCTCACACACTGGAACATACCTGACATTCTCAAAGTCAGATTAAGAAGGAACAAAAGACCCTACGTTTCCAAAGATAACCTGCATACAGAGGAAATATACATTAGTATCCTGGAAGGATTAGTAATTGCTATTCAAGATCTATAAATTAAAGTGGAAAAATTGGAAGAATTATTGGTTTGTATTCTAAAATTGGAAGCTTTAGAGACTTTGTTTAAAAAAAAAAATAACAGAGTCATTTGAATAGGACCAAAATCACACTTCTCAGGACTTCTGCTCACATCAGTGTTGATTAGCAAATCAAATAATCCATTACTAAACTAACTTGAAATCAAGGATGGTTTGTTTGGAATTTTATATGTAATTAATCTCACAAACCTAATTAATGGCATTTACATATCATCCTTTAGGTATGTTGTTAGTGTACCTCCATTTTAATCTGGAATTACACTTTGTCAAAGATATCAATGAACTATATTTATAAAGTGTTGTTTTAATATATAGTTAGAAATTGGATTGTTAATCTAAACTCCTTCAAGTAATCTGCAGGGCTATCAGTACAAAAAGAACATGAGCACAATGTTGGAAGCATTAGTGATTTATATTCTATAACTGGATGGACAAGAGATTAATATCATAAAAATGAAAGCATTAGTGATTTTGATTGAACTTACCTTGAAACAAATCTTTTCCAGTCTGCTGTACTCTTACCATACTCTGACACCACTGCCCCTCCCACCCAAACTCATGACTACACAGATCTTTCAGCCAATCACGTTATTAATTTTGCCTATAATACAAGGTACTTGTATTATAGGCAAAAAAAAAAGGAATTGAAGATGATTCACTTGGAGTCTTTTCTGTAATTATAATAAATAACAGTCAATTAATGTGTTTTGTGAATCTTATTAAATGGTCTGTATTCGTATAGCGCTTTACGTAGTCCCTGGGGTGCACTGACAGAGGCGAAGCTGCCGGACACTGGCCCCACCAGGCCCTCTGACCACCACCAGTAGTCTTGCCCCAAGACACAACGACCGAAACAGTCCGAGCCGGGGGTCGAACCGCAACCTTCCGATTACAGGATGAGCTGCCAACTCTTGAGCCATGATCGCTCCAATATAACTTTAATCTGGAATTACACATTTTCAAAGAAATGAATAAACTACCATGACTGTTGTTTTTTCCCATCCTCCATCAGTGTGAGAAAGAAAACACAGGATTTTGCCGTTGAACAACAAGAACTTTATTGAACTTTATCTGAACATTGTTGTATATGAACATCTGTGTGCAGGTGCATGCATGCTTGTGTGTGTGTAGCTATGTTTGTGTGTCTTTATTGGCAGTCATTTTCCTTTCCATCAGCAACATCGTCTGCCTGCAAAGGCAAATGAAGAGAGGAGATTCTTAGTATTTGTTGCAGTAACTCATTTCATCTGATATTTCATTTCTTGTTGGCTGTGTTACTCTGTTAACTTACATTCACTGGCACACCATCATTGCTGGACTGAGGCTCTTTAATGGCTTCAGAAATCTCCAACTTCCTAGTTTCATCCTGTGACTTTAGGTCATCTTTTTCCACCAGTGGTGGTTTATTGCTTTTCACAGGGTGCTCAGGAATTAGAATCCTCGGTCTTCTAGCCATTTTCCTCTTCTTGTAAGGAGCCCACTTGACTAAGGACTTGCAATACTGTGTTGAAAGAGAAAATATTTTTAAAAATACATAAAATAAAAACAAAAACATTAAATACAGTTAAGGTGTTTGGTGCACATAGCGTGGCATGTTTCCAAAGACACACTGCATACAGAGGACATCAGCACAATGTTGGAAGCATTAGTGATGTATATTATATAACTGGAATGTCCAGGGACAGGGATGAAAATTATGGAAGTTTAGCTATTTGTATTGTATCATTGGAAGGACTAAGGATTAGGATCATAACAAAATGAAAGAGTTAGTGGTTAGGATCGCACTTACCTTGAAACAAATCTTTGCCAGTCTGCTGTACTCTCACCACACGCTGACGTTAATGCTCCTCCCCCCAAAGTTCATGACGAGAAAGATCTTTCAGCCAATCACACGATCTAATTTGCCAACATAGTTGAGGGTACCAATACTTGGAATGGAAGACGACTCGTTTGGAATCTTTTCTGTAATTGAAATAGACTAAAATTAAATTAAATTAAATTAATATCTTAACAGCTTTTAGGAATTTTGTTAGTGCAATGTTTAACTCTTTTGAAATCACACCTTGTTAAAATGATCTTTGATTCTCGAAATTCTTGCTGGTAGATACTCCAATAAAATAACTTCAAACAGACGTGTTTATGAACTTATTGGCAGCAGTACACTAACTACATGTAAGTAAAAATTAACAACTGCAGGAACGTAACAGTTTAATAGAATTTGTAGATAACAATTTATAATTAGACTAATTACTTATCTGGCTATTGGACATACAAAGTTATGTTGCAATGTAGGAAAAAATTATAAGTACAGCATAATAGTTGGTGCTGATGTCAGAGATAAACCATGGTGAAAGGCATTGCCATCTGATCAGTGTGATGTGGAGATTAGGAGACAGGAAAACAATGACATTTAAAATAGACATAGAAAAGAAAATACTACAAAGGAAATAGTATTATGAATAGAACATTTTGAATCTCTTGGCGTTTGACGGAGGTGGTTGCACTTTCTCCTTCTCCCTCTCCCTTATCTTTCCTGTTTGGCTTCTCATGTCTTTTGTATGGTCTTTCTTATTCTCTAACCCTGAGAGAGTCTCCCAGACTTGTTTTCTGTAAACCTAAAGAAGAATTATGGATTTTATCAACTGGTCCCTTAACGAGACTGACAAACTCCTGGTTGGAGCTGGCTCGGACCTGGCTTATAGAAGAACAAGAAGCGGCTACAGCTGTTCAAAATCCCACAAGGCTGGCCGACAAGACAGACGATGGGCAGGGCTGTGAGTACTCAGACTGTGTTTTTTTGACACAATATGGATAAGATCTTGGAAAAGCTCATGGCTCTGCTACATGGATAAGATTTTGGAGAAGAACAACAGGAATTGAGAAACCTGATGACCAGTGACGGATATTAGAGCATCTATAAATTGGAAGCAGTTTGCTCGCACTAACCAAAACAACTACCATCTTCACCTCATGCCGCCCCCTTGTCACCGACTGGATGCATAAGGCAAAAGCTGACGGGAATAACAATTCTCCTTTGATAACAAGACCGTTTATTGTATCTCCCTCCTCATTCAAGACCACCCGCGTCAACCGAAGATTGTTGACTTTTACGTAACCAAGTGAAAGGAAACTTTCTCTCGGCAGGACACACACACACTCACACTCACACTCACACAGACCTACACTTCCCCCCACCTCCCCACCCCCTCCAAATGCCTTCGAAGCTTATGTCTTCTATGTTGTGAGATGTGATGATTCATGTACTGAGGTGTTTCTTTCTGTTCTCAAACTGATCTCCCTGTGTGAGCTCAGACTGGGGGGAGTTCTTTTTTCTCCTCGTCTTTCCTCGTGTTGTGGATTTTCCATTGTTATGCGTCTCTGTCCTGTCTTCCCCATGTTATATTTGTGTAATGTATGTATGTTCGGAAGGGTAAGATGGCGCTGGCAAAAGGTCGGCAGCCTTAAACCAATTTCCTTCGGGGTCAACCTTTGGTATCAATAAAGTTTTATTGAATTGAATTGATATGCAGACAGAATCCCAGCTGGTCACAGCACATGGCAGCCCCTCTGTGAGCCTGGTAGTGGTGGAGGTTTCTTCCTGTTAATAGGGAGGTTTTCATTACGACTGTTACCATAGGTGTTGCTCACAAAGGCCATAGTCATGTTGTTCTGTTTTCTTGATATTGTTGTAAGGGTCGTTACCTTTCAAAGCAGCTTGAAGAAACTGTTGGTGGAATTTGGCACTATATGGCACTAAACAAAACTGAATTGAATTGAGTTCACATCCTGCAATGAATAATCAATCACCAACCAATTAGATATATATTTCTGACTAATCTTGACCTCTTAACTGTGTGTGTGTGTGTGTGTGTGTGTGTGTGTGTGTGTGTGTCTGTGTGGTGGTCATGTTTGTATGTCTTGCCTAGCATTTATTTTTCTTTCCCATAATTAGAACTCCTCGGCAGCAAAGACAAATTTATGGTGGCGATTCTAAGTGTCTTTTGCAATCTTTTTTTTTTTTTATTAATGATTTGTTGTGTTTCTGCTCCCTGAATTTACAGTGGATGGAACATCATTGCTCGGAAACTGAGACCCCTGAAGAGCTGCAACAACCTCCCTGGTTCCAGCTTGATCCACTAACTCTGATTGGAGAACCTTCAAATAAATCCATCTTCTCCATCTTCTCCTAAAAGGTAACAACATGGACTCCTAATTCAAGCCTGTTTCCACTGCCACTCCCCCAAAGTTTGCTGTTATACAACAACCGTTCAGCAAATAAGAGCACTGAATTCTGCTGTCTTTTATAGGATACTGGATCTTGGAAAATAGGAATACCCATTAGGAATTTTATGTGTAACTAATACAACTAATTTAATAACAAGATTTGCACAGCTACCATTAGGAATCATTTTATTTGAAATTATACCTTGTAAAAGAAATCAATAAACTTTGACTCTGTACTATTAAATAAAATGTTGCACAACTGCCCAATTTTTTTCTCACTAAGCTGCTAATATTATTATTAGTAGTATTTATATTATTAATCATGATCAGATAACTTTATTAATCCCAAAAAGGGCCATTTTTGTCTGCTCATTCACACAACCTATAAAAATTAATAACCACAAATATGAATCCAAACGACCCCTGTCAGCATTTAGTACTCTAACAGCTAAAGATTAGTACAAATATATTACATTGCATCTTTTACTTAGTCTTGGGAACAACAATGAGCATCACATTTGGATTCACCTTTGGTTTTCTTTTCTTGTCTGCAGTTTGAACCACCATAAATCTTGATGTTACACAAACTTTGACATCCCGCATTAACCCAGTGTGAGAATGAAGACTACGTATTTTGACATTGAACAACAAAATCTTTATTGTCTTTTGCTCAGTGGTTTGTGGATGAACTCATGAAAAGTTGTTGTTGTAATAAAGCAGTAGCAAAATGATCACGTAGAGTGCAATGATCGCAAAAACAGCAATGAGGATTATCCACATGAACAGTTTGTCCAAATGTCCACATCTGCACCTGAAAGTTATCAGTTTATACAAACAAAATGTAAACATCATTGGATTTATTATAATGTGTAAAATATCAGTGTATAAGAGAAATTGCTCTTGCCTGCAACGTTCTGCTACAGGATGTTCAGCCTGGTGACTCTGGATCTGACCAACAGGTGCTATATTGGGAGCAACGCATTGCTTCTGCATTTCCACTGCAGGAATTACAAATGACATTCCAGGAGCATCAGTTGGGACCACTCAATCTCAGAAATCAAAGAGGTGTAGATCTAACACACTAGCACATACCTGAGATTTTCACAGGAGCAATAAGAAGGAACAAAAGACCCAATTTCCAAAGATAAGCTGCACACAGAGGAAATATGCATTAGTATCTTGGAAGGATTAGTAATTTCTATTCAATAAGTGGAAGATCTATGAATTAAAGTGAAAAAATTGGAATTGAAAGAATTATTATTGATTTGTATTCTAAAATTGGAAGCTATAGGGATAAGGATTTTTAAAAAAAAATAGAATTAGTCATTTGGATAGAAGGAATTGTGATTAGACTTACCGTTTACCAAATCACACCTCTCGGGACTTCTGGTGACATCACTCTGACATCACTCTTGATTAGCAAATCAGACAATCCATTTCTGCAACACATTGCAGGACACTGTAACTTGGAATCAGGGATGATTTCTTAGGAATTTTGTGTAATTAATTCAACAAACCTAATGAATTGCTTTTGGTTATCATCCTTTAGGAATCTTATTAGTGTACTATAACTTTAATCTGGAATTACAAAGAAAAGAATAAACATTTTTTTGAATAAAGGATTGTTTGAATCCACAGTTAAAATGGGACTTTTTATCTATAGTGATTCAGGTAGTCAGTAGGTATACAATAGTATTATATAAGAAGTACATTACAATGCTGCTCCTCAAGTTGTGATTCAGCTGCAAATCTTTGCATTATATTCTTTGTGAATACCATGACTGTTGACTTTTCCCATCCTCCATCAGTGTGAGAAAGAAAACACAGGATTTTGCCGTTGAAGAACAAGAACTTTATTGAACTTTATCTGAACATTGTTGTATATGAACATCTGTGTGCAGGTGCATGCATGCTTGTGTGTGTGTAGCTATGTTTGTGTGTCTTTAATGGCAGTCATTTTCCTTTCCCATCTGCAACATCGTCTGCCTGCAAAGACAAATGAAGAGAGGAGTTTCTTAGTATTTGTTGTAGTAACTCATTTCATCTGATATTTAATTTCTTGTTGGCTGTGTTACTCTGTTAACTTACATTCACTGGCACACCATCATTGCTGGACTGAGGCTCTTTAACGGCTTCAGAAATCTCCAACTTCCTAGTTTCATCCTGTGACTTTAGGTCATCTTTTTCCACCAGTGGTGGTTTATTGCTTTTCACAGGGTGCTCAGGAATTAGAGTCCTCGGTCTTCTATCCATTTTCCTCTTCTTGTAAGGAGCCCACTTGACTAAGGACTTGCAATACTGTGTTGAAAGAGAAAATATTTTTAAAAATATATAAAATATAAACAAAAACATTAAATACAGTTAAGGTGTTTGGTGCACATAGCGTGGCATGTTTCCAAAGACACACTGCATACAGAGGACATCAGCACAATGTTGGAAGCATTAGTGATGTATATTATATAACTGGAATGTCCAGGGACAGGGATGAAAATTATGGAAGTTTAGCTATTTGTATTGTACCATTGGAAGGACTAAGGATTAGGATCATAACAAAATGAAAGAGTTAGTGGATTGCACTTACCTTGAAACAAATCTTTGCCAGTTTGCTGTACTCTCACCACACACTGACGTTATTGCTCCTCCCACCAAAGTTCATGACAAGACAGATCCTTCAGCCAATCACACGATCTAATTTGCCAACATAGTTGAGGGTACCAGTATTTGGAATGGAAGATGACTCCTTTGGAATCTTTTCTGTAATTGAAAAAACTAAATGTAATTAAATTAATATCTTAACAGCTTTTGGGAATCTTATTAGTGCAACATTTAACTCATTTGAAATCACAGCTTGTTAAAGTGATATTTGATTCTCAAAATTCTTGCTGGTAGATATATAACTTCCAACAAAAAACATAAAATAATAGTTGGTGCTGATGTCAGAGATAAACTAGGGTGAAAGGCATTACCATCTGATCAGTGTGATGTGGTGGAGAACGTAGGTGGAATGATCGACACTAACAATGACAGAAAAAAGAATTTTTATCCAGTTATTGGAGTGTCTGTTAATGGAAGTGAATAAATTGATCTCACCTGTTAAAAGGGAGGTTTTCCTTTCCACTGTCCCCAAAGCCTTTGCTCTTGATGGCCATCATCAGTTTTTTCCTGTTTTCTTAATATTATTTTCGGGTCTTAACCTGAAATTAAGCAGCTTGAGACATCTGTTGGTGTGATTTGTCACTATATAAACAAAATTGAATTGAATTGCATTCACATCTGACAATGAATACTCAATCACCAACTAATTAGATGTCTTTTTCTGACTAACTTTTTCACGGTCAGGACCTGGTAGCAGTGTCGCTGCAATTCTGGTGTCCGACCACGTGTCTGGTGGTAGCGAAGGAGCTATGGTGGACTGCCATGTAGCAGTTCCGATGGGCAATGGCGAAGCACGGCAGGTGGTTTGTGATGAGCAGGCCATGCTGGACGTGGATGTCCCTCCTGTGCTCTGACCTCCAGCTCCGACTGAGCAGGTCACTGGGGCGCGCTGACCTCCAGCTCCGACTTTGCGGGCCATTCCTGCATGCTGACCCTCTTGGGCAGAGCGGGCCCCTCTGGTAGCGCCGCAGCTGCAGACAGTTTATCCAATGGTGATGATGGTGTAGCAGCTGCAGGCGGGGGAGATGGTGGTGGAGCAGACTGCCGGTAGATTTGGCGGTGATGTATCAGCAACAGGCAGGTGAAGTGATGGTGGCGTGGTTATGGCAGGCAGTTCAGAGGTTGTGGAGGCGTTCAACTGAGGTGAAATATGACTGCTCAGTTTGGGCAATGGCAGCGATATACAATCCTCAGCAAAACTTTCTAGCTTCTCTTGTTGCTTCTCAATCTTCTTCATCCTTTTCTTCTTTTCTTTTGTGTTAATCCAGCTAATGTTATTAATGACATCTACATATCATCCTTTAGCAGCCTTGTCTGTATAAAATGTGAGTTATTTGGAATTACAAGGAAATCCATGAATAATGATTGGCAAGCAAACAAAGACACACAATTTTCAAATTGAACAGAAAAGTTTTTATTATTGCATTTGGCATTTGTTGTCAAGAACTTATGTATATCAGTATTTGTCTTTTTTTTTTTAAGTTAAAAGTAAAAAATAAAACCAATTGTTAAACATAACAAAAAGACCTCACATGACCAAAATGATTAAAATAAATATATAAAAAAAGAAACAGTCAGAGTGTCTGTATAAAATAAGTAAACAACAAAAAACCTCACATGATCACAACGTTTTCAAAAATGTAGTAAAACAAACATCAAAGTAAAATCAAAAACAACCGAAAAACTCTTTTCCTCTGAGTCTTTGTATGGCTTTTTGTCTTTTGTTGGTATCTTTAGGTGGGTCATTGTTCTTGTTACTTCTGAGCATCTTTGGACTTAACAGCTGTCTTGCAGTCAGGCTCTTTGGTCTTTTTCTTTCTTGCTTGTTGCCTTCTTGCTTTGTTTCTTTGCTTTCATCACACTTTGTCAAAGACCTTTTCTGCGTTAGAGACCTTTTCCTCTTTTTTGGGTGTGCCAATGGAGACTCATAGCTAGTCCAAGGGCCATCTTCTTTTACTCTAACTGTGTCTTTGTTTTTAATTGTTCCTTCTGCTCTCAAATGGCCTTTTTCCTTGGTAGTCGTCTTTGTCTGTGGTTCATTTTTATCTCTGCCTATGTCCTCTCTGTTCAAAGCTTTGATTTTTTTCTGTAGTTTTTCTCACTAGTCCACTGGAAACGTCTTGGTCTCTGTCTGTTGTGTTCACCAAGGGACCATTTTCATCTTCAGGTTTGTCTTCTTCATTATCAGTAGTCACTTTTTGTATACTGTTTTCATTTTCACTCAAGCTTTCTGGCCTCAAGGCTTCATTGTCTTCATCTCTTGTCTCTGTCTGTGTTTGGTTCACACCCTCTGTTGTTTCGTTTGGTCTTACAGCTTTTTGCATTTTTCTTTGGATTGCAATTCTTTCTGACATAATTTTAGGAGATTCCCAACATGTATTCTTCTTTTTAAGAAATTGAGTACGACTATAGAAATGTCCTGTGTCCTTTGTGGCTTTTCCTTTTTCTTTAGCATTATCTTTACCTTTGGTGGATCCCAATGTACCTGCTGCTGTAAGGTCAATGTGTTTAGAGTTATCATCATAATCTTCACCTTCACTACTCTCTGTAGTCACCATCCCTGGCATATCTTCATCACCTGTTGTGTCTTCTTCTACCCTCACTCCTGCTCTTCCCCTGCCACTCTGTTTATGTGGATGTTTTCCAGATGTGTTTCTTGCTGCCGGGTCAATGACTTTCCTGACTTCATTGTTACTTTCATCTTTGCTGCTGTCTGTGTCATTGGTGTTTGCATGCAGTTTGGTCTTCTTTTTCACAATTTCTCCTCTTGTGGCATTTTGACTAGACTTTCTTTTCTTCAGTCCAGCATATCTTCTCTCCAACACATCTTCATTGTCTTCTGAGGTTGTAGATTCCTCAGAGTCTCTGCTTCTATTGTTCACAGCAAGTGCCTTTGCAGCATTGTTGCGGCACTTGAAGGCTTCGTCAAAGTTTAAATCTGCCTCATAAAATCTCGCCGCAGTTGCATCAGAATGGCACATCATCCGATGGACTTGTACCTTGCTTTGGGTTCCCAAGGATCTCCCACTCTACAAATGTAAACATTAAATAATGTTATTAACATTTGACATTTTCAAGATTTGCAGAGCTAAGGACAGAACCACAAAAAGAAATACAACAGAAGACAATATAAAGAAAAAGAAATGTCCTTTCAACATTAAAACACTGGGAGTAGAACCCTTTTTTTAAACTAAGGGTGACTGTTTCATATCATCCCTCTAAAACAGGGGTGTCCAAACTTTTTTCGCTGAGGGCCACATACATAAAAATATAGGACGGGCTGGGCCACTTACTAGAAATTAGGTATATAACCTTTACTGATTTAAAAATCACTTAAAAATGGTCAAATGTGTTATATTGTTGAATATAATTAAAGACAAAGCTGCCTTCATCACAGCTTTCCATAAATGGATCTTTATTGATTTATGCAGAAAAAGCTTTGGTAGCTCATTCTCAGAACAGCAGCCTCAGATTTCTTCTTAGAGGGAATATTTACAGCACAGAGAAAAAACAATAAAGGGGAAAATGGGACGGGTACATTTCAAGTTTGTTATTTAAGTTATTAGGCTTAGCAACACACCTATTAACGTTCGTTTGAAACTGTTATCAACATTAACAGACTGAACTGGACTTAATAACAGGAGCGCATATAATTTTAGTAAATTATTCTAGTGAGTATCAGCTGCGCTGGGTATGTAAATCGGGCCATCCAGCTGCGGTGCTGATCCGACGCCACTCGTGCCAAAAATCCGGACAAATGTCACTTGATCAAGGAGCAAATCTGCATCAGATGAGATCAGCTGACTTTGCATGTGCGTGCGCTGTGCACAGCGGTGTGTACTCTGTGTGTTAACAAGAAAAACACATATAAGAAGCAGGGTAGTGACAGAATCGATGCGCATTATTGATATTTGAAGCACGTGTACCTGCACATTAACACACGGGTACTGTGGAATATATTTTTTACTCACCTAAAGTGCTCGTGCTCTCGTCCACTCCCTGCAAAAAATTAGCAGCTGTGTGGTGTCTGTGGCATCGGTGCTCTCATCGCATGCGATGGAGTAAAAATCAAGAGCACAGCTTTATCAAACAGCTGCAGTTTAATGTTGGCTGACGAGTCTTCAATGCGTCGCACAACTGGATTTCTGGACATGCTGACGTTGTTGAAGTCCTGCACTTTTTCCGGGCACATTATTTCGGTGACTTTAACGAGGCCGTGTTTTATGAGGTCTCCATCCCGACCTCATATTGGAGCCTTTTCCTGGACAATTTGAGCACGAAAAAAATACTGTTGCTGACCCTGCAGGAGAGCTACCATTTGCTTTAATTTCTGCTCTCGCTCAGCACCAGTGTAGGATGCATAGGGAAGATGTTTGGTTTCATAATGACGTCGTACATTATACTCTTTCATAACTGCCACAGTTTCAGTGCAGATCAAACAGATACACGTCCCCATGATTTCTTTGAAGAAATATTCACTCTCCCACCTTGTCTGAAATTTTCTGCACTCACTTTCTACCTTTCGCTTCTTCGGTTCTGCCATGTTTGGTAACTTGGGGGGAAATTTCTTCTGTGATTGTCCTTTTTGGTGGAGCAACTGCGTTGATCAACAGCAGCTCCCCCTGGTGTTAAAACTAAGAAGTGCAATACACTCTAGCAAAAGTTGAAGTGCGGGCCATATTCTATTCAATTTATAAAATTACTTGCGGGCCAATTAAAACTGGACCGCGGGCCGCAATTGGCCCGCGGGCCGGACTTTGGACATGCCTGCTCTAAAAGGATAGGAAGGGAAAAACAGTGAATCACCATAAAGTGGAAACTACTCACAAAAGTGCTGATGCTGCTCCTAATCATAGAGAAGGTTGGTTTTCCTGGAATACCAAACTTCCTCCATGCATCTTGAAATGAAGTCAACATCCTACAATAAGGCCCTCCATGAGTGTTGGCAAAAATCAATTGTGATGATCCACCAGGGTATCTGTGGCGGTGGTACGCAAAGCGGTGAAACCATATGTATTCGTCTTTCGTTAGGGGAACAAGTGCATGGCCAAATGTTTCTTTGGTCTTGTGCTCTTTTACCTGTAAAAGAATCAGCAACTAAATAACATTGCACACAGTCATTGATGTCGCTGGTAAGAAAGAATCTTTAATCAGAGAGAAAAAATAATTTCTTAATGATTTTACTCTGATTATCCGCCGGCCATCATCATCCACTTCAGCAGTGCCAACTTCCTCAACTGTCATATTTGATATGACGCCTCTTCTGTGCCCAGTTGTGCAGATGACAAATCCAGCCAGAAGACCATAGAACCAGTCTAGGTTCTCAGTTGTGGGATTTTTCTCAAGAACGACTATTGAGTAACATAGAGGTTGCACGGTAAGACACAAGGGATAGGGGAGTATATCCCTTATATTGCTATATACTCCCCCTAATATAATCCTATATAAACATCACAAATGCTACTGTTTGTATATGTATTATATATTTGAACAAAAATCAAAAGTCCAACAAGTGATTATAAATGAGCAGTCTGTTATAATTGAAAGCAAAACGTTCTGTCATATATTTCTGTAAATCTGAGATTCTGAACTACATATACATACAGATTACAGCTGGTAAGTAAATATTATATAATTTCTCTTTAATAAAGACATTATTGGGGTTATTAGAGTTGTCTTTATGAACAAATGAACTAAACACTTACCGAGTGCTTCAGGGATGAGTGTGGTGGCCGTCTTGAGAAAATCAGTGATGTGGGCAGGATCTACAAGCATTTCTAAAAGACACAGAATGTGTTTATGTTCTTGCAGCTCCAGTCATGCTCATTCATGCTGCACGCAATGTTGTAATATAAAACAAGTTGTATTTTAGACCTAATACAGATTTTTATGATGTATTGAATTGAAATTGCTAATCCAAGCAACCAATGATTTATAAAGAAAAATCCTGAAAAACATCAGGGGTGCACAAACTTTTGCATACCACTGTACGTATACAATGCACAAAACATATACTTATATACAATTTATACTTAGATTTATACTTATAGATTATAACATTTTGAGTCCTTGTTCCTCACTACATCACAGTCATGATATCATGACATTTATAAATAATTTATTTACTGCACATTCTAGGTAACAACTAAGTAGTAAAGTTGGATCTTACGTGATTTTTTGATCCGGATGTCTTGCCTGTGGGTTTGTAACTCCCTTCTGCTCTTCTTCATTTCTGACTGAAGTGCAAATAAAGTCCCCTTTAAAGCCTTACGGGAGACTCTGACCTCTGGCAGTTGTGCATCAATCAGAAATTGCAAGAACGCCCTCACATTTCCAATCCAGATCCTTTTGGTTGTTACAGCATATTTATTCAGATCAGTTGTCCATCTAAAAAAGGCCCACAAACAAACACAAATCAGTAATCAGTTCTTTTATATTATTGAGATCACTGTATCTGGTCTTTAAGTCTGACATCATAAGCCATGTCTGGGCCCAAACTCCGCTGCAGGTCCCTAAGTCAAATGATCACTGCAGCATTACAGAGAGTTGAAAAACTGTCTAAGTTCTTTAATCTGTAATAAAATGATGTGGATGCTCTACCAGGTGTAACAAGTAAGTTTAACATCCAGGCGTCCATGAAAACAGAATTTATGATATTCAACGGAGTTAAAAGTTAGCAGGGAGTTAGCTTGCTAGCTTCCATCTAAATATAATATACCATGTTCTGACTGAGAGATTTATGAAACAAATTAAAACGTACTGCAATCACTTCCAGCGTAAATGAAGATAAGAAAGTAAAAGCAGCGAGTTTTTTAGGGTTCTGAAGTTGGACTAGCTGGTATATAAAGATGTGCTACATGATCGCTAGTGCGACAAAGCTATGTTAGCATAACATAAACAGTAAAGCTGGCGGACAAACGCTAACGAATGGAGGACTTTTTTTCACTAGATAAAAGTTAATGTAAGAGTGCCCAGTGCCCTAGGGACAAATGCAATCGCATGGCAGGTTGCTGTAAACGGACCAAACTTCAGTCAGGAGAACCACCGAGATCCATCCACAATATGAGGTTAGTCAATAGTATACTGCTGCATGGGCTAGGCTGTAGTTACATCGTAAGGGTTTAAAAACTGAGCTTAATAAAAACCGAGAGAAGCTGACAGTAATCACTGACTGTTTTTAGGGACTTGTTGAGATTAAATAGAACAAGATACAAAGCATTAAAACATGTTAAAAACACAACAGCCTTATTAAATGCAGACCACTTTAGGCCCAGAAGCAGAATTCGTCACATCATCATTTAAAGACCATATTGATATATCACAGAAATTTTAAAAAATGTACTCAGTCAGTCTTTCTCTGTTGTCCATAAATGCAAACGTCATTGCAGGGACTTGATTGTGAGACATGAAATATGCCCAGGTACGGACATGATAGACCCGTTGTTTGGCATTGTCGATGTCCTTTTTACTTGTCCCACAAATGTGCTGAAACCAAGCATTCAGGACTTTCTCTGTTTAAAATACAGTGTAGTAACAAAATAGCAATTAGAAGTGTCATGACAAACTGATGAAGTACAGAAAACATTCTTCTAATTCAGTTGGTTGACAAGGATATTTGGAAGATATTGCTAATTAGTAGTATCTGTTTAATTAGCAGGAAGTGAGTTCGTACATAGAACAACCAATTCCAAAAATTCACATTATACTACAGAAGAAAAAAACATTTTTGCTAAATAATTCATACCAAATTTAGGAAGCCGGGCTGTTGGGTCAGGTTTTCTTCTTTCAAATTTCTGGGGCTTTGGGGGGCTGAGAGGTTTAAGGCCAAGTTTATCCTTAGTGGATTTCAGTCTTTTCAGTTTCCTTTTCAGGAGTTGAAGTAACAAATCCTGTTCTTTGCACTTTTTGCACTTCTGATGTTGGACTTGAGCATCATCTGACTGATTGACAGGGGAATGGACTGAGCTGTCTTGTCTAATCTCTGCACGATCTTCATTGGTATCACTGCTATCTATTCGCTCTTCTTGATCACTGCTTTCAGTCAGCTGCTCTATGTCCAGTGAGGTCACCATTGGAGGCTGTGGATTTGAACGTCTGAGAGCTTTGAGGGCTTTCAGATTAGCCAATCGTTTCGCTGTCCTTATTACTTTCTTCTGATCTGATTTCTGAAAGGGTATAAACAATAGGACAGCAATGTTTGAGAAAGTTTGTGAAATATGTTGCAAAAAATACATTCTAATTTCACAACAAAATGTAAACTATACAAAACACTAACCTCAATATCACAGTGGACATTTTGCAAGTGCTTGTCCAGTCTTATACGGCTTTTAGCTTTACATACTGGACAGTCCAGCCTGCCCCTGTAACTGCATATCACATCCAGTTTTTTACAACTACCACTTTAAATTGTTGCAATGTTTTGTCATATACTTTATGACAGTGACTTACACTGTAGAGCAGTAATTTAGCAGTAAATGTAATTCTTCTTTGTTTACAACATGGTGGTATTTTTTAAAATGCTGCCCAACTGCAACATATGGAATCAAGCATATTGGGCATTCTGTCATCTGACGTGGCATTTTTCCCTGTAGAGAAGAATACACATCAGAACAGGTGAATTATTTGTTGAATTATTTATAGTTATTTGCCCGCAAGTCTTCAAATTGAGGTGTACACTTCTCAATACTTGACCAAATATTAAAGGAATTAAAAGAAAACCTTGACATAATAAAAAGCCTGCCACTTTTAATAGGGGATTAAAATAAGTTTCAAGTCTTTTGTATTTTTTCTTAAGTTATGGACCAGTTATTTGGAGAACCCACCTGGAATAACTATGGAATGCGATACTAGTGAATGAATTAGTCTTTTAAATTGGTAAAATTAACCCAATCTTTGATCTTATTTTTGAAAATATTATAACCTCTGAATTGTCTCATTACAACTTCTCATTCTCAAAATAAAAGAACCCTTAGATCCCTTAGACCACATGTGTCAAAGTCAAGGCCCGCGGGACACATCCGGCCCGGCGTACATTTATATCTGGCCCGCGAGATCATTTTATATAGATGTATTATTATTGTTATGCATGGCCCGGCGATGTGAGGCGCTAATAATACACAAACTACAGATCCCATAATGCAGCGCTGCAGCCTCCTTGCTGAACGCTAGGCTAACTGGGAACATTCCCGCATCAATCAAGTCAAACTTATGTTATTGCGAAGCTAGCCGCTCACAATGGTGGAGAGAAAAGTTGATTCTGAAAGCAGAGCCTTTCAGCGCCAGCGGGTGACTGAATATATGTTTAGAGACATTGCTGGTAAACCCGTGTGTCTTATTAGTGGAGCTAATGTGGCTGTAATTAAGGGATTTAATTCAAGACGGCACTACGAGACAAAACGTAAGCTGAAAAACCTAAATGCAGAGCAGAAACTACAGAAAGTAGAAGTCTAAAGAAGAATCCGACATTTCAGCAGACGTGTTTCACCAGAGCAAAATCACAAAGTGAAGCTGTCGTGAAAGCAAATTTTATTGTAGCAGAGGAGATAGCCAAATCAGCCCGGTACCACTCTGAAGAGCTGCATGATGAAGGTGTGCGACATCTTGTGTCCAGACAAAACACAGATTTTGGCAAATGTGAGCCTGAGGAGAAATACGATTGCTGATCGGGTTTGTGAGATGGCCACTGATTTAAGAACACAGTTGTGTGAAAGAAGCAAAAACTTTATTGCATACTCTCTTGCTGTGGATGAAAGTATAGACATGATGGACATTGCACAGCTGGCCATCTTCATCGGCCATCTTCATCCGTGGAGAGGAAATATTGAACATTAAATCGATGCATGGGACAACGACAGGAAAAGACATTTTTTAAAACGCATGTCAAAGTGTAACCGCCATGAAACTGCCCTGGGACAAACTTGTTGGACTTACAACAGATGGAGCGCCGGTGTTGTGCGGTGAAAACAAGTGGACTAGTCAGCAGGATGCGAGTAAATGTGCAGGAGGAGAACTGTACCGGTGAGTTAACAGCATGTCACTGCATCATACACCAGGAAAGGCTGTGTGGTAAAGTCCTAAAAATGGAATGTAATGATCACCGTAACGCAAACCGTAAATTTTATCTGAGCTAAAAGTTTAAATCACTGTCAATTTCAGTCTTTTATGTGGGAAATAGATTCAGAGTTTGTATGATAAGGAATGTCGGCAGAGGTCCATTGGCTGAGTTGGGATAAAAATTCTCAATAGAGTTTTTGAGCTCAGCAAGGAAATCTGTCAGTTCATGGACATGGCATGTATGATGCGGTGAAGGCATTTCAAGTGAAGCTGTCACAAATGCACCAGTGCAACCTGCCTCACTTTCCCTGTTGCCAAGTAATGTTGAACCAAGTCAGCGGACTTTGCTGAACTGCACCTGTGCAGACTCAGATGGAGCTGCAGTGTAATGATACACTCAAGGCAAAGTACGACACTGAATGGCCCGCACAGTTTATTAGTTCCATTCCTGAAGCAACGCCCAGCTCCATCTACATGCGGCTCCAACCTTGTGTATGCTTTCATTTATTTTTTTCTGGGGTTTTTGGCAGCATGTTCATATTTCTAACTTGCATAATTTTGACAGGATGTAGTTTTATAAAGAGCAAAATATTTAAAGTTAAAGTTTATTTTTTTTAAGTTTATTTAATCTGGAATAATATTCCTGTCTGTTTTTATTCACATTTATGTTTAAAAAACATTGTTTTAGTGTGTTCAATAAATGTTTATCTTGTTTGGCCCACGACCTAAAGTGTGCCTTGAGTTTTGGCCCCCTGTGCAATTGAGTTTGACACCCCTGCCTTAGACCCTTTGGCCTCAAATTGTCCCAGAAGAGCCTGTTCAGGGGTTGGTCTAATTCAGAATGGTAGGTTAATTTGCTACATTTTCTCTGAATTAATGATTGTAATTAAGACACTAAAAGGTGAAAAACATTTATTGATTTTTCAATTCCATCAAGGCGCTTGACATCATTATTTTAAAATACATGTACACATGAATCCTCAGCAGATGCAGCCAATGCTGAACCATTTAAAATGGCTTCATTTGACTTAGAGCTTTCATAACACTTCCGTGAATTTATATTGAACTTAAATAAGGTGATTCCAATTTTTTAAAGCAGTATTTTTCCTGACAGTTGTTTTTTTTTTTTTAAAAAGCTGTCTCTTTCAAAAAATAAACAAGTATAAGTTTTGATAAAGAAATATATGTGTAAATATGCAGTTCCACTAATGTGTATATGAATGTTTACTCACTGTTGAGCTTAACTCCCCTTCACGTCCAAAGGACAAATCTACAGTCTCTCTACAAAATAATGTTTGACTTGTAAAACAATTTGCAGACAGTATGTTTAAAACAAATTCATTATGTGTCTAATCTTAAATTCTTAAAGGTTAAGATGTATACCTCTAAATTCATGATATAATTACAAAATAACTAAAATAATTACTTTGAATGGGGAAATATGTTGTTTAAACTTTTAGTGATATGTATTTATTTGTTGGAATAGTTGTTACTTTGGATACAAGACTTGGAAGAATTGGGGAATAATACTTAAGGATTAGAAGAATTGGAGATTTGAGTGGATGAATAATTGATTTAAATTTCACTTACTTTGAAACAAATTTCTAAAAATGGATTCAGTTTGACTAATCATTACAGAGTCCTTCAGCAAAGAAGAGCTGTTGAAAAAAGATGTTAGTGTGGTTGAATGGCTATTAAAATAAATTCAATAAGTGCTCACAGAGAATTACATATGTCTTAACGTGTGGTGCTACAAGGTATAAAGGTATGAACAAGTATTGCATTTTGTTACTCACTTCTTCCTTGACTGTAGACTTTAATTATGAAAGGCTCCCCCCCCCCCCCCACACACACACACACAAGAATGATAATATAAATCACATTAGTGATTTATATACAATACTTGGAATTATAGTATTTAAATGGGACACAAGAGATTAGGGATTTGGATGTTCCAGTTGGAAAGAATTAGTTAATTTTATCTAAACTTACCTTTATGTAATTCCACCATCTTCAATTTAATGAACACTAACAGCTCTGGATATACTCTATGGGGATCTTAGCATTCAGATCTTTCAACCAATCATGCTCTCTGCTTTGGTCATGTGATTTCTTACCAATAATTTGATTGATTTCCACATCTTCCTCTAGGAATTTTGATAGTGTGAAGTATCACTCATTTGGATTTATAACTTAGAATGTCTTTTCAGCATACATTAGTATATATAAATATCCATAGCATAAACATGAGAAAAATGTTCATTTGGAATTACACCCTTTAATACATCAAATAAATCAGTGAATAAATGTAATTAGTCGTTTAGTGTGGGTAAGACTACACATGCTTTATGTAAAGCATTATTTTTGCCTGCTTTATTTATTCTTAGCCACAACACTGGCCATAATTTTCCTAAATCACTCTCAACATAGTCAGGTCACTCTTGGTCCTGGATTGTTGATTACCTGACAGGACAACCACAATAAATGCATCTTCAACACAAGGTGTCTGACAAGGTGATCAGCAACACAGTGGCATCACAAGAGACGGTCCTCTCCCCTTTCTCTTCACCTTCTACATCACAAACTTCAGCTACTGCACAGAGACCTGCCATCATCAGGCGTTTTCTGATGACTCTGTGGTGGTTGGCTGCATCACTGAGGGTGATGAGTGCCAGGCTGTGGCGCACCCCTTTGTCATGTAGTCTGAGCAAAATCCTCTGCAGTTTAAAGTGAAAAAGACCAAAAAATTGATTTTGTACTTTAGGAAGACCAGGAAACCTGTGACCCCTGTTTTAATCAAAGGGGTCAATGCAGACATAGTGGAGCACTGTAAATATAAGTACACACTGAAAATAAACTGGACTGGGTAAAAAACACCACTGCACTCGAGAGGGCCCAAGTAATTTTCTGAGGTGGTTGACGATTTTCTATGAGTTTGTTGTGGCCAGTGCCATCCTCTTTGCTATTGCATGCTGGGGCAGCAGGTTGCAGTTTGCAGATGCCAACTGGCTCAATAAACTGGTCCACAAGGCCGATAATGTTGTGGGACAGTCTGAAACAAGGACAATGCTGGACAATGCCAGCCACCCCATGACGTGCTGGTGACAGGAGTATGCTCAGTGAGAGGCTGAGATTACCCATAATGCCCCACTGAACGACATAAGAAATCTGCCTGTGGATATCTCTGTGCAACTTCTCCAACTAAAGCATAGTACACACTGCCATAGTTATACAGCCTTATTATCTGCACATTCTCTACACAGAAAGTGAAGTTTTATACTTTTACATCACCCCAATGTCAATCACATATATTTAATCTGTGCAATATACTGGGGTATTTAAAATCAGAACTATTTATATCTATTAGAATGATTTTATGACCTTATAAAATATTGTATTTATTTAATTTGGTCAGCTACTGTTCTTACTGTCTTGGAGTGACTGTGAACATAAATTCCTTAGGGATGAATAAAGTATTATTGCCATTCTGATCGTATTTTGATTCACCTATATTTTATTCCAATATATACAGTTTGAATCCCATCAATCTTGTAGCTGGCGCAAAGATGATTTTTCTCATTCTCTTACTTCCGGCTGTTATGGCACATGCCCACAACTCAAAATGGCCTTGTTTTCAGTGTTAATAGTACATGCCTATTATTTGATCCAACAATGAAGCCAACAATGAAACACTGGACTTACTGTATGCCAGCTAGAAGAGGCATACAGTTCAGCACCTCTCCCTCCCTTGGGAAGATCTGATCACAACCTGGTGCACCTTGTCCCTGTGTATGAGCCCTTAGTGCACAGGGAGCCACCAGCCACCCGCACAGTGCATAGATGGTTGGAGGAGAGCGAGGAGGCTCTTAAGGACTCTTTTGTGTCTACTTTGTGGGAGGTGATCTGTGACGACCATGGTGAGGACATCAACATCAATGTAATATTTTGAAAACGCTACATTTGAAAACGGTGCTTTAACGTCTCAGTGCGGACAGTGAAAACTGAGACTTTCTAAAATGATGATGCATGTTAGTCATATGATGCAGTCATGTGACCAATTAAACTAAATCAGTTTTGACAGCCCTATTCAAGATTTATATCAGTCTGTACATGCTCCAGATAGCTTTTCTTCAAATTCTTTAACTGTCATTCACTTTTGCAACTTTGTATTTTTGTGTTACTCGCAGCAACAACTCCACCTCATTCTTAGTCCATTTAAAAAAAGTGGTGCTTTTCCTCAACATTTTGCCGCAACGTTTCAAAAAGCCAGAAAGTAAATAAGCAGCAGACAGAAATGAGGCAGGTCGAATCTTCTTGCATTTCATGCATGAGCAGTACTGGAATGTAAGCATTTTCTGCCCTTTCAATGTGGATGCGCAACTCTGTGAAAACCACTGAAAACGCTAGTTTGGACGTATTGGACGCATTGTGAGAACAGCTGAGAGGATAGTTGGTGTACCACTCCCCTCCCTGCAAGACATCTACACCACCCGCCTTACCCGCAAAGCCATCACAATTGTCAACGATGCAACCCACCCCGCGCACTGTCTGTTCAGCCTCCTGCCCTCCGGAAAAAGATACAGAAGTCTCCGCTCCCGCACTACCAGGCTCACCAACAGCTTCATCCACCAGGCTGTGAGACTGCTGAACTCTCTCCCCTCCCGGCTCCCAGCCAGCAGAACCACCAGACTGGCAGGAGTATAGGAAGACAGACTGGACCCCCCCCCCTCCACACACACACACACACACACACTCCACAACAAGGAAACACTCTCCACATTCCTGACTGGAAACGACTACCTCTGCATTACAATTGCACACACCTGCTGCTATATATTTTTAGTATTTTTAGTATTTTCTTTAGCACTATTTATATTATTTATATTACTATTACTGCTGCTACAGTCTTATGCTGCATTAAAACAAAAACACTTACCAACCACAACCTGGGACTACGTCAAGTAGACTAGTACACTACTTTCCACGGCGCACTGTGGAACACTTTATTATATGTTATGTGTAGGTCCTGTCTTGTTATATCCTGTATGTTACCTAAATGTTGTGCATCTGCACTTTATTGTTGTCTATGTCTACGCATGGGACAGTGTGAAACGTAATTTCAATTCCTTTGTATGGCAAGTACATCTGAAGAAATTGACAAATAAAACTGACTTTGACTTTGACTTTGAGCATTTTCAGACGAAAACGCAGTTTTTAAATCTATCTGGGCTAGTGTGGACGTAGCCTAAAGCTGTCCTCAAGCTGAAGAGACAAATCTCTTCAAATCCAGAGACAAGGAGGAGCTGAGAGGACTGATAAGAAATGGGAAGGACAGCTACAGGCAGAAGATGGGGAACCAGCTTCAGCAAAACAAAGTTTGCGAAGTCTGGAGAGGCCTCAGAACCATCTTGGGCCACAAAGATCAGAATTCTCTGATCAGGGGGAATGTAAATGAACTGAATCATTTCTTTAACAGATTTGATTCCTCTATGAGGCAATTTTCAACATCGGCTGCAGACTCACCCACCACCACTGCTGCTGTTCCACCTCTGACACCTCAGACACTTCATACCTCCTCAACTCACCCTGCTCACTACTACCTACCCCCAACAAAAGCATCCAGCACACATTAACACAAGGCTCCAGCCTGTCTCTCTCAACCACCCAGGTTAGGAGGGAAATGAGGAGGATTAAAACCAAGTTGGCATCAGACCAACTGTGTTGGGTGATGGAGAACATCTCTAACCTGACCCTGAGGCTGGGGAGAGTCCCACAGTTCTGGAAAATCTCCTGTGTTGTACCAGTGCCAAAGACTTCACGCCCCAAGGACCTCAACAGCTACAGGCTGGTGGCTCTGACATCCCACCTAATGAAGACCCTGGAGCCTCGGGTCCTGGCTCAGTTTCGTCACCTGGTAAGCTCATCACTGGACCCACTTCAGCGGATGATACTATCATTCACCTCCTCACCCACCGGTTTGTATATTTGTGCATTTTATATATTTTTTCTCTGTTAATACTGTTCATATGTATATAGTGCTGCAGAACTGTCA
Organism: Pelmatolapia mariae; assembly: GCF_036321145.2. Classification (NCBI taxonomy): domain Eukaryota; kingdom Metazoa; phylum Chordata; class Actinopteri; order Cichliformes; family Cichlidae; genus Pelmatolapia; species Pelmatolapia mariae. The sequence goes on along the minus strand of NC_086229.1, from coordinate 6,833,001 downwards.
TCCCTGTTGGACAACATCTGCCACACCATGCAGGAGACGCTGACAGTACTGAACAGCTCCTTCAGTGGCTGCGACACCCACGGTGTGGGATGGAGAGATTTAACAGGTCTTTCCTCCCTACTGCTGTCAGACTCCAGAACAAAGACTTCATCTGATAAAACACACACATCCACACTTGTGCAATAGCAATAACATTAAGTGCAATACTCTTTTCTGGCATTGTTGTATTATACTCAGTTGTATATAGCATTTGTATTCCATGTTATTCTAGTGTATATAGTATTTTATTTACCTCTATTGTGTACAGTATCTTATTCTTATCCTATTTAAGTGTTTTTCTAATTATTGCTTTGTATATTCTCACTGTCCACTTTCTGTTGTAACTAAACACATTTTCCCATGTCTGGGACTACTAAAGGTGATCTTATCTTATCCTAACCCAACCCAAGTGTAATAATGAAGACACAGCACATTAACACTGTTAAAGAAAAAAAAACTTTATTAGGCTTCGTTTTAATGTGTGTGTGTGTAATTATATGCATTTCTTGAAATGGAGCAGTAGCAAGACCACCACAAAGAATAAAGTGATTGCAGCAGCAGTGATGAGAAGCATACAACAGGTCCATGAATCAATTAATCTCCAACATGTGCACCTAAAAGTAAGTTTATGAAAAGAAAGTGCACATAGATTACTCAAATAAATTTTATATATTATGGAAAACATTGGTGGATTAAGAAGAGACAAACTGCACTTGCCTGCAGGGTTCTCTTGTAGGAAACTCATCTTGTGGGCTCTGAAGTTGAGCAAAGGTTGAGTGATTGTGAGCAACATTTTGCAGCCGTATTTCCACTGCATGAAGGGCAAAAGACATTTTAGTTCAGACCACTGAATCTGAGAAATCAACAGGTGTAGATCTCACACACTGGAACATACCTGACATTCTCAAAGTCAGATTAAGAAGGAACAAAAGACCCTACGTTTCCAAAGATAACCTGCATACAGAGGAAATATACATTAGTATCCTGGAAGGATTAGTAATTGCTATTCAAGATCTATAAATTAAAGTGGAAAAATTGGAAGAATTATTGGTTTGTATTCTAAAATTGGAAGCTTTAGAGACTTTGTTTAAAAAAAAAAATAACAGAGTCATTTGAATAGGACCAAAATCACACTTCTCAGGACTTCTGCTCACATCAGTGTTGATTAGCAAATCAAATAATCCATTACTAAACTAACTTGAAATCAAGGATGGTTTGTTTGGAATTTTATATGTAATTAATCTCACAAACCTAATTAATGGCATTTACATATCATCCTTTAGGTATGTTGTTAGTGTACCTCCATTTTAATCTGGAATTACACTTTGTCAAAGATATCAATGAACTATATTTATAAAGTGTTGTTTTAATATATAGTTAGAAATTGGATTGTTAATCTAAACTCCTTCAAGTAATCTGCAGGGCTATCAGTACAAAAAGAACATGAGCACAATGTTGGAAGCATTAGTGATTTATATTCTATAACTGGATGGACAAGAGATTAATATCATAAAAATGAAAGCATTAGTGATTTTGATTGAACTTACCTTGAAACAAATCTTTTCCAGTCTGCTGTACTCTTACCATACTCTGACACCACTGCCCCTCCCACCCAAACTCATGACTACACAGATCTTTCAGCCAATCACGTTATTAATTTTGCCTATAATACAAGGTACTTGTATTATAGGCAAAAAAAAAAGGAATTGAAGATGATTCACTTGGAGTCTTTTCTGTAATTATAATAAATAACAGTCAATTAATGTGTTTTGTGAATCTTATTAAATGGTCTGTATTCGTATAGCGCTTTACGTAGTCCCTGGGGTGCACTGACAGAGGCGAAGCTGCCGGACACTGGCCCCACCAGGCCCTCTGACCACCACCAGTAGTCTTGCCCCAAGACACAACGACCGAAACAGTCCGAGCCGGGGGTCGAACCGCAACCTTCCGATTACAGGATGAGCTGCCAACTCTTGAGCCATGATCGCTCCAATATAACTTTAATCTGGAATTACACATTTTCAAAGAAATGAATAAACTACCATGACTGTTGTTTTTTCCCATCCTCCATCAGTGTGAGAAAGAAAACACAGGATTTTGCCGTTGAACAACAAGAACTTTATTGAACTTTATCTGAACATTGTTGTATATGAACATCTGTGTGCAGGTGCATGCATGCTTGTGTGTGTGTAGCTATGTTTGTGTGTCTTTATTGGCAGTCATTTTCCTTTCCATCAGCAACATCGTCTGCCTGCAAAGGCAAATGAAGAGAGGAGATTCTTAGTATTTGTTGCAGTAACTCATTTCATCTGATATTTCATTTCTTGTTGGCTGTGTTACTCTGTTAACTTACATTCACTGGCACACCATCATTGCTGGACTGAGGCTCTTTAATGGCTTCAGAAATCTCCAACTTCCTAGTTTCATCCTGTGACTTTAGGTCATCTTTTTCCACCAGTGGTGGTTTATTGCTTTTCACAGGGTGCTCAGGAATTAGAATCCTCGGTCTTCTAGCCATTTTCCTCTTCTTGTAAGGAGCCCACTTGACTAAGGACTTGCAATACTGTGTTGAAAGAGAAAATATTTTTAAAAATACATAAAATAAAAACAAAAATATTAAATACAGTTAAGGTGTTTGGTGCACATAGCGTGGCATGTTTCCAAAGACACACTGCATACAGAGGACATCAGCACAATGTTGGAAGCATTAGTGATGTATATTATATAACTGGAATGTCCAGGGACAGGGATGAAAATTATGGAAGTTTAGCTATTTGTATTGTATCATTGGAAGGACTAAGGATTAGGATCATAACAAAATGAAAGAGTTAGTGGTTAGGATCGCACTTACCTTGAAACAAATCTTTGCCAGTCTGCTGTACTCTCACCACACGCTGACGTTAATGCTCCTCCCCCCAAAGTTCATGACGAGAAAGATCTTTCAGCCAATCACACGATCTAATTTGCCAACATAGTTGAGGGTACCAATACTTGGAATGGAAGACGACTCGTTTGGAATCTTTTCTGTAATTGAAATAGACTAAAATTAAATTAAATTAAATTAATATCTTAACAGCTTTTAGGAATTTTGTTAGTGCAATGTTTAACTCTTTTGAAATCACACCTTGTTAAAATGATCTTTGATTCTCGAAATTCTTGCTGGTAGATACTCCAATAAAATAACTTCAAACAGACGTGTTTATGAACTTATTGGCAGCAGTACACTAACTACATGTAAGTAAAAATTAACAACTGCAGGAACGTAACAGTTTAATAGAATTTGTAGATAACAATTTATAATTAGACTAATTACTTATCTGGCTATTGGACATACAAAGTTATGTTGCAATGTAGGAAAAAATTATAAGTACAGCATAATAGTTGGTGCTGATGTCAGAGATAAACCATGGTGAAAGGCATTGCCATCTGATCAGTGTGATGTGGAGATTAGGAGACAGGAAAACAATGACATTTAAAATAGACATAGAAAAGAAAATACTACAAAGGAAATAGTATTATGAATAGAACATTTTGAATCTCTTGGCGTTTGACGGAGGTGGTTGCACTTTCTCCTTCTCCCTCTCCCTTATCTTTCCTGTTTGGCTTCTCATGTCTTTTGTATGGTCTTTCTTATTCTCTAACCCTGAGAGAGTCTCCCAGACTTGTTTTCTGTAAACCTAAAGAAGAATTATGGATTTTATCAACTGGTCCCTTAACGAGACTGACAAACTCCTGGTTGGAGCTGGCTCGGACCTGGCTTATAGAAGAACAAGAAGCGGCTACAGCTGTTCAAAATCCCACAAGGCTGGCCGACAAGACAGACGATGGGCAGGGCTGTGAGTACTCAGACTGTGTTTTTTTGACACAATATGGATAAGATCTTGGAAAAGCTCATGGCTCTGCTACATGGATAAGATTTTGGAGAAGAACAACAGGAATTGAGAAACCTGATGACCAGTGACGGATATTAGAGCATCTATAAATTGGAAGCAGTTTGCTCGCACTAACCAAAACAACTACCATCTTCACCTCATGCCGCCCCCTTGTCACCGACTGGATGCATAAGGCAAAAGCTGACGGGAATAACAATTCTCCTTTGATAACAAGACCGTTTATTGTATCTCCCTCCTCATTCAAGACCACCCGCGTCAACCGAAGATTGTTGACTTTTACGTAACCAAGTGAAGGGAAACTTTCTCTCGGCAGGACACACACACACTCACACTCACACAGACCTACACTTCCCCCCACCTCCCCACCCCCTCCAAATGCCTTCGAAGCTTATGTCTTCTATGTTGTGAGATGTGATGATTCATGTACTGAGGTGTTTCTTTCTGTTCTCAAACTGATCTCCCTGTGTGAGCTCAGACTGGGGGGAGTTCTTTTTTCTCCTCGTCTTTCCTCGTGTTGTGGATTTTCCATTGTTATGCGTCTCTGTCCTGTCTTCCCCATGTTATATTTGTGTAATGTATGTATGTTCGGAAGGGTAAGATGGCGCTGGCAAAAGGTCGGCAGCCTTAAACCAATTTCCTTCGGGGTCAACCTTTTGTATCAATAAAGCTTTATTGAAATGAATTGATATGCAGACAGAATCCCAGCTGGCCACAGCACATGGCAGCCCCTCTGTGAGCCTGGTAGTGGTGGAGGTTTCTTCCTGTTAATAGGGAGGTTTTCATTACGACTGTTACCATAGGTGTTGCTCACAAAGGCCATAGTCATGTTGTTCTGTTTTCTTGATATTGTTGTAAGGGTCGTTACCTTTCAAAGCAGCTTGAAGAAACTGTTGGTGGAATTTGGCACTATATGGCACTAAACAAAACTGAATTGAATTGAGTTCACATCCTGCAATGAATAATCAATCACCAACCAATTAGATATATATTTCTGACTAATCTTGACCTCTTAACTGTTTGTGTGTGTGTGTGTGTGTGTGTGTGTGTGTGTGTGTGTGTGTGTGTGTGTCTGTGTGTGTGTGTGTGTCTGTGTGTGTGTGTGTGGTGGTCATGTTTGTATGTCTTGCCTAGCATTTAATTTTCTTTCCCATAATTAGAACTCCTCGGCTGCAAAGACAAATTCATGGCGGCGATTCTAAGTGTCTTTTGCAATCTTTTTTTTTTTATTAATGTTTTGTTTTTTTCCTGTGCTCCATGAATTTACAGTGGATGGAAAATCATTGCTCTGAAACTAAGACCCCTGAAGAGCTGCAACAACCTCCCTGGTTCCAGCTTGATCCACTAACTCTGATTGGAGAACCTTCAAATAAATCCATCTTCTCCATCTTCTCCTAAAAGGTAACAACATGGACTCCTAATTCAAGCCTGTTTCCACTGCCACTCCCCCAAAGTTTGCTGTTATACAACAACCGTTCAGCAAATAAGAGCACTGAATTCTGCTGTCTTTTATAGGATACTGGATCTTGGAAAATAGGAATACCCATTAGGAATTTTATGTGTAACTAATACAACTAACTTAATAACAAGATTTGCACAGCTACCATTAGGAATCATTTTATTTGAAATTATACCTTGTAAAAGAAATCAATAAACTTTGACTCTGTACTATTAAATAAAATGTTGCACAAATGCCCAATTTTTTTCTCACTAAGCTGCTAATATTATTATTAGTAGTAGTATTTATATTATTAATCATGATCAGATAATTTTATTAATCCCAAAAAGGGCCATTTTTGTCTGCTCATTCACACAACCTATAAAAATTAATAACCATAAATATGAATCCAAACGACCCCTGTCAGCATTTAGTACTCTAACAGCTAAAGATTAGTACAAATATATTACATTGCATCTTTTACTTAGTCTTGGGAACAACAATGAGCATCACATTTGGATTCACCTTTGGTTTTCTTTTCTTGTCTGCAGTTTGAACCACCATAAATCTTGATGTTACACAAACTTTGACATCCCGCATTAACCCAGTGTGAGAATGAAGACACACAATTTGATATTTGTAAAGAAATAAACTTTATTGAACTTCCTTTTAATCTGCATTTATTTACTTAGATGTATTTGTTGGAATGGAGCAGGAGCAACACCACCATATAGAATAATATGGTTGCAGCAGCAACTGCAAGTAGTATCCACCAGGTCAATGGATCCAATAGTTGCCCACATGTACACCTAAAACGTTTATGAGGATAAGATGTTAGTGGATGTATTCTTTTATTGTGGTAAGTATCTCTGTATAACAAAGACAAACTGCTCTTGCCTGCAAAGTTCTCCTGTAGGATTCTCATCTTGTAGGCTCAGACCAATGCGTGCTTCATTGTCTGCATTTTGCAGCTGTATTTCCACTGCATGAAGCACAAATGAAAATCTTCGGAATACCATGTGGGACCACTGAATCTCAGGAATCAAACATATGTAGAACTAACATTTGCACATACCTGACATTGTTCTTCCTTCTTCTGCATTTGATGAAGCCAAGTTTCCAAAGATAAACCCCATACAGAGGAAATAATCATTACTATCTTGGAAGAATTAGTGATTTTTATTCTATAAGTGGAAGATCTGAATATTAGAATGGAAAATTTTGGAAGAATTATGGATCTGTATTCTAAAAATTTGAAGGACTAGAGATTAATATCGTAAAAATGAAAGCATTAGTGATTTTGATTGGCCTTACCTTGAAGCAAATCTTTTCCAGTCTGCTGTATTCTTACCACCCTCGACATCACTGCCCCTCCCACCCAAACTCATGACTACACAGACCTTTCAGCCAATCATATTATTAATTTTGCCTATATTACCAGGTACTAGTACTTGGAATTGAAGATGATTCACTTGGAGTCTTTTCTGTAATTATAATAGATAATATTCAGTGAATCTGTTTTGTGAATCTTATTAGTGTACTGTAACTTTAATCTGGAATTACACCTTTTAAAAGAAATGAATAAACTTCTTTTTTTTAAGTGTTGTTCTAATCTACAGTTAAAATGGGACTTTTAATCTAAAGTGATTCAAGTAGTCAGTAGGTATATAACAGTATTATATAAGAAGGATTACATTACAGTGCTGCTCCTCATGTTTTGATTCAGCTGCAAATCTTTGCATTATATTCTTTTTGAATACCATGACCGTTGACTTTTCCCATCCTCCATCAGTGTGAGAAAGAAAACACAGGATTTTGCCATTGAACAACAAGAACTTTATTGAACTTTATCTGAACATTGTTGTATATGAACATCTGTGTGCAGGTGCATGCATGCTTGTCTGTGTGTAGCTATGTTTGTGTGTCTTTATTGGCAGTCATTTTCCTTTCCCATCAGCAACATCATCTGCCTGCAAAGGCAAATGAAGAGAGGAGATTCTTAGTATTTGTCGTAGTAACTCATTTCATCTGATATTTAATTTCTTGTTGGCTGTGTTACTCTGTTAACTTACATTCACTGGCACACCATCATTGCTGGACTGAGGCTCTTTAATGGCTTCAGAAATCTCCAACTTCTTAGTTTCGTCCTGTGACTTTAGGTCATCTTTTTCCACCAGTGGTGGTTTATTGCTTTTCACAGGGTCCTCAGGAATTGGAGTCCTCGGTCTTCTATCCATTTTCCTCTTCTTGTAAGGAGCCCACTTGACTAAGGACTTGCAATACTGTGTTGAATGAGAAAATATTTTTTTAGAAAATACATAAAAAATAAACAAAAATATTAAATACAATTCATATGTTTGGTGGACATAGCGTGGCATGTTTCCAAAGACACACTGCATACAGAGGACATCAGCACAATGTTGGAAGCATTAGTGATGTATATTATATAACTGGAATGTCCAGGGACAGGGATGAAAATTATGGAAGTTTAGCTATTTGTATTGTATCATTGGAAGGACTAAGGATTAGGATCATAACAAAATGAAAGAGTTAGTGGTTAGGATCGCACTTACCTTGAAACAAATCTTTGCCAGTCTGCTGTACTCTCACCACACGCTGACGTTAATGCTCCTCCCCCCAAAGTTCATGACGAATCAGATCCTTCAGCCAATCACATGATCTAGTTTGCCAACATAGTTGAGGGTACCAATACTTGGAATGGAAGATGACTCATTTGGATTCTTTTTTGTAATTGAAATAGATGAAAATTAAATTAAATTAAATTAATATCTTAACAGCTTTTAGGAATTTGGTTAGTGCAACTCTTTTGAAATCACACCTAGTTAAAATGATCTTTGATTCTCAAAATTCTTGCTGGTAGATACTCCAATAAAATAACTTCAAACAGACGTGTTTATGAACTCATTGGCAGCAGTACACTAACTACATCTAAGAAAGAAAATAAGAATTTTAGGAATGTAACACAGTTTAATATAATTTGTAGATTACAACCTATAGTTTGACTAATTTCTTATCTGGCTATTGGACATATGAAGTTATTTTGCAATGCAGGAAAGCATGACAGGAAAAGAGTGAATGCTGTGATGTAAGATATAAATCAAAGGGATAGACATCTCTATCTGATCAGTGTGATTTGGAGATTAGGACAAGGTAGGTGGAATGAACCACATTAACAGTGATAGAAAAAAGGAAATGTTAAATCAATAAATTGATCTCACACGTTTCCTGTTATCATTATCCAGTGGATCTAAGTGTCTTTTTGACTTGCTCACTTGCTTTTGAGTGAATGTTGTCCATGTGGATACTTGGGTTTCCTCCAACAGTACAGAAGAGTTTCGTGTTAGGCTTACTGGTGATTCTTAACCAGCCATGGATAGAAAATGGTTTAAATGAAGAAAAAAATATAAAGTGCTGCCCAAATGTATGGTTAAAATCTCATGTGGTCGTGGCTTGCAGTACCACAGCACGTGAGATTGACGCACCTGTGCTGCATCTACGATCTAGCCTCACCACCTTAAAAGCTGTGCAGGGTCCTGTATCAAGGGATGTTGCGGAGATGTGGAATAAACCATGCTGAAAAGCTTGAAAATGTCACTGGGCCTGCAGTGGTTTGTTACAGTGGTGCCAAAACCCAGGATAGTGGGCACTGCAGACCCACAACTGGGTTGGCAAGGGGCCGAGCACTGCCATTCCCCCAAACTTTGCTGTTATACTCACAACAATCTTCCAGCCAATCAGAGAACTGAATTCTGCTGTCTTTTATAGGGTACTGGACCTTGGAAAGTAGAAATACCCATTAGAAATTTTATGTGTAACTAATATAACTTAACTTAATTAACAGGATTTGCACAGCTACCATTAGAAATATTTTTATTTGAAATTATACCTCGTAAAAGAAATCAATAAACTTTGACTCTGTAGTATTGATTAAAGTGCTGTATGAATGTTCACATAAACAATGGCTTTTTATCTGAGTTGCTATTATTAGTTGTTGTAGTATTTTATATTAATGATCAGAGTCAGATAACTTTGTTAATCCCAAAAAATTGCATTTTTTTCTGCTTATTCACACAACCTATTGTCAGAATTTAAAATGAATAATCAAGAAAGTTAACCAATTGACCCCTGTGAGCATTAAGATTGCTTCCAATTTTACATTAGGTCTAATGTCCGTCACTGGTCATCAGGTCTCTAAATTCTCGTTGTTCTTATTCAGGATGTTATTCATATTGCAGAGCCATGAGCTTCTCCAAGATCTTATCCATATTGCATTTAAAAAAACACAGTCTGAGTACTCACAGCCCTGCCCATCGTCTGTCTTGTCGGCCAGCCTTGTGGGATTTTGAACAGCTGTAGCCGCTTAAGCTAGCTCCAATCAGCCAAAACTCTGTTATCATGGTTCCGAATTGGTAGATGTCATTCAATGTCCTCCACTGAGAGTGTCGCCAGTCACCCGACGCAACCGACCATCGAGTATCCAGCAGCAAATGTCTCCACAGGACAATCGAGCTCTCCCAAGCCCAGGAGTTGTCAGTTTCGTTAAGGGATCAGTTGATCAAATCCATAATTCTTCTTTAGGTTTTTAGAGAACAAGTCTGGGAGACTCTCTTAGGGTTAGAGAATGAGCAAGACCATACAAAAGACATGAGAAGCCAAGCAGGTAAGATAAGTGAGAGGGAGAAGGAGAAAGTGCAACCGCCTCTGTCAAGCGTTTCACAGCGTTATGTAACGGTGAATGTTTTGGATATGAATTGAGCTGCTTTTCGGGGATAACCTCGAAGGGGACTGGAGGCAGCTCCCCAGCGTGGTAGATTCCAATGTACTAATGAGACATGAAGAATTGAAAGAATTGAAAAAAGCAAACGGGAAGGTGGGGCACGAAAACAAGAACGAACAGCTTGTACAAGAGGGGGGCCATATAGATAAGACCCAGAAGGGGTATGTTTGGAGGCGTGGTCCTGCTCCTGAGGTTCAGCCAATGTATCTTGAATAAATGGAAGATCTAAAGATTAGGGTGGAAAAATTGGAAGAATTGTTGATTGTATGGGAAAATTGGTAGCCCTAGTGATTGGGATGAAAAAAAAGAAGAATCAATAGTAATTAGGATAGAAAGAATCCAGACTGGACTCACCACTTAACAAATTTTTCTTCTCCAGACTTCAGCTGACATCACTCTGAAATCACTATCTACCAGTAAATCAGACGATCGATTTATGCTGTCTGTTATAAGACACGGTAACTTTTAATTGAGGATGATTTGTGAGGAATTGCATGTGTCATTATAGTAACTGTGTAATCAAATCTACTAATTTGCATTTTATTCCTTAAGAACCGCATTAGTGTGAAATGTGACTCATTTGGAAATCCACATTGTGAAAGAAAAAACATAGTTTGTTTGGAATAAAGTTCTGTGTTATGTGTGATGAACTTTGACTCAGGTCATAACAGTGTACAAAAAAGAGATCTACAGGATCACGTAAAACCAATAACATAGAGGATACACACTAAAACACATCTAACATTGTTGGATGTTCTTATTCTGTTTGTGGAGAACATTGATTTCCAAAGACACACTACATACACAAAAAAGCAAAAAAAAGTAACATCTACATATCATCCTTTAGCAACCTTGCCTGAATAATATGTAAGTTATTTGGAATTACAGCTTGGAAATGAAATCCATGACCAATGATTGTAGAACAAAGACACATGATTTTCAAATTGAACTGAAAAATCTTTATAATTGCATTTGACATTTGTTGTCAAAAACTTATATATATCAGCATTTGTCCGTTTTTAATGAGTTTTATTTTAAAAGTAGAAAATAAGAACAATAACTTACCTTAACAAAAAAGAAGACTCTCACATGACCAAAGTGAGTAAAATCTAGAAAAAAAAAACCTGTGTAAAAAACTGTGTAAAATAAGTAACCAAAACCTCACATGATAACATAGTTTTCAAAATGTAGGAACACAAACTGTCAGAAGAACAGAGTAAAATCAACAACAACCAAAAATCATTTTCGTATCTTTTCCTCTGAGTCTTTGAATGGCTTTTTGTCTTTTGTTGGTATCTTTAGGTGCCTCTTTAGTCTTGTGACTTCTGAGCATCTTTGGACTTAACAACTGTCTTGCAGTCAGGCTCTTTGGTCTTTTTCTTTCTTGCTTGTTGCCTTTTTTCTTTGTTTCTTTGCTTTTATCACACTTTGCCAAACAGCTTTTCCGCCTTAGAGACTTTTTCCTCTTTTTTGGGTGTGTCACCAGAGACTCATAGCTAGTCCCAGGGCGATCTTCTTTTACTCTAACTGTGTCTTTGTTTTCAGTTGTTCCTTCTGCTCTCAAAAGGTTTTTTTCTTTAACCGTGGTCTCCATCTGTGGTCCCTCTTCCTTTATGTCTGTGTCCTCTGTGCTGACTGCTTTGTCTTTTTCTGTAGTGTCTGTCTGTGTTCTCATTCCTTCCTCTGTTGTTCTTTCTGCTCTCAAATGGCCCTTTTCCTTGGTTGTCGTCTTTGTCTGTGGTTCATTTTTATCTCTGCCTATGTCCTCTCTGCTCAAAGCTTTGATTTTTTCTGTAGTTTTTCTCACTAGTCCACTGGAAACGTCTTGGTCTCTGTCTGTTGTGTTCACCAAGGGACCATTTTCATCTTCAGGTTTGTCTTCTTCATTATCTGTAGTCACTGTTTGTATACTGTTTTCATTTTCACTCAAGCTTTGTGGCCTCAAGGCTTCATTGTCTTCATCTCTTGTCTCTGTCTGTGTTTGGTTCACACCCTCAGTTGTTTCGTTTGGTATAACAACGTTTTGTATTTGTGTTTGGATTGCAATTCTTTCTAAGATAATTTTAGGATATTCCCAACATTTAAACTTCTTTTTAAGAAATTGAGTACGACTATACAAGTTTCCTGTGTCCTTTGTGGCTTTTTCTTTTTCTTTAGCATTATCTTTACCTTTGGTGGATCCCAATGTACCTGCTGCTGTAAGGTCAATGTGTTCAGAGTTATCATCATAATCTTCACCTTCACTACTCTCTGTAGTCACCATCCCTGGCATATCTTCATCACCTGTTGTGTCTTCTTCTACCCTCACTCCTGCTCTTCCCCTGCCACTCTGTTTATGTGGGTGTTTTCCAGATGTGTTTCTTGCTGCCGGGTCAATGACTTTCCTGACTTCATTGTTACTTTCATCTTTGCTGCTGTCTGTGTCATTGGTGTTTGCATGCAGTTTGGTCTTCTTTTTCACAATTTCTCCTCTTGTGGCATTTTGACTAGACTTTCTTTTCTTCAGTCCAGCATATCTTCTCTCCAACACATCTTCATTGTCTTCTGAGGTTGTAGATTCCTCAGAGTCTCTGCTTCTATTGTTCACAGCAAGTGCCTTTGCAACATTGTTGCGGCACTTGAAGGCTTCGTCAAAGTTTAAATCTGCCCCATAAAATCTCGCCGCAGTTGCATCAGAATGGCACATCATCCGGTGGACTTGTACCTTGCTTTGGGTTCCCAAGGATCTCCCACTCTACAAATGTAAACATTAAATAATGTTATTAATTGCACTAACATTTGAAATTTTCAAGATTTGCAGAGCTAAGGACAGAACCACAAAAAGAAATACAACAGAAGACAATATAAAGAAAAAGAAATGTCCTTTCAACATTAAAACACTGGGAGTAGAACCCTTTTTTTTAAACTAAGGGTGACTGTTTCATATCATCCCTCTAAAAGGATAGGAAGGAAAAAACACTGAATCACCATAAAGTGGAAACTACTCACAAAAGTGCTGATGCTGCTCCTAATCATAGAGAAGGTTGGTTTTCCTGGAATACCAAACTTCCTCCATGCATCTTGAAATGAAGTCAACATCCTACAATAAGGCTGTCCATTGGTGTTGGCAAAAATCAATTGTGATGATCCACCAGGGTATCTGTGGCGGTGGTACGCAAAGCGGTGAAACCATATGTATTCGTCTTTCGTTAGGGGAACAAGTGCATGGCCAAATGTTTCTTTGGTCTTGTGTTCTTTTACCTGTAAAAGAATCAGCAACTAAATTACATTGCATACAGTCATTGATGTCGCTGGTAAGAAAGAATCTTTAATCAGAGAGAAAAAATAATTTCTTAATGATTTTACTCTGATTATCCGCCGGCCATCATCATCCACTTCAGCAGTGCCAACTTCCTCAACTGTCATATTTGATATGACGCCTCTTCTGTGCCCAGTTGTGCAGATGACAAATCCAGCCAGAAGACCATAGAACCAGTCTAGGTTCTCAGTTGTGGGATTTTTCTCAAGAACGACTATTGAGTAACATAGAGGTTGCATGGTAAGACACAAGGGATAGGGAAGTATATCCCTTATACTTATTCCCCCCTAATACAATCCTACATAAACATCACAAATGCTACTGTTTGTATATGTATTATATATTTGAACAAAAATCAAAAGTCCAACAAGTGATTATAAATGAGCAGTCTGTTATAATTGAAAGCAAAAAGTTCTGTCATATATTTCTGTAAATCTGAGATTCTGAACTACATATACATACAGATTACAGCTGGTAAGTAAATATTATATAATTTCTCATTAACAGAGATATTATTGGGGTTATTAGAGTTGTCCTAACGGAGAAATGAACTGAACGCTTACCGAGTGCTTCAGGGATGTGTGTGGTGGCTTTCTTGAGAAAATCAGTGATGTGGGCAGGATCTACAAGCATTTCTAAAAGACACAGAATGTGTTTATGTTCCTGCAGCTCCAGTCATGCTCATTCATGCTGCACGCAATGATGTAAATATAAAACAGGTTGTATTTTAGACCTAATTTTTTTCAAAAAAATTGTTTTGTAAGGAAGAAGAACTGGCGACCAGTGTTCACAGTATATGAAAATGAATTGGATTGCCATTTTGAACTTAAATCTTACTTTCCAAATCCAGAATACTAACCCTTTAAATTTATTTATCCTACTTCCTAAATTTTCAAGATTACCAAGCTTAGTACTGAATATAACACATTCATGTGAAAAAAAATCAATATCCTAAATTTCGATAGTCTCATTTCTTTTACCATTTTAGTCTTTGTGGGGTTTTTTTTGACTGTATAGTTAATTTTATCATTAGGTATCTTTAATTTGATTACTGGCTTGCTTATTGTTTAGATATTTTATGTTTTCTCTTTCTGAATTTGTATGTTTAGTTATGTGTTCCCACTGGTTAGTTACGGGTCACGTCTCCTGTTTTTGGTGACATTTTTCTCTTGTTTAGTTTAACTTTTACCCCTCACTTTCAACCTACCAGAGATGTAGACAATTTTGTTGTCTACATCTCTGGTAGGTTCTCTCAGCTGTCTTTACTTCCTTCTTACTTTTGAATTAGTAGCTTTGGTGTACCACTGTTTCCTTGTGGTGACAAACTGTTTTGCTGCCCGCCTGTTTCCTCTTGTGTTACTCTGCATTTCCTATCCATTCTGTTTACTTTCTATTTTGTACAATGTATACCTTTCCAGTGTACAAAATATATACTTGTATACAATTTATACCTTACATTATCACATTTTGAGCCCTCCTTTCTCAGTACATCACAGTAATGACATCATGACATTTATAAATACTGTATTTATTACACATGCTAGGTAACGACCGTGATGAATAAGTAGTAAATTTGGATCTTACTTGATTTTTTGGTTTGGATGTCTTGTCTGTGGGTTTGTAACTCCCTTCTGCTCTTCTTCATCTCCAACTGAAGTGCAAATAAAGTCCACTTTAAAGCCTTACGGGAGGCTCTGACCTTTGGCAGTTGTGCATCAATCAGAAATTTCAAGAACGCCCTCACATTTCCAATCCGAATCCTTTTCGTTGTCACGGCATGTTTATTCAGATCAGTTGTCCATCTAAAAAAGGCCCACAAACAAACACAAATCAGTAATCACTTTAGTATTATAGAGATTACTGGACTAATATATCACAGATATTGGTAAAAATGTACTCAGTCAGTCTTTCTCTGTTGTCCAGAAATGCAAATGTCATTGCAGGGACTTGATTGTGAGACATGAAATATGCCCAGGCACGGACATATTGGACCCGTTGTTTGGCATTTTCAACGTCCTTTGTACTTGTTCCACAAATGTGCTGAAACCAAGCATTCAGGACTTTCTCTGTTTAAAATAAAGTGTAGTAACAAAATAGCAATTAGAAGTGTCATGACAAACTGATGAAGTACAGAAAACATTCTTCTAATTCAATTGGTTGACAAGGATATTTGGAAGATATTGCTAATTAGTAGTATCTGTTTAATTAGCGGGATGTGAGTTGCTAAATAGAACAACCAGATATACAAATTCACATTACACTACAGAAGAAACAATATTCTTGCTAAATAATTCATACCAAATTTAGGAAGCCGGGCTGTTGGGTCAGGTCTACTTCTTTCAAATTTCTGGCGCTTTGGGGGGCTGAGAGGTTTGAAGCCAAGTTTATCCTTAGTGGATTTCAGACTTTTCAGATTCCTTTTCAGGAGTTGAAGTAACAAATCCTGTTCTTTGCACTTTTTGCAATTCTGATGTTGGACTTGAGCATCATCTGACTGATGGACAGGGGAATGGACTGAGCTATCTTCTCTAATCTCCACACAATCTTCACTGGTATCACTGCTATCACTTCGCTCCTCTTGATCACTGCTTTCAGTCAGCTGCTCTATGTCCAGTGAGGTCACCATTGGAGGCTGTGGATTTGAACGCCTGAGAGCTTTGAGGGCTTTCAGATTAGCCAATCGTTTCGCTGTCCTTATTACTTTCTTCTGATCTGATTTCTGAAAGGGTATTAACAATAGGACAGCAATGTTTGAGAAAGTTAGTGAAACATGTCACATAAGAATGCATTCTAATTTCACAAAAAAAGTAAACTATACAAAACACTAACCTCAATCTCACAGTGGACATTTTCCAAGTGCTTGTCCAGTCTTATACGGCTTTTAGCTTTACATACTGGACAGTCCAGCCTGCCCCTGTAACTGCATATCACATCCAGTTTGACAAGTGTAACTGCAACTACCACTTTAAAGTGTTGCAATGTTTTGTCATATACTGTATGACAGTGACTTACACTGTAGAGCAGTAATTTAGCAGTAAATGTAATTCTTCTTTGTTTACAACATGGTGGTATTTTTTAAAATGCTGCCCAACTGCAACATATGGAATCAAGCATATTGGGCATTCTGTCATCTGACGTGGCATTTTTCCCTGTAGAGAAGAATACACATCAGAACAGGTGAATTATTTGTTGAATTATTTATAATTATTTGCCCGCAAGTCTTCAAATTGAGGTGTACACTTCTCAATACTTGACCAAATATTAAAGGAATGAAAAGAAAACCTTGACATAATAAAAAGACTGCCACTTTTAATAGGTGATTAAAAATTTTTAAATTCTATAGCAAGTGTTTTTAAAGTTTTGATCAGGTATTATATTTCTAAAGTTAGTATTTCCGCTAAAACAGTATTTCTGCAAAATCATAGTATTTCTGCTGTGTTATAGGAATTGTACCCAATTATGGTATTAGTGCCAAAGCATAGTATTTGTATCAAATCATACTGTTTGTGCCCAAACACAGCATTTCTGCTATATTCTAGTATTTGTGCTAAATCTTAGTATTTCTGCTATGTTATAGTATTTCTGCCAAATCATAGTATTTGTGCCCAAGCATAGTAATGTAACACAGCAGAAAGAATTTTACACCTCTTATTTCAACACGTCGTTGTCGTGTCTTTAACCAGTCTACAACAGAACAATTTTCTATTGCTTTTAAAAAAAATTAAGATCTCCCCTTGGCTTTGGTACCGAGTAAATGACAGTTAATTTTTATGATAAATGCAAAACTGTCCTTAATGAGGTCGCTCCTTTTAAAACTATAAACTCGAAACCACGACCAGACCCATGGATAAATAAGGCCACTCGTTCAGCCAGACGAGAGTGCAGGAAGGCTGAACGTAAGTGGAAAAAAGATGGGCTGCAGGTGTCCTTTCTCATGTTGAGAGGAACAGTCTGTACAGGTATCAGGACATTGTAAAAGCAGAAAAGTCAAGGTTTTTTTCTAATGTTATTGAGAATAGCTCCAATAATTCTCGGGTTCTTTTTTCAATTATTGACCTTGCCTGAATATTTCCCCAGCTTCTTGTATTAATAGTTTCTCAGACACCTGTGAAAGGTTCTTGCAGTTTTTTATCAATAAGATAAAACAGCTTCGATCTATGATCACCCTGCCTTCACATGACGTTTCTAAAATATTCACCTGCTCTGCTGTGATTTTTGATCAGTTTGAGCCTGTGTGTCTTGATCAGGTGTAGGAAGTATGTAGTGGCACAAAGACATCATCGTGTCCAAATGACATTATTCCAACACATCTTCTAAAAAAGATTTTTAAGGTTGTCAGTTCTGACATTTTAGCTATTTTTAATAGCAGCCTTAGCTCAGGTGTTGTGCCAGCCTGTTTTAAACATGCTGTTGTACAGCCTGTACTTAAAAAACCTAATCTTGACTCCTCTGTCCTCACTAACTTCAGGCCTATTTCAAAGCTCCCCTTCCTGTTGAAAATTTTGGAAAAGATTGTGTTTGTTCAGCTGCAATCTTTTGTAAATGGACACCATGTTCTTGAAAGTTTTCAGTCTGGTTTTAAAACTCTTCACAGCACAGAAACTGCACTTTTAAAAGTTCTTAATGATCTTTTATTAGCCACTGACTCAGGTGACTCAGCTGTGCTTCTGCTTTTAGATCTGACTTCTGCTTTCGATATTGTTGACCACAGCATCTTAATCACATGGTTGGAGCATTGTGGCGTAAAGGGCACCCCATTAGAGTGGTTCAGGTCATACCTGTCTGACAGGACCTTCTCTGTGAGCTTTGGCGATTTTATCTCTTCCTCAGCTCCCCTTACTTGTGGTGTTCCCCAGGGATCTATACTGGGGCGAATTTTATTCTCCATTTATATGCTGCCTCTAGGTCTAATTTTTAGAAAATATAACATTTGTTTTCATTCATATGCCGATGATACTCAGATCTATCTTCAACTGAAGGGAAACAGTCCTGCCTCACTAGAACCCTTACTTCAGTGTCTCGGTGAAGTTAAATCCTGGATGGCCTCTAATTTCCTTAACTTCAATGAGAACAAAACCGAAGTGATAATTTTTGGACCAAGCGGCAATCCCAGCACCTCTAATTTTAACCTGCACAGTCTTGAGCCTTTTGTCAAATCGCATGCCAAAAATTTGGGGGTTATATTTGACAGCAATTTCACCTTTGAAAAACAGATTAGCTCAGTCGCACAGCGGCCTTTCTTCAAACTGAGGCTTTTATCTAAGTTGAGATGATTTTTATCTTTTAAAAAACTTTGAACAGGCGATTCATGCTTTCATTATATCCCAGCTGGACTACTGTAACTCCTTATATGCTGGAGTTAGCCAGCCCTGCCTGGCAAGGCTGCAGTTGGTCCAGAATGCTGCAGCTCGTCTTCTGACACGTACTAAAAGACGTGAACACATTTCCCCGGTGCTGCCTCCCTTCATTGGCTCCCTGTCCGCTTCAGAATTATTTTTAAAATTTTATTGTTGACTTACAAAACCCTGAATGGACAGGCTCCTGGGTATTTGTCTGACCTCTTGCAGACTTATACCCCCCTTAGATCTCTTAGATCAAGTGATCTTTTGCTTTTAGCTGTACCAAGGTTGAGGCTGGTTCATAGAGGTGATCGAGCATTTGCAGTTGTAGCGCCTAAACTGTGGAATAATTTACCCCTACACATTAGACAGGCTCCTACTGTCAATCTTTTTCAATCTTATCTTAAAACACATTTTTATTTACTGGCTTTTAATACAGCATGAGAGTTATTTGTTAATTCATATTTGGTGTTTGCTTTTAATACTCTAAGTTATTTTATAAGGTATGTTGTATTCTTGTACAGTTATTTTATTATGTATGTTGTATTCTTGTACAGCACTTTGGTCAACGCTCCTGTTGTAATTAAATGTGCTATATAAATAATTAAACGAAACTAACTAAACTATACTTAGGATTCAGGATATAATTACAAAATAATTTAAAAAAATTAGTTTAATTGGCGAAATGTCTTGTTTATACTTTTAGTGTTATGTATTTAATTCTTGGAACAGTTATTACTTTGGATACAAGACTTTGAAGAATTGGGGAATGATAGGATTGGAAGAATTGGAGATTTGGATGGATTAATAATTGATTTAAATTTTACTTATTTTGAAACAAATTTCCAAAAATTTATTCAGTTTGATTAATCACTAGAGAGCCCTTCAGCAAGAAGAACTGTTGGAAAAAGATGTTAGTGTTCTTAAAGAATTTAAAGGGTCAATGTCTCTATGCGCTGATTTCTGTATGTGTACTTATTTACTGTAGGGCGTTTGTTCCTTTTTAATTTGACAAAAATAATCTGCCTGGCAGGCTGCCAAAGCCTAAAAAACATTTTTCAATCAAAATGTTATGCAGATAGTACGATTAAAATAAATTCAATAAATGCTCACAGACAATTACATGGGTCTTAATGTGTGGTGCTACAAGGTGTAAAAGTGTGAACAAAAATAAAATAAAAAACATTTTGTTACTCACTTCTTTCTTGACTGTGACAATATTTTACCGTTCACTGAGGAATTATGAAAGGAAACCTAGAAAAAATAGGAAACCTAGAAGAAATATGAATAATGGGAAACAGGGAAATGTAATTTTTTTTTAAACATTAGTGATTTATATTTAATAGTTGAATTAATAGTATTTAAATGTTACAAAAGACATTAGGAACTGGGATCTTACAGTTGGAAGGAATTAGTGAATTTTATCTCAACTTACCTCTGTGTAATTCCACCATCTTCAACTGACAGCACTAACAGCTCTGCATATAACCTATGGGGAGCTTAGCTTTCAGATTGTCAAACCTATCATGCCGTCTGCTTTTGTCATGTGATTTCTTACCAATAGCGTATATCTGAACTTGGAATGGAGGATGATTCGTTTGGAATTTTAAATGTAATTAATGTAATTGACATGGCAAACATCATTTGCATATCCTTCTTCGGGAATGTTCTTAGTGCAAAGTATCCCTCATTTGGATTAATAAATTATATGATAAAACAAGGTTCAACTTCGAACCTAGAATTTACCATTTATCGCTTTTGTAAATTGGCAAAGAATAAATGAATAAAATTCCTCTTCCACCCGTAAGGGCAGTCGATCCTTTGCATATATATATATATATATATATATATATATATATATATATATATATATATATATATATACATACATATGTATAAAAAATTCCCCACTCGCCTCTGTGGGCGGTCAATCCTTCAAGTTCGGGTCCTCTACCAAAGGCCTGGGAGCTTGAGGGTCACTCGTCTAGCTTGGGAGTCACTGCACCTAGTGCTCCGATTACCACTGGGACCCTCCGCTTCATCGATCTTCTTCTGTTTGTCTACCACCACTATGTCCGGTTGGTTAGCCACCACCATTTTGTCCGTCTGTATCTGGAAGTCCCACAGGATCTTAGCTCTGTCATTCTCCATCACCCTTGGGGGCATCTCCCATTTTGACCTCGGGACTTCCAGGTTATACTCAGCACAGATGTTCCTGTACACTATGCCGGCCACTTGGTTATGGCGTTCCATGTATGCCTTGCCTGCTAGCATCTTGCACCCTGCTGTTATGTGCTGGATTGTCCCAGGGGCATCTTTACACAGCCTGCACCTGGGGTCTTGCCTGGTGTGATAGACCCCAGCCTCTATGGATCTTGTGCTCCGTGCTTGTTCCTGTGCTGCCATATTTACAGTGCTCCACCCCTTGGATAGAAACAGGGATCACAAGTTTCCTGGTCTTCAGCCAATTCTTTGGTCTTTCTTAAATTGAACAGCAGAATCATCTGCAGTTCAATGTGACAAAAGTGTGCACCGGCACCCAGCACTCGATCTCATCACCCTCAATGATGCATTCAACCATCTTCTGAAGATGTCAGGTCTTAGTGCAGTGGCTGAAGTTTGAGGTGTAGTGAGTGAAGAGGAAAGGGGAGGGGACCGTTCCTTGTGATGCCCCTGTGTTGCCCATCACCTTGTCAGACACCTTGTGTTGAAGATGCATTCATTGTGGTCGCTTTGTCAGGTAATCAACAATCCAGGACCATCAGTGGATCGACTAGGTCAAGCCGATTTAGTTAAATTATGGCCAGTGTTGTGGCTAAGACTAAATAAAGTAGATAAAATGATATAGAGTCTTTGTACTGACACCCAAAGCATCTTCAACTACAATTTACAGTTATTCAGTGGTTTATGTAATTTTGTGAAAGAAATTTATGTCACCTTGTAATGGATTCAGTTTGTATAATGATTACAGAGCTCTTCAGCAAAGAACAACTGTTTGAAAAAAGATGCTGTTGGTTGTTAAGGCATTTAAAGGGTCAATGTCTCTGTGTGTTGATTTCTGTATGCCCTCTGTTGTTCACCCTTCTGACACATGACTGCCCTGCCCTACATAGCTCTAACCACATCATCAAGTTCGCTGACGACACAACCGTGGTTGCACTCATCAGCAGCAATGATGAGTCAGCATACAGAGGTTCAGCAGTTGACGTTCTGGTGCAGTGAAAACAATCTGTCACCCAGGAGAGGATCGTTGACTTCAGGAAGACTTGCTCCACTTACACACCACTCAGGATCTCCAAAAGTTGAATCTGTTCATCTGGACGTAGCGTTTTGTGGGAGAAACGTTTCATCACTCATCCAAGTGACTTCTTAAGTCTCAGCTGACTGCAGGTTTCCCCAAACCTTATAAACAGTACATTTGCATAATGACTGAAACCAGCCCACTGAAGGAACAATGGGCTGTGAGGCTTTGATCAGTGGGTTTTGGTCAGTGATTGTTGATCAATGGTCATGGGAATTTGCATAATTATGATAAAGGAACTGACCTCCCAGCCCATAGTTCCTTCAGTGGGCTGGTTTCAGTCATTATGCAAATGTACTGTTTATAAGGTTTGGGGAAACCTGCAGTCAGCTGAGACTTAAGAAGTCACTTGGATGAGTGATGAAACGTTTCTCCCACAAAACGCTACGTCCAGATGAACAGATTCAACTTTTGGAGATTTACTTTCCTGGATGATTGAAAATGCATCAAGACCACTCAGCATCCACGGTTCCATGGTAGAGACTGTCAACAGCATCAGGTTCCTGGGAGTTCACATCTCAGATGACCTTACCTGGATCACCATTACCACCTCCATCACCAAAAAGGCCCAGCAGCGCCTCCAGTTCCTGAGATGCCTGAAACGGGCAAACCTCCGTCCTGCCTCCTTCACCACGTTCTACAGGGGCACCATAGAAAGTGTTCTGACCAGCTGCATCTCCGTGTGGTTTGGAAACTGCAGTGTTGGTGATCTCAGCAAAATAACGGATTGTTAAAGCAGCTGCCAAGATCTTTGGAGCATCTCTCCCTCTGCTACAGGACATCTTTCAAAACCGCTGCATCAGTAAGGCCTCAGGCATTGTGCTTGACCCGCTACACCCCTAACATGGACTCTTTCGCTCCTTCGGTCATGCAGTTGGAAACCAACTAAGGCGCAGACTAGCTGAAGTAGAATTACAGTCACAAGTTTATTTATAAACACACCACATGAAATTATATACAGTTTACGGGGACAGGGCCTTTTAGTGGTCCAGGGGGAAAAGAAAAGAGAGTCCAAACATGCTCCGCTCGTTTGCTCCTTTCACATTTGTCTTCAGCACTCTTGCCCACTCCACTCCACGACACACTGCCAGGGAAACTGGAAGGATTAGTAATTTCTATACTGTAAGTGGAAGATCTAGGACTTAGAGTGAAAAAATGGAAGAGTTATTGATTTGGTTTCTAAAATTCGAAGCTGTAGGGATTAAGATTTTTTAAAAAGCCAGGAGAATTAGTCATTTGGATAGAAGGAATGGCCATTATACTTATCAGTTACCCAGTCACTCTTCTCTGTCCTCTGCTGACATCACCCTCTAACACCATTGTCTATAAGCAATTCAGACAATCCATATTGGAGGCATCAGTGATTTAGAATGTATAATTGGAATGTCTAGGGACTGGACTAAAAATGATCAAAGGATTATCTGTTTGTGTTCTATAATTGGAAGGACGAGGGATTTTGATGTGATCGAGGCTCAAGAGTTGGCAGTTTATCTTGTAATTGGAAGGCTGCCGGTTCGAGCCCCGGCTCGGACAGTCTTGGTCGTTGTGTCCTTGGGCAAGACACTTCGCCCACCACCTACTGGTGATGGCCAGAGGGGGGCCGATGGTGAGATATGGCAGCCTCGCTTCTCTCAGTCTGCCCCAGGGCAGCTGTGGCTACAACTGTAGCTTGCCTTCACCAGTGTGTGAATGTGAGAGTGAATGAATAGTGGAATTGTAAAGTGCTTTGATGTTCCCAAAAAGCGCTATATAAATGCAATCCATCATTATTATTATTATTATTATTATTATAAAAAATGAAAGCATTAGTGATTTTGATTGGACTTACCTTGAAACAAATCTTTTCCAGTCTGCTGTACTCTCACTACACTGACATCACTGACCTCCCCCCCAAACTCATGGCTACACAGACCTTAATGCCAATCACATGATTAATTTAGCCTATATTACAAGGAACTAGTACTTGGAATTGAAGATGATTCACTTGGAGTCTTTTCTGTAGTTATAATAAATAACATTCAATTAATCTGTTTTGCGAAGTTTAGTATAATTTTAATTCGGAATTACACATTGTCAAAGAAATTAATTAACTTGTTTTAAATAAGGATTTTAATTTACAGTTAAAATAGGATTTTTAATTTCTTAGACTTAGAGAGTTTTATGGTCATTGTGCCGTTACTTTCACAGCAAAATTGGGTAGCTGGAACACAAGGTACAAAATTAAAGAAGGGAAAACAATATACAATGAGCGGAAAAATGAATAAAAATAAATATATATGTATACATATATGTGTGAGTGGACTATACACATGGGATATGCGTAATATACATGGTGCATGCGTAGTAAACATTGAAACAGAAACATTGTGGGGCTGTATACAAGAGCAAAATTGAATAAATAAAATAAGGGAGGAGGGGCTATGGTCATTTGAGGTGGGGATGGTGATTCCAATAAGACCAAAATATTGCACATGAGCCAAAAATATTGTACGGAACATGGAAAGACTGAGATATTGCACATAGATGATCAATAGCAGCATCAAAGAGGATGTGTTGGAGGAGTCTGTTCACACTCTTAATTTATCATTTCAAGTCCTTCGAGTAGTCAGTAGGTCTAAAATAGTATTATATAAGAAGGAATACATTACAATGCTGCTCCTCACGTTATGATTCAGCTGCAAATCCTTGCATTATATTCTTTTTAAATACCATGACTGTTGACTTTTCCCATCTTCCATCAGTGTGAGAAAGAAAACACAGGATTTTGCCATTGAACAACAAGAACTTTATTGAACTTTATCTTAGCATTGTTGTATATGAACATCTGTGTGCAGGTGCATGCATGCTTGTGTGTGTGTAGCTATGTTTATGTGTCTTTATTGGCAGTCATTTTCCTTTCCCATCAGTAACATCATCTGCCTGCAAAGATAAATGAAGAGAGGGGATTCTTAGTATTTGTTGCAGTAACTCATTTCAGCTGATATTTCATTTCTTCATAGTCGTGTTTCTGTATAACTTACATTGGTGGGCACATCATAATTGCTGGACTGAGGCTCTTTAACAGCTGAATCAATCTTAAGAAAGAAAGCAACAATTGCAGGAACATCGCATAGTATTTTTATAATTTATACATTGCAACTTAGAGTTTGGCTAATTTCCTATCTGGCTATTGAACATCTAAAGGTATGTAGCAATTTAATAAAAAAAAAATCTGATGATACTGATGTCAGTGAAAGACCAAGGCGATAGGAATCTCCATCTGATCAGTGTGATGTGGCAACAAGGTAGGTGATTAACACTAACAGTCAAAGAAAAGCCTTTTCAATTATTAATGACTTTTTGTGTTACTACATGAACTTACAGTGGCTGGCACATCATTGCTCTGAGACTGAGACCCCTGAAGAACTGCAAAAACCTCACTAATTCCATCTTGTTCCAGTAACTCCAGTGCATTGTTCACTGCATTTAATATTTCAAAACGCCATCTTCCTCTCACAGGCAAGGCATACACTGAGTCCCTGGGATCCGAAGTATTCTCCTCTTTTTCCATCGTCTTGTTCTTGTGAAGAAGCCACCTGGTTGAGGGCATGTGGTGCTCTGTTGTAAAACATCACATGCAAAAATTAACAGTCAGATTAAATGTGGTTCATGTAATGTAGTTCTGTATTCAAAGATCAAGGGATTGGGATGAAAAAATTAAAGCATCAGTCATTTGTATTGTATAAATGGAAGATTTAGGGGATATGATGAAAAAAATGAAAGAGTTATTCATTTGGATTGATGGAATTCTGGTTGAACCAGCATTCAAATAAACCCCTCTTCTCCATCTTCTGCTAAAAGGTAACAACATGGACTCCTAATTCAAGCCTGTTTTCACTGCCACTCCTTCAAAGTTTGCTGTTGTACTCACAATGATTGTTCAGGCATTTAGACAAATGAATTCTGCTGTCTTTAATAGGATACTGGATCTTGGAAAACAGAATTTTATGTGTAACTAATACAATAAGATTTGCACAGCTACCATTAGGCATCTTTTAATTTGAAATTATACCTTGTAAATGAAATCAATAAACTTTGATTCTGTGCTATTAAATAAAGTGCTGTACAAATGTCCACATAAACGAAGGTGTTGTCTATGTTGCTATTATTATTATTATTATTATTATTAGCGGTAATAATAAAATATATTATTAATCAGGATCAGAGAGTTTTACTACTTACTGAACAACCTATAAAAATGAATCCAGTTGACCCCCGTGTTGAAATTATTTTTAAAAACAGATAAAATACAATCAAATACATAAAATATAAACAAATACATAAAATTAAGTTCAGATGTTTGGTGCACATAGAGTGGCATGTTTCTCAGTCAAACAGGGGACATCAGCACAATGTTCAAAGCATTAGTGATTTATATTATAATACTGGAGTGTCTAGGGACAAGGATGAAAATTATGGAAGTTTAGCTATTTTTATTACATAATTGGGAGGACGAGGGATTGGGGTGATAAAAAATGAAAAAATTAGGGATTTGTATTGACTTACCTTAAAACAAATCGTTGCCAGTTTGCTGGACTCTCATCACACTCTGACATCATTGTTCCTCCCACCCAAGTTAATGACGAGACAGTCTTTCAGCCAATCAGGCAATCTACAGGGTGGGCCATTTATATGGATACACCGTAATAAAATGGGAATGGTTGGTGATATTAAAGTCCTGTTTGTGGCACATTAGTATATGTGAGGGGGCAAACTGCTCAAGATGGGTGGTGACCATGGTGGCCATTTAGAAGTCGGCCATCTTGGATACAACTTTTGTTTTTTCAATAGGAAGAGGGCCATGTGACACATCAAACTTATTGGTAATGTCACAAGAAAAACAATGGTGTGCTTGGTTTCAACATAACTTTATTCTTATTTGGGGGGGGGGGGGTCGATTTCCAAAGACACACTGCATACAGAAAAAAGTAAAAAAAAAATCCCTTAATATCTTTGAATAATTGATTAAGATTTCTTTTCTATGGGTTGATTTAGGAAATAGGATGGGGGAAATGAAATAATTAGATATTTGTCAAGAGATTTTATTATGTTTATGCTTAAGAGTACATGTTATTATCTAGATGTGGTGGCTCTTTTTGTATTCAGCTTTAATAAAGAAGTTACGTTGTGCAGAGTTCAACGAGAAGGCTGTACGCAGTACAGGCCTATCTTTATTTCTGAGACGCAGCACAGTTCTGCTTTTCCTTTCCTGTACAGTTCTGAGAAACGTGTTATGCTTGAGTATAAATAAAAGATGACAACCGTTGCAGGGGTGTGGGTCTCTTGGAGCTCTCACCCGTGTACACGAGAATCTGCAAACTTGTTTGAGTGTCACTTATTCTGATCTGTGTTGCTTTACAGGAAAACTCCTGACAATATTCCTTTGCCAAAATTAGATTGAAAAAAACTTAATAATTAGTTATTTAGATAGAAGAAATTGTAATTGGGCTTACCATTAAACGCATCACAATGTTGTTAATTGGAATCAGGTATAATTTGTGAGGACTTTTATTTGTGTTAATTCAGCTAATGTTATTAATAACATCTGCATATCATGCCTATATAAAATGTGAGTTATTTGGATTTACAGCTTGGAAATGAAATCCATGACTAATGATTGTAGAACAAAGACACATCATTTTCAAATTGAACAGAAAAATCTTTATTGATTTTATTTTTCTCCATTTGCCATTTGTTATCAACAACATATGTATATCAATATTTGTCTTTTTTTAAAAAAACAAACAAACTATTATTTTAGAAGTAAAAAAATAAAAACAATACTTAAACTTAACAAAAAAACCTGCATGATCAAAGTGAGTAAAATGTAAAAACAAAAAACAAACAAAAAAAAATCAAAAAACAAAAAACAGTGCAATTGTGTAAAATCAGTAACAGAAAAACTCACATGATCACAAAGGTCTTGAAAATTTAGTATAATTCCAAAATAGCAACCAAAGAACTCTGAGATCAACAGGATCTAACATTCACATTCTCACTCTGGACATGACCACCTTGTGTTGTCACTGTGTTCTCATTCCTTCCTCTGTTGTAAATCCTGCTCTCAAATCATTTTTTTCTTTAGCTGTGGTCTCCATCATTGGTCCCTCTTCCTTTATGTCTGTGTCCTCTGTACTGAGTGCTCTGTCTTTGTCTGTAGTTTCTGTCTGTGTTCTCATTCCTTCCTCTGTTGTTCCTTCTGATCTCAAATCATTTTTTTCTTTAACCGTGGTCTTCATCTGTGGTCCATGTTCCTTTATGTCTGTGTCCTCTGTGCTCAGTGCTTTGTCTTTGTCTGTAGTCGCTGTATGTTGCCCATTTTCATCTTCAGCTATGTCATTTGTGCTCAATCCTTTGTTCTTTTCCGTATTTTTTCTTGTAACTTCTCTGAGTCTTTGGATGACTTTTTGTCTTTTGTTGGTATCTTTAGGTGCCTCTTTAGTCTTGTGACTTCTGAGCATCTTTGGACTTAACAACTGTCTTGCAGTCAGGCTCTTTGGTCTTTTTCTTTCTTGCTTGTTGCCCTTTTGCTTTGTTTCTTTGCTTTCATCACACTTCGCCAAAGAGCTTTTCTTCATTAGAGACCTTTTCCTCTTTTTTGGATGTGCCACTGCCGACTCATAGCTAGTCCCAGGGCCATCTTCTTTTACTCTAACTGTGTCTTTGTTTTCAGTTGTTCCTTCTGATCTCAAATCATTTTTTTCTTTACCC
The DNA here is from genome assembly GCF_036321145.2 of Pelmatolapia mariae. Taxonomy (NCBI): domain Eukaryota; kingdom Metazoa; phylum Chordata; class Actinopteri; order Cichliformes; family Cichlidae; genus Pelmatolapia; species Pelmatolapia mariae. The sequence continues at coordinate 6,804,148 of NC_086229.1, read as the reverse complement.
ATGGTCTCCATCTGTGGTCCCAGTTCCTTTATGTCTGTGTCCCCTGTGCTCAGTGCTTTGTCTTCCCCTGTAGTCACTGTGTGTTGCCCATTTTCATCTTCAGCTATGTCATTTGTGCTCAATCCTTTCTCTTTTTCTGTAGTCTCTGTCTGTGTCCTCATTCCTTCCTCTGTTGTAAATCCTGCTCTCAAATCATTTTTTTCTTTACCCATGGTCTCCATCATTGGTCCCTCTTCCTTTATGTCTGTGTCCTCTGTGCTGAGTGCTCTGTCTTTGTCTGTAGTTTCTGTCTGTGTTCTCATTCCTTCCTCTGTTGTTCCTTCTGATCTCAAATCATTTTTTTCTTTAACCGTGGTCTTCATCTGTGGTCCATGTTCCTTTATGTCTGTGTCCTCTGTGCTCAGTGCTTTGTCTTTGTCTGTAGTCGCTGTATGTTGCCCATTTTCATCTTCAGCTATGTCATTTGTGCTCAATCCTTTGTTCTTTTCCTTATTTTTTTTTGTAACTTCTCTGAGTCTTTGGATGACTTTTTGTCTTTTGTTGGTATCTTTAGGTGCCTCTTTAGTCTTGTGACTTCTGAGCATCTTTGGACTTAACAACTGTCTTGCAGTCAGGCTCTTTGGTCTTTTTCTTTCTTGCTTGTTGCCCTTTTGCTTTGTTTCTTTGCTTTCATCACACTTTGCCAAAGAGCTTTTCTTCACTGGAGACTTTTTCCACTTTTTTGGGTGTGCCACTGCCGACTCATAACTAGTCCCAGGGCCATCTTCTTTTACTCTAACTGTGTCTTTGTTTTCAGTTGTTCCTTCTGCTCTCAAATCATTTTTTTCTTTACCCATGGTCTCCATCTGTGGTCCCTGTTCCTTTATGTCTGTGTCCTCTGTGCTCAGTGCTTTGTCTTTATCTGTAGTCACTGTGTGTTGCCCATTTTCATCTTCAGCTATGCCATTTGTGCTCAATCCTTTCTCTTTTTCTGTAGTCTCTGTCTGTGTTCTCATTCCTTCCTCTGTTGTTCCCTCTGATCTCAAATTGCAGTTTTCCTCGGTTGTCGTCTTTGTCTGTGGTCCATGTTTATCTCTGCCTATGTCCTCTGTGCTCATTCCTTTTATTTTTTCTGTACTTTTTCTCACTAGTCCACTGGAAACGTCTTGGTCTCTGTCTGTTGTGTTCACCAAGGGACCATTTTCATCTTCAGCTTTGTCTTCTTCATTATCAGTAGTCACTTTTTGTATACTGTTTTCATTTTCACTCAAGCTTTGTGGCCTCAAGGCTTCATTGTCTTCATCTCTTGTCTCTGTCTGTGTTTGGTTCACACCCTCAGTTGTTTCGTTTGGTATAACAACGTTTTGTATTTGTGTTTGGATTGCAATTCTTTCTAAGATAATTTTAGGATATTCCCAACATTTAAACTTCTTTTTAAGAAATTGAGTATGACTATACAAGTTTCCTGTGTCCTTTGTGGCTTTTTCTTTTTCTTTAGCATTATCTTTACCTTTGGTGGATCCCAATGTACCTGCTGCTGTAAGGTCAATGTGTTCAGAGTTATCATCATAATCTTCACCTTCACTACTCTCTGTAGTCACCATCCCTGGCATATCTTCATCACCTGTTGTGTCTTCTTCTACCCTCACTCCTGCTCTTCCCCTGCCACTCTGTTTATGTGGGTGTTTTCCAGATGTGTTTCTTGCTGCCGGGTCAATGACTTTCCTGACTTCATTGTTACTTTCATCTTTGCTGCTGTCTGTGTCATTGGTGTTTGCATGCAGTTTGGTCTTCTTTTTCACAATTTCTCCTCTTGTGGCATTTTGACTAGACTTTCTTTTCTTCAGTCCAGCATATCTTCTCTCCAACACATCTTCATTGTCTTCTGAGGTTGTAGATTCCTCAGAGTCTCTGCTTCTATTGTTCACAGCAAGTGCCTTTGCAGCATTGTTGCGGCACTTGAAGGCTTCGTCAAAGTTTAAATCTGCCTCATAAAATCTCGCCGCAGTTGCGTCAGAATAGCACATCATCCGGTGGACTTGTACCTTGCTTTGGGTTCCCAAGGATCGCCCACTCTACAAATGTAAACATTAAATAATGTTATTAATTGCACTAACATTTGAAATTTTCAAGATTTGCAGAGCTAAGGACAGAACCACAAAAGAAATACAACAGAAGACAATATAAAGAAAAAGAAATGTCCTTTCAACATTAAACACTGGGAGTAGAACCCTTTTTTTAAAGGAAGGGTGACTGTTTTATATCATCCCTCTAAAACCCCTGTCAGTCTGCCCCAGGGAAGCTGTGGCTACAACTGTAGCTTGCCTTCATGTCATGGTCCTGAGCCTGCCGGCTCAGTGTTTTGTGTTTTCTTATGCTTTTGTTCATTCCGAGTATGTATTCTGTTGTGATTTGCCATGTGTTACACTGTAAAATGTAATTCTAGCTGTTTGTTATTTCAACATATTATTCTATATCAGTTTGACGATAGATGACTGAAGTTGTTGTTATAACATAGAATTACAAGTTAAAAACGTCCCAATTACACCAAAAAAAGCTAACTTGAAAACTCATGTCCAGCTAAATCAGAAACTTATGTGAACTTGACAATGCGGGTAAGTTGAGCACAGCAGGATTCAAAACTGCCTCACGTGACTGCTACCGAGGTGCATCATGGGGAATTGGCGGTTAACGACATGCTCACTTTACTTGGATGTTTTCTAATCGTCTTCTTTGGAATATGCTTTCAAGGTGAGTAACATTGGTTATAACTATAAGGAAAGAGAGCTACAAAAGTTGGAACATGTTTTGAATTTATGGCATGACGTGTGTTTTTCTCTTTTACCGAAATGTTTGCTTTAGCTAATGTAACTTTAGCCGACAAGGTCCAGCTTGTGTGTCATGACCAAACTTGACCTAATAAACTGACATATGGCCTTTTTTATGGGTTTAATGTGGCGCTGAGCAAATCACAAGTATTGTGCCGCTAGCTTTAAGGTTGTGCACTCAACCACTGTTGCGATATTAGCAAGCTAACTCAGCTAATTAATAAAGCTTATTTCATATTGTCTCTGTACTTGTAAATTTCTTTCAAGTTCACAGGCTGTTGTATTTTGGTGGAAGTTCATTTTGGCAATATTTCCAATAACTGGCTGGGTTCAAAAAGAACTTTTTGGCAGGACTCGGATGCTTGTTGTCATCTGTTTACCCCTATGTAATCACTTAAGGTGTTATTAACTGCTGCATGCTAAGCTGCAAGAGTGCACTGAGGACAGAGACAAAATATGGTCTACAAACCAGCATTATATTAGTTTTTATCAGATAGTCCTCCAGTGTGCTTATTTTTTGCTTTAATTATATTGTGCAGTTATTTGTTACCCTGAAATGCTTTATGCTTAACAACAGTTCACTATTTTGACTTATTTCTGAACTCTTGTGATCAGTATGACTAGATTGTGTGAGTTTCCATACTAAAAGAGCTGTAGTGATAAAATAATTGGCATCAGAGACACTGATTTTTGGCATGGTATACTGCAGAAGTTTTTTTTTTTTTTGCATAATTTACCTTTTAATTAAACTGCATTCTCTGTATTGTAACAAAACTAACATTGTTTATATGTCAGAAAATTAGCAAACATGAATAAATGGCGAAAACAATATAATTATAACATATCTTTTTATTTTACTTATTTTAGGTCTGTGAAGCCAAACTTGATGCTGGGGATTTATTTTTGTCAGTGGAGTCAAATGGTAAGTTACAATTTGTGCATTTTGTCATACTGGAAACACCTCAGATTATATTGTAATTTAATAGCTCTGTAGAACAAATGATATAAAGATTGTAGTGTCAGGGTACTTCTTAAGAAGTAATATGGCACTATTGATGATCACATGCAGGTGGCATAAACTAAATATTCAGACGTGTTACCAACAAATGATTCATTAACAAAAGCAATGGAGCAGACTGTTTAGGTTCTTGTGGTTGTAATAACATCCATAACTGCAAGTTTGTCATTAATTTATTTTCACAGGTCTAGATGATCACATTTGACTTTGTCATTTAAATGAGGTGGACTTGCAAACTTTGCGCTCTTTGGGGTAAATTGCTGTCCACTACATATACACAGAATCTGCACAGTATTTCAGATCTAAAAAGGGAGTATGTAATGGACTTGCTGGCTTTAATGTAAAAAGCCTGTTGTGTAACTTTAATGAGGCAGTTGGACTAAAACAGTATTGCTCATCAAGGTAAACATCTGAGGAATAAGGAAATTGTTACTTGTCCTTTTACTCAGTGTTCTTTTAATCGCACGTTTACTAAAGTTTTACATCACATAAGTCATTTTCACAATCATTCTACTTTAAAAGATTTCAAGACAGAGCTTATTGTTCTCTGAACTTCCTTGTTTGCTGAACGGCAGGTAAAGTGCATCTTTTTGTTTGTTTGCTTTTGTGTGTTTGTGTTTTCTCTAATGGGCCTCAGATGACTGTTTGCTTAAATTTGGGTCTCAAAGAATCTTTTTTTAATTCTGCCTGTACTCTCCACCCCTCTTCTTCTATTGCTCAGGTTGAAGCAGAATTTGCCCGTCTTACATCTGTTGACCTGAAAGGGTTCCTTTTTGCTGTGCTTGACCATTATGGAGAGGTTCGTGGAGCTGTACAAAATCAAGAGCGGCATAGAAAGGCTAACTAGGCTCATAAGATGCTTCGGAGATGATGTAAGTGTTCAACTGCGAAATCTAATCCTTTGTTTAAGTTTTAGGTTATCCAGTTCAACTGATGAACTCATTGAAAGAAAGCTGATAAGTAAAGTCTGTCATCATATTTCACAACTGGACATTTAGTGTGGTAACTTTTACAGAATCTATGTATATTGGTGGTAGGTTGGATATCATATTCTACTTGAATGTCCTGATAAGCCTGATTCAAAATCTCCAATGATAATCATATATTGATGGAATTATGGATCAAAAAGCTGTGAATTTGGAGCTGTCTACATGCTTCATAAACACTGTTTAAAAAGTGTTTTTGTTTTCTTTTTGACTTCTTTGACCAGAGCCCTACACAAAGGAAGAGGACAGAGGACCTCATTTTCTAAAGGAAGATCCCTCACACACTTTCAAGACTGTGAAGGTTAGCATTGTTTCTTTTAGTAAATTTAATAATGACAGCACCACAGTGGATTTTAAATTAAAAAGTACATGTGTACTTTTTCCTCACCAAATGTATTATTACAAGATCTTTGACACTGGATTTGGTCTGGGTTTCAGAGAAACTAACTGGCAAGCTAGCATTGATATTATTAGTGTCTTGTGTTTATTCATGTCTTCACCAGGGTCTTTGACATTTCGCTGCTGTACTGTTCACTTCAGCTTTACGTTTGATTTCTCACATTGTATATTGTAATGGCAGAGATATTAGGATATTTAAGGGGCTGCAGTGGCTGCTACAGCTGTGGGGGGCAATACTTTGGTGAAATGTCCTGGACCCTGGAAAAGAGACTGTGTAGACTGGGTAAGCAATTAAAGGTTACTGGCCGAGAGTCATTGGGCAGCTGGGTAAAGGTGGATGTTGATATTCAGTGCCAATTATGCAACCTGTTCAGCCATGTCTATATGCTCTTTTTTCATGCTGTTAATATAGGGGGAAAAAATAAACTTTAATCAATAAACTGATTAAAGAAGCATTGTCTATGGAGCCATAATCTGATCCTGTAGTGTAGCTGCAGTTTGCACATTTCATGTATTCTCAGCCAGATTTGGTTTAGAGCACAGCCAATATTTAGCATAAGTAGATTTAAATTCACACACTGGTGATGGCAAGCTACATTGTAGCCACAGCCACCCTGGGGCGCACTGACAGAGGCGAGGCTGCCGGACACTGGCACCACCGGGCCCTCTGACCACCACCAGTAGGCAACAGGTGAAGTGTCTTGCCCAAGGACACAACGACTGAAACTGTCGGAGCCAGGGCTCGAACCGGCAACCTTCCAATTATAAGACGAACTGTCAACTCTTCAGTCACGATTCAGTCATCCACCCATGTGTGTGAATGACTGAATGTGTAAAGCGCTTTGGAGTCCTTAGGGGACTAGTAAAGCACTATACAAATACAGGCCATTTACCATTTAAATTGAAAATTTTGTTTGAATTCTGCAATTGAAGACATGCTCAGTTATTTATGAACATGGTCTTTGTTTAAAGCAAGAAATGGATTTGTAACATGGGGGTGCATATCTCATTCTGAAAAAACTTTAACAACTAATAAGTGTTACCCAAAGCCAATCACCATCATCCAAAGCATCAGTATGGCTCTTCTTTGGAAAGACATGAATTGTTAAGCACACGGGATATTGTGTAATTGTAATTGTGTAATTTTTTTTTTTTTTTTGTCTTTGAACCCTTTTATAGCCGACAGGTATTGAAGACACGTTTTCTAAGAGGATGAAAGTTGGCATTGCGATGGTGAAAGAAGAAGACGTCGATGTGTTGGTTGTCCTTGAGGCAGCAGTAATCCTGTCTAATCTGAGGGATGTCTCAAGTGCCATTTCCATGCTGATGGGCCTTCTTTTTGCCCTCAACATACACTATCCAAAGAAACTTAAGGACATCTTTGAAGTCATTCAGAACATCCTAATGAACATTGGTGGAAGGCAGTGCATCTCACTAGTGCATGGTCTAAGAAACAGACTCTTGCAGAAAGCCATGCAGAACTGTAATTGTATGATCCTTAGTGTTAAGGACAGTTTTTATTTTACTGTTTGTTTTTTTATTCTTGCAAGTTCTCATTCTCACTTTTGTATGTCACTAAATGACTACACTTTACATTCCAGATTAGACAATTACTCATTTGTTCATGGTTTAAGAAACTTATGTGAACAACAATATAATGCTGGACTTTGCAGATGCTTATCTCATGCAAGTCAGTAGTTTTTCCTTTGTTTTGCAATTGAGCAGACTCAAACTAATGTTTCTGAAATATCCATATTATCAAATGTTTCAGAAGCATGCAGTCATTTTCAGAGATATTGGTTCTGTGGAATTTGTTGCAATTGTAAACGAAGACAAATACAAGAGTTTGATGTCTTAGTTATTATAAACTGATCTTTACTGTCACTTATCAAAGGTTTTGTACTATTTTAATATTTCAAGTTTTATGCTAACAGGTGTGACTGAGCACAATGAAGTTTAAAAATTTTGTAAATGTAAAGAATAACTTTTCTAAAATAGCAAGTGTCCCGTTGATACATTACATTAATGCAGACTTTATGTTGTTACTTCACAAGAATCACTACTGCTCCTAGAGTATTGGTCAGAATTTCATCTTCACCCAAACTGGGCTCAAGACCAAGTTCAAATTTATTGTTTCACAGGGAGCAACCTTTGAGTTTTGATGGATTGTGAGCCTGATGAGCTACGTCACTGATTTTTCTGTTTCTCAGATGACTAAGATGGCACAATAAATGGTGAATGTTGGGTGCTCATGAGTAATTGTCTTGTCATGTTCTTAAAACAAACTTTCTGTATGAAATGATCAGATAGACTTTAATGGAATCTGTGGGGTTTTATTTTTTTTCTGTAAACAACAGAAAATTAATTTAAAGGAATGTAGATATTTAAACCTGAGATCTAAGATAAACCTAACAGGTAGTTTTGCTGAAATGGATGTTAGAAAGCCAAAAAAAAACAAAACAAAACTTAAGATGTTTAATACACATTTTTCTTTACATCCAGTCAATCAACTCTGATAATTAAAATGAAACTGATTTACAAGTTCACTCAGCTACCTTAAGGGGCTCAGTTAATTAATAAACTTAAATCAACTTAGCTAACAGATTATGTTAGTTAAGCTAAAATAGATTCCTAAGTTAAAAGAACTACTAAAGTATTTGAATTAACTAAAAAACCCAAGTCAACTGAACTAGGACAAGAGTTTAAACAATAGATTATTTTAATTTAGCTGAAAGGGTTTTCCCAAGTAAAGATGACAATTAAAGGAGTTGAACTGACTAATAAATCTCAGTCAACTAAACTAAGATGAAAGTTTAGACAACATGTGATTTTTCATTAAGATAACAATTGGTTGTGTTATAAGAACAAACTCTATTTCTTGACTTAACTTAAAATTTTAAGGCAGCCCTGTACCTGATATTTTTAAGTTGAAACAACAAGTTATATTTTACAGTGTGGATGCTGTTTCAATCTGTCTGACCTCATGTTCATCATTGACCTCTGCAGTCCCTCCCTCTGTGATGTAGAGCTCTGTGTAGATCTGATTCAGAAGGGTTGGGCTTCCTGCTTTAGCGATGCCCTCAAACACCCACTTGAACTTCTTCTTCAGGGTGGATTTAAGGTTTCGATGACAAACTGCAGCTGGAAGTTCTGAATAACAATAACAAAAAACCAACTTCAAGAATCATATTTTACAAAATGCTGATGACAGTTTTTGACCCACTGAGAAATTACAGAACACACTGGTGTCACAAGTGTCTCATTTATCTAACAGGTTAAAACCTTAAGTAAGAAATCCTCTTATTGTTCTGCAGGTGGTCAGCCAGCTCCTCCTGCTTCATTCTCCTCAGGAAGTGCACTGTGATCTTCACAAATGCCTCTCTGCTGCTTCTCTGCTCATCATCCTCCCTCTGAAACTCCAAGCACTGGGGTTTATTTGGATTCAGAGCCTTCTGGATCTTCTTCAGCTTGTTCTTCACAAAAGTGACGATGTTGTCCTCCAGCAGCTGGAACAGAATAATTTATGAATGACCCACCACTCTGAACTTCAGTCTACACAACAGCCACTTCTTTACGATCAAGGAGCATATCATCCACGATCTCTTCAAGTTTGACTTCTGATCATCTATCTATCTGATCAACTGAGACTTTGTCCACAACTCCACAATCCCAAAACGTTGATTCTGTTCATATGAATGCAGTGATTTCAGTGGGAGAAACATTTCACTGGTGTTCAGAGGTGAACTACCAACAGGTTGATGATCGAAGCCAGAAACTTGGAGATGTTTCAGGTGACTGAGTTGATTGTACAGCCAACTGGTCTTAAAGGTTCTCTCTGTTTACACATACAGATCAGTGTTTAAGGTTTGACTCTCATCATCCACTGGAGCACAAACTGGGCGTCATCAGGACGCTACAACACAGAACAAACACCATCCCCACTGACACAGCAGCCAGGGAGGCAGAAGAACATCACATCAAGAAGGTCCTCAGTAAATGTGAACGCTGGTTTGAGGGCGGAGTCAAGGAGGCCATTTATGTGAAAACGGAAAGACCATCTCTGAATGGAGGAGGGGCCTAAGAGTACATCTGTCACCATCTCACAAGGCTGTGATTGCAGCTATTCCCAAGCTCTCTGTGAATGGGACTCATGACCATTGATCAGTTGTTGTTGATCAAAGGTCCTGACAATATGCGTACCAATGATCAAGGAACTGACCTCCCAGCCCATTGTTCCTTCAGTGCTGCTGGTTTCTGTCATTATACAAATATTCTGTTTATAAGGTTGGAAACCTGCAGTCAGCTGAGACTGAAGGAGTCACCTGATAATGATGAAACGTTTCTCCCACTGAAAACATCCAGATGAACAGAATCGACCTTTTTGGGATTCACTTACCTGGATGATTGAGCATCAAGACACAACTCTGTGACTTTTCTCAGATGAATAAATCCTCTCCTCCAGGTTTGTTTACATCTACCAGCCCTGAGGCGCTGCCCAGGGACAATAATCTATGTGAGAGGTGGAAAGTCATACAGGTGTCTGCTCCTGCCTTCAGTTATTTTTATCTACTGTGTGTCAACTGGCTGAACCTGCTCCAGCTGTCTACCATCCCCCTAAACTCAACAATGACTTAGTGATCTATCCATTCTCTGACCAAACACATCCTGCTGCAGGAAGTTAACATAGCAGCACACTGATGATCCCACTCACTGTGAACAACACATTTGGACCTGATTTGCTGCTCTGGTTTACACATGAACTTTGACTGCTGTCACCAACTTGAGAGGCCCTACAGAAAAACTACACTTGTCCATAAAAAGATGTATAAAAATCATAAACTACATTATAAGGACAGCGTTGCTCAATCAACTCTAATTACTATGGCCATGTTATCTCTTTTAATTAAGGTACAGACACTCAAACTTGCTGCTTTCAGTGAGAAGTCAAATGTCTGAATATGAGCTGGAAGCTGCTGAGAATCCTCCTCCTTCCCATGGGGTTTACTTTCTCTACTACTTTCACTATAAACACGCCCCTTTCATGCACCTGCAGAGGGCCACCAGCAGATGGAGCTGTCTTAAACAAATCCACTGTGATAGTTAGCTGTAGATGATTTTCTCAGTATGACTGTAGGTCTTATTCTTTAGATTTATTTAAACTCTTATATTGTGCACAAGTGTTGAGCGACCCATCATTTCTGTGTACTTTTCATAAGAGCAGCCAGACTTTCTGCTAGTTTTTCTTTTGCTCTGCAGGTTTTATGAAGATGTGTCAAAGTTGTTCTTTGGACATTGGCTGCTCTTTAAACCATTTTCAGTCCTCGCACAGGAACATTCTTGACGCTAAATCCAAGTGTGTTAGACCAGAGTTAACTTGATAGATATGTGTGGGTGTGTAACTCTTAGAAGCTGATTGGCTGCTTTTTATGGGGGCTGGGTCTTTGGAAAGTAGTAGCTGCTCAGATCGACTCACCACAGGTCGCCAGGACTGGATCTACTGGTTTCCATTACAGTTGAGGACCTCCTAATGTGGTCGTCTCAATACAGCCGAGTGTCGACTCACATCATTAGTAAGTGCTAATGCTGCTAATTTCCATCATATTTGTCATTTATTTCTCAAAGTTATTGTAGAAAGAGTTATTCAGCTTCATTCCCACTGATCTCAACTACAAACTATTTCACTTTGGTTTCTGTTTGAAGCCTCGATCTTTAAAACGTTTCCCTGTGATCACATTTGCACCGTCTGATCTCAAAGTTTGTTTTCTTTTGGTCATTTAGTCCACAGAGTCCTTGGTGTTCTGAAAGGGACCTATAAATAAATGTATCATTATTAATATTAATAATAAAGTAGTTGTTGTACATGTACAGACCATAAATATGGAGTCCAGCTGTGTTTGATGCTGCTGGGCAGACTGACCACTGGGAACCTCTGAGCTCTGCTGGTCCACTCTGTGGAGGAACCATGGAGACACATACACACACACACACACACACACACACACACACACACACACACACATATAGATGAGGCATTTACAATGTGAGTTTAGCCTCTTAAAGCTGTGTTCAGTCACTTTTGCTGCTTCCCTTTTTGCATCTGTATTTGTAGTTTCTCTGTCAGAGATCAAAATGATCAATAATACAAATGATACTCCAGAGTCCTTCCACTTTTATCCTGATCACTGACACTTCTTTGTTGGGTTTTAAACTCTTAATTGCCTGAATGACTTCAATGTTTTTCTAACTGAACTTTGTTTCTAAAGTTAAAGGCCGTCTCTCAGTAAATGTACTTGTGATATGTCATCATTCACAGATCAAGTACCTTTAAACTCAAAGTACGTATAAAGCCAAGTGTGTAAGTTCATCTCTGAATGTTTGTGATTCCTACGTTAAGTTTAACAACTGATATATGGAGCTCGGACGTCTATGCGTTGCTGAGTCTGTTTGTTTGTTAATTCCAACCATCAAACTGTTTACCTGCAGCACAGTTTGTTTGTTTCAAAGTAAAACTTTGAAACACTTTTTCGTACTTGTTCAATTCAATTCAATTTTTCAATTCAATTTTATTTATATAGCGCCAAATCACAACAAAAGTCGCCTCAAGGCGCTTTATATTGTACAGTAGATTGCACAATAATAAATACAGAGAAAAACCCAACAATCATATGACCCCCTATGAGCAAGCACTTTGCCGACAGTGGGAAGGAAAAACTCCCTTTCCCATTCTACTTTTAAATACTCTAGGAACAACAAGTAGGCCTGCAGAGCGAGAGCAAAGTGCTCTAATAAGGTGATATGGCACTACAAGGTCATTAAGGTAAGATGGGGCCTTATTATTTAAGACCTTGTATGTGAGGAGCAGGATTTTGAATTAAAGTCTGGATTTAACAGGAAGCCAATGAAGGGAAGCCAAAACAGGAGAAATATGCTCTCTCTTTCTAGTCCCTGTCAGGACTCTTGCTGCAGCATTTTGGATTAGCTGAAGACTTTTCAGCGAGTTTTTAGGACATCCAAAAATGAATTACAGTCGTCCAGCCTGGAAGTAATAAATGCATGAACTAGTTTTTCAGCATCACTCAGAGACGGGATATTTCTAACTTTAGAGATGTTGCTCAAATGGAAGAAAGCAGTCTTACATATTTGTTTAATATGTGCGTTGAAGGACATGTCCTGGTCAAAAATGACTCCAAGGTTCCTCACAGCATTACTGGAGGCCAAGGTAATGCCATCCAGAGTAAGAATCTGCTTAGATACCATATTTCTAAGATTTTCAGGGCCGAGTACAATAACCTCAGTTTGATCTGAATTAAGAAGCAGGAAGTTAGCGGCCATCCAGGTCTTTATGTCTTTAAGACATTCCTGCAGTTTAACTAATTGGTGTGTGTTACCTGGCTTCATGGACAGATAGAGCTGCGTGTCTTCTGCATAGCAGTGAAAATGTATGCTATGTCTTCTAATGATGCTGCCTAGGGGAAGCATGTATAATGTAAATAGAACTGGTCCTAGCACTGAACCCTGTGGAACACCATAATTGACCTTAGTGTGTGAAGAGGACTCTTCATTTACTTGAACAAATTAGAGTCTATTAGATAGATATGATACAAACCACTGCAGTGCAGTACCTGTAATACCTACAGCATGTTCTAAGCGCGCTAATAGGATATTATGGTCAACAGTATCGAACGCAGCACTGAGGTCTAGCAAGACAAGCACAGCGATGAGTCCACTGTCAGAGGCCATAAGAAGATCATTTGTAACCTTCACTAAAGCTGTTTCTGTGCTGTGATGAGCTCTGAAACCTGACTGAAACTCTTCAAATAAGCCATTCCTCTGCAGATGATCTGTTAGCTGTTTGACAACTACTCTTTCAAGGATTTTTGATATGAAAGGAAGGTTGGAGATTGGCCTATAATTAGCTAAGACAGCTGGGTCTAGAGATGGCTTTTTGAGTAAAGGTTTAACTACAGCCAGCTTGAAGGCCTGTGGTACATAGCCGATTATTAGAGATAGGTTGGTCATATTTAAGATTGAAGAATTAATTAATGGCAGGACTTCTTTGAGCAGTTTTGTAGGAATGGGGTCTAAAAGACACGTTGATGGTTTGGAGGAAGTAATTATTGAAGTTAACTCAGAAAGATCAATTGGAGAAAAAGAGTCTAACTTAACATCAATGGTACTAAAAGTAGCTGTAGATAATGTTACATCTGTGGGATGATTATTGGTAATTTTTTCTCTAATGATAAAAATTTTATTTGTGAAGAAGTTCATGAAGTCATTACTAGTTAACGTTAAAGGGATGGTTGGCTCAGTAGAGCTCTGACTTTTTGTCAGCCTGGCTACAGTGCTGAAGAGAAACCTGGGGTTGTTCTTATTTTCTTCAATCAGTGACGAATAGTAAGATGTTCTGGCTTTGTGGAGGGCTTTCTTATAAAGCAGCAAACTATTTCTCCAGGCTAAATGATGATCCTCTAAATTTGTGACACGCCATTTCCTCTCCAGCTCATGAGTTATCTGCTTTAGGCTACGTGTTTGAGAATTATACCACGGAGTCAGGGACTTCGGATTTGAGGCCTTAGTTTTCACAGGAGCTACAGTATCCAGAGTCGTATGTAGTGAGGAGTTAAAATTATTAACAAGATAATCGACCTCTGTTGGGGTAGTGGGTAAGATAGCTGCTCTGCTCTATGTTGGTACAGGGCATTGAAGATGATAACAGTGGGTGGATTATATTCTTAAACTTAGTTACAGCACTTTCAGAAAGACATCTACCGTGATAAAGTCTACTCGCCACTGCTGTGTAATCAATTATTGTAAATGTAAATGTTATCAGGAAATGATCAGACAGCAGAGGGTTTTCAGGAAACACTGTTAAATGTTCAGTTTCTATGCCATATGTTAAAACAAGATCTAGAGTGTGATTAAAGTGGTGGGTGGGTTCTTTTACATTTTGACAGAAGCCAATTGAGTCTAATAACAGATTAAATGCCATGTTGAGGCTGTCATTTTTAGCATCTACATGGATGTTAAAATCACCCACAATAATTATTTTATCTGAGCTGAGCACTAAATCAGATAAAAAGTCTGAGAAATCAGAGAGAAACTCTGTGTAAGGCCCAGGTGGACGATAGATGATAACAAGTAAGACTGGTTTCTGAGTTTTACAGCTGGGTTGGACAAGGCTCAGCATCAGGCTTTCAAATGAATTAAAAGTCTGTCTTGGTCTTTCGTTAATTAATAGGCTGGTGTGAAAAATTGCTGCCACACCGCCCCCTCGGCCTGTGCTTCGAGGTTTCTGGTAGTTAGAATGACTCGGGGGTGTTGATTCATTTAAATTAACATAATCATCCTGCTGCAACCAGGTTTCTGTAAGGCAGAGTAAATCGATTTGTTGATCAATTATTAAGTCATGTACTAACAGAGACTTGGAGGAGAGAGACCTAATATTTAATAATCCACAATTCACTGTTTTACTCTTTGGTTCAGATGTGGATACTGTATTGTTCTTTCTTTTTAATTTTTTATGTTTAAATTGTTTATTGCTGGTTTTCATTTGTTTTTTGACTGTTTGGGAGCTGACACAGTCTCAATGGAGATGGGTTTTTTGGGGGGTAGCAGGAGGAGAGAAGCTGCAGAGAGGCGTGTAAGACTGCAACTCTGCTTCCTGATCCCAACTCTGGATAGTCATATTTTGGCGGGTTTCATAAATTTGCAGTTTTAAATTTCCTTCAGTGTCGCCTGCTCTGGACCCTGGAAGACAAATGACTATGGTTGCCGGTGTCTCTAGCTTCACATGTCTGAGAACAGAATCACAAATTACCAGAGTTTGACCCCCGGCGGGTGTGTCGCCTAGTGGGGAAAAACGGTTAGACACATGAAATGGTTGGTGGTGTACCTGGGGCTTCTGTTTAAGACTATGCTTGCTCCTCACCGTCACCCAGCCACCCTCTTTCCCCAGCTGCCGGGGAACAGCTAGCGGCACCTACGCTATCTTCGGCTGCAGCAGCTACAGGGGCCTGGCTAGCTACGGGTGAATGAAGGGTGCAAAGCCGAGTCTCCAATTCAGTAATCCTGGCCTCCAGAGCTGCAAATATGCTACATTTGTTACAGGTATCATTACTGCTAAAGGAGGCCGAGGAGTAGCTAAACATCTGACACAATGAGCAGGAAAGTGTAGGAGGGAAAGGTAAAGTAGCCATGGTGCTAACGAGTTCGCTACGAGTTAAGCTAAGCTAGCGAAACAGTACAGAGACAGTGAGTGAATACTTTGGCTATAAATTAGGTAGTGAGTACACAGAAAGTGTGCTTCAGATGAAGCATGTGAAGATTATACTATGAAAACAGAATGTATTTAAAAGTTTTTGTCATGGTCCTGGGTCGAGCGACCCAGTGTTTGAATTTTATGTATCTTTTGTATTCATTTGTGCCTTAGGTTAGTTCACCTAGTTAATTTCTAGATTGCTGTATCGTCCTGTTTCTTAGTTGTTTATGTCATCTCCCCCTGTACTAAGTCTCCTTCATTCATGCATCAGCTCTGTGTGGTTATGTTTAGTTCATGTCATGCCTAGTCTCCATGTTTCCTGTTTTACTTTGAAATTCTGTATTCAATGTCAGTATTTGTAGTTTCACTCTCCCTGTCCTGTCATTAGGTTCATGTGTATCAGCTGCTCCCCCTCATGTGTTTCCACTTCCCTTGATCATCCCTTATGTGTATTTAGTCTCTGTTTCCTAGTCTTTGTTCAGGTTTTCCCTCAGTTACTTTGTTGCCTTTTTCTGTGAGTTTTCGGCCCTCAATAAAAGGCTTGCCTTTTGTTAAGTCCAGTTTTGTCTCCTCGCCTCTGTCTGCTCTTGGGTCCTCCACTCACTCCACACGGTCTGCCCCGGCAGTCCGTGACAGTTTTTAATTAAATTGCTAAGCAGATAAGCTACTCAGAATCACCACTGTGTTTGAGCAGGAACAGGAAGTGATACTCTACCGTAAAGTGAGCGAACACCAAGTGATAGCGCCACCAAGAGTCAGGGAGAAGGAAAAAGTTTTTTGCAAAACTTGTGCATAGGATTTTAAAATTGACAATTCATATTTGCATTCAAAATTATGAAATATGATTCATTAAACATGTTTGTGGTTGTTACAGTACAAAATATAACATTCTACTCGGATTTTATGTTTTTTGTCTGATTTTAGATCAGTTGTGTTAATACAGTTTGTCAAAATGAAAACATAACTGTAAATTCAGACACGTGAGGTTGTGCTTAAAGGGATGATACCAAAAAAGGCAAAGTAAATAGTTTTTAAAGGTAAAATGTGGAGGAAATATCAAAAGTAGTTAAAAATGGCCAATTATACCGTGGACCCGAAAGGGTTAAACACTTTTCTAAAGTAACGCAATAGTTACTTTTCAAGTAATTAATTGCTTTTAGAATATTATAACTCAGTTAATAACTCAGTTACTTTTTTGAAGAAATAACTAGTAACTATAACTAATTACTTTTTCAAGGTAATTTGCCCAACACTGTTTATATGTCACTACTGCATGTCCTTAACTTTTGTCTTCTCTCTCCTTTTTTTGTCTTTTGTTCTTGTCTCTCTGAGCTCATCTCTTCTCTTTCCCCTCACCCTGCAACCAGTCATGGTAGATGCTCTTCCTGGAGCCTGTTTTCACTGGGAGGATCTTTGTGTCAAAGGGAGTTCTTCCTTCCCACCATCACCAATTGCTGCTGTGGTGGGAACAATCATATGGTTATTGTTAATGAGTCCAATAGCAGAGGGTAAGAAGCTGTTCTTATGGCGAGAGGTTCTGGTGCGAATGGACCGGAGCATCCTGCCTGAGGGGAGCAGGTCAAACAGACTGTGTCCAGGGTGAGAAGGGTCAGCTGTGATCCGAGCTGCACGCCCCAGTGTCCTGGAGGTATACAGGTCCTGCAGAGATGGGAGTCTGCAGCCAATCACCTTCTCAGCAGAGCGCACAACACGCTGCAGTACCTGTTTGTCCCTGATAGTGGCTCCAGCGTACCACACGGTGATGGAGGAGGTGAGGATGGACTCGATGATTGCAGTGTAGAATTGCATCATCGTCCGTGTTGGCAGGTTGAATTTCTTCAGCTACCTCAGGAATTACATTTTCTACTGAGCTTTCTTTAAGATGGAGGTGATGGTGGTCTCCCATTTCAGGTCCTGGGTGATGGTGGTACCCAGGAAGTGGAAAGAGTCCACAGTGGTGATGAGGGTGTCAGTCAGGATGATGGGGCCGTGTGCTTCCTGAAGTCCACAATAATCTCCACTGTCTTCTAGGCATTCAGCACCAGGTTGTTGTGACTGCACCAGGGCACCAGGCGTTCAACCTTCCTCCTGAAGGCAAGGTGTACGTGTATATTTCCCATGCTGTATGTCCACAGTCACAGTGACAGTCAGTGACATTGACAGAAGGATGAAACAAGGCTGTGAATCATTTCAGTCTGTGTGGGTGACAAAAAGGCAGATAGGAGAAGCTAATATTTGGAAATGGAAGCGTAAATACTGGAAACATTCTGTTATTTGACAACAATAACAGGAGAATGTGTACTTGAGAACACATTTATTGTGAATTCAGCTGTGAATGTAGAGTTTGTCAGAATACATCATGGTCAAAAATCCTGAGGGAAAACAGTCTTAGCATTAGCTCCTAATGGCAGCCTACTTAGCAATAACTTCTCACATCATTATAACACAAGAGAAAAGGTTATTAGCGTTAGCTACTAATGCTTAGTCACCTTAAATTAGCTTTAGCTGCTACTTAGCATTAACTCCTCACATCGTTATAATGCAGGGGAAAAGAGTTAGCATTATCGGATAATGCTAATTCACATAAAATTTGCATTAGTTAATAATGGTAGACTTCTTATAATTTGCTGCTCTTATTCATATAAAACAAAGGAAAATGGTATGAGCATTGGCTCCTAATGCTTATTCACCTAAAATTAGCATCACCCACTAATGGTAGCCTATTTAGCATTATCTTAATGCTAAATGAAGTTAATAAAAGTAAGTAAGAAAAGACATTGTTAGCATTAGCGGATAATGCTAACTCGCATGAAATTTGCATTAGCTAATAACAGCAGCCTTCTTAGCATTAGCTGCTCAGATTGTTATAATGCAAGGGAAAAAAATTAACATCAGCGGTTAATTAAGGAGCTTGGAAAGAAAAGCGTCTGGACTTCTTGAGTTGCTTGAAGACGTTTCACCTCTCATCCGAGAAGCTTCTTCAGTTCTAAGGATCAGTGGTGGAGAGTCCCAGATTTAAACCTAGTGGGAGTTTCCCCCCCAAAGGGGGACAAAGGACCCCCTGAAGATCCTCTACCTAATCACATGAGCCAAGGTGTGAAAGCAGGTGTGGGTCCTAATCAGCCAGGGTTTCGGGAGAGCTCATTGTGAAACCTGGCCCCACCTTCTCATGTGAATTCCTGAGGTCAGATGGCCCAGGATGTGAGTGGGCGTTAAGGCGTCTGGGGAGGGAACTCAAAACTGGATTATAGATGGCAGACAGTTGGTGTCGTAAGCCCCGCCTCTGTTCAAGGATGGTCGCTCACAGTGGACATAAATGGCTTCTTTCACTCCTCTTTCAAACCATCTGTCCTCTCTGTCCAAAATGTGAACATTGGCATTCTCGAAAGAGTGACCTTTATCCTTAAGATGCAGATGGACTGCTGATAGATATGATTTCTGATAAATATGGTTTTGTGATGTTCTCTGTCAAGCACAATAACAGAGAAACATCCATCTCCTCCTCCTCCTCTGTCTCTGTCATGTTACGGCTGTGTGCAGACAGGAATAGGACCCAAGGTGCAGACTCCGGAGACAGTCATGAACTCAAAACAGCTTTATTGCTGGACAAAGAAAATCTACAAAACCTAAACTGAAAAGAATCTAACAAAACACACACAGGGAGCCACAGGGAGAAACACACAGCATGAGGGACGACGCGACACTGACTCAAAGAAACACAGGGTTTAAGTACACTGGGAAGTAACGAGGGGAATGAGACACAGAAGGAGGGCACAGCTGGGAGAAATCAAAACTAACGAGACAAGGAAGCAAAGCAGGACACATTCACATAAGACCCGGACCTTCAAAGTAAAACAGGAAGTAACACAGACTGAACTTACAGACACAGACTCACAGGCAAGCACTACAGAGGAAACAGAGGTGGGAACAGGGCAGACACAGACACTGACTGGACACGAGGATATAGCAGACAGCAACTAAGGATTACACAGAGACATAAACCATAAGACAGAACTCCAACTGAGAAACCAAAGACTAGAAATGATAAATAACATAATAAGCTCAAAACCCTGGGTCAACGACCCAGGCATCCTAACAGTCTCTAACAGAGCAGCAGTGTATGTGGACTGTCCTGCTGGCACTCTGTCCTTCTACAGAGTCTCCTCTGACACTCTGATCCACCTCCACACCTTCAACACCACATTCACTCAAACTCTTTATCCTGGGTTTACCATCTGGTCTCGTTGTTCCTCAGTGTCCCTGTGCTGAGTGGAGTGTAAAGAGTGTCTCCTGTTAGAGAAACACTCTGACTGTTGAACAGTTCAGTCTGTACATGTCTGTCTCTTTCACTCACAAACACGTTTTCAGATTCATGGATTCAATCAGTTGATGTTTGAAACTGTTTTTAATGATTCCATGTAAACTTCTTGTTTCAGCCATAGAAGCTGAAAATATTGTCTCAATAGTTTTGAATGCAGTTCTAAGCAGCATCGGATTGTATTGAGGGATCATAATGCATGTGGCTGATCTAATAAACAGCAAAGGCTTCAGTCCTTATGTGAAACTAGTCTTGTTTTTCTTTTTTTTACCATGGTGAACAAGAACATGGTGCAGGATGTTGGTAACAGCTTGGTTATCAAACTCTTAGAAACATGTAAATATGTGTGTATAGCACTGCATATGTTGTGTATCACTTTAGTTTGTATGAAACATGAAATCTATCACAAAGGGTCCTGGTGAAGAATCTGCTGGACTTTGGTGACAGACATTAGATTTGCTTTGATGTCAAACTTTTAGATGCTGTTTCATTGTTTTTCATTCAGCTCTAATATGATCAAACGCTGCATCAAAAACAAAGAGGAAGTGATGTCACATGTGTCACTATACAATTTGCATTCATGAGTGAATGAGCACGTTGAATAAAGTTGAATAATGATAAATAGGCTTAGTTGAATAAAATTGAAGGACAGCGGCCCTCGAGGACTGGAATTTCAGTCCCCTGTCATACAGAATATGACAGGTGTGGTTGAACTGCATGAAGACTTAAGTTTCTCTTCTCTTCTGGCAGGACAGGAATGTGGCCTTGTCCTGTGAGCCACCGTAAGGATGTACTTAGAGTAGAACTGGACTGTCACCGGCCTCAGGCTCTTCACCTTTTCAAAGACAAAGCAGTCATTTAGATAAAATATTAGATATTGTTTACCTGTAAATGCACAAAGAGAATTTAGAAATGTAATTATTGAAAAGAGTGAACAAGCACTGATAGTGTAATCTACAGCTGTGGCCGACTGTTTAGAGAATGAGAAGTGTTGTTTATTTACAAAGTTTGCTGTTTTAGTGATAGTTGTATATCACATTATATCACTTCAAACAGAGGTGATCTAGTAATGCTGCACTAATGAATTAAACTATTCACTTTAGTTAAAGATGGTGAAGATGGTGGAAACCGATCACTTCTAAACATTACTAACCAGGTATTCTTTGAAGAGGATGCTTGGGTTTAGAGAAAGACAAAGAGATGTCAGCAGTATCACGAATACCACATCAATATTGGAGGAAGCAGGTAAAGGCCACTATTTGAACTTTAAAATGCAAAACAAGAACGATCGACTAATGACATGTATTGACTGCATTTAAGCTAACTTAACAATAATCCTCAGAAGAAGAGCAATGTTGACAATGCTATATAATAACTTTCTCTAACAATAATTACTGTGTGACCTGGTCTATTGACATCCATGTGTGACTCAAATGTAGTGAAAAACTTCGTAAAATCTATAAAATGTATTTTTTGGCATAATGTACGTTATTATACGTTAATAGAATAGAACAGATCTTTACTGTCACTCTTACAAGAACAATGAAACACAGTTTGGCATCTCTCCCTCAGCAGCAGGTTGACTTTTACCTTAAAATTCCTTCAGACTAAGAAAAAATGAAAAGAAAAAGAGAAACTAAAAAAACAGACTTAAAGTTTAAGAGGTGCGTACACAGGGAATGGATGTAATAACTAAGCATCTACACAGATATGTACAAGTTATATGCCATACAAAGGAGCAGGTGATCAGTGCAATATAAGGTGCAATGTGATGGGTGGTGGTGCACATTGAGTGTCCGGGGTGCGAGGGGTCCTTGAGGATGACATTGCCAGTATATAAATGTCTCTGAGGGAGGTTAATGTCTGGCCCTGGGCCGCTCTGCTGCCCTCACCACCCGCTGCAGTTTCCTCTTGTCCTCCACAGCAGTTGAACCACAGTGTGCAGCAGAAGGATCTCCATGGTAGAAGTTCATTAGCAGTTTGTGATTAGTATTCTTGGACATGACACAATCTGATCATACGTAGATCTTAAATTAAAAACCAATGATTGATGCAAAACTCATTTGTTGCTTTGGTTTTGCTATTTTCAGTTTATTTAATATAAACTTTTAGTTATGTAATTTCTTCTTCAAGTAAGGCAGGCTGCCGAACAAACCTCTTCTCCGGCACGCCACACTTGTAGAGCTTCCTGGAAACTGTGACTGTAACAAGAGCAGATGTGGAAAGGGGTCGTTCAAATGTGACCGGTCCAAATTAGAGGAACAATTTGAAGGTAAATTGTTATTACTAATCCTTGATAAACAAAGATCTTAATATTAATGTTTCTCTGAAACAGAAACTGAAACAGAAGCTCTGTTGATATTATTTTGCTGTAGCAATTTTAAATTTTGTACCTCTCCATAACTCAGATGTAATATTTAATCACAGCTAACAAAGTAACAGAAGAAAACCTTTTCTGTCTTACTGAAAATGACATCACTGAGTTAATCCCTGAAGTTGGTCCAACGGTAAGATTCAGACGCAGTCTTGGGCAGTTAAAGGTAAGTCTGTCACGGTTCTGGGTCTTTGTGACCCAGCATTTTAACTTCTTGTATTTTACATTGTGGTTCTGAGTCCTTGGTTGTACTGTTTTGAAGGGGAAAACAGGAGGTGAATCACTCCTCCTGTTTTCCCACAGCGTTTACACTTCAGTCTGTTGTTGGTGGCTTTTTTGTGGCAACTGTGACACTTAGTAGTAGAACTGACACACTAAACAACCACTACACTAACTATATACTCTTTCCCAAGGAGGCTGAGGAAATTTGATAAGTCGGCCAAGATCCTCAGCAGGTTCTACAGCTGCACTGTGGAGAGCACCCTGACCAACTGCATCACTGCATGGTACGGCAGCACTACTGCTATGGACCGCAAACTCTTGCAGAGAGTGATAACAACTGCGGTTAAGATCATTTAAGGATGCAAAGAGACTAAAGTGGTTAGGGGTCAGGAGGTCAAAGGTCAGAGCTCCTGTGGGTCTGAGGGCGGCCTCACATTGGAAAAGGATGAAGGAGTCTGACCTGAGCCAGTGTTTGACATGAACACATCAGCACTGCTATCAGTGAGCCTAACGACAGCCGTTAGCATCATTTCAGTCATTTAAAAACACTTCCTGTCACTGTGGTGGTTACAGTGACATCATGCAGTTTGTGTTTTGACCTCCAGAGGGCGACAAATCAGCACAGACAGAGAGCTCCATTCAAACTTTGCTGCCATCAGTAATAATTCTTCAAATATAATCATCAGCAGTTATGATATCAGGGACAATCTAGACATGAGTGACAATACTGAACATGTCACATGACACACCATAAACATCATGTGATCCACTCTCAGTCTGCACTTTCATTCATGACTTCAACAGGTTGAAATGAGCTTTGAAGAAACATCAGTTTAGTGCTGAAATATTCAAACGCTGCAGGAAGAAGAACAAAAAAGTGATGACAGATGTTTGTGTTTCAAACAGGAAAACCAGCAGAAATAAATCAATCCAAGGTTGAATGAAGCACACAGTGTTTCAATGCTAAAAACGCATCTTTGGGTGTTTCCTTCCTGCTTAAAGTCTACTTTCACTTTCCTGAACTTCGTGGAGTGGAGCTTGTTGTTGGTGTGTGAAGAAACTGTAAGTTTGCTTTGTTTCCTCCTTTAACAGTTTTTCTTTAGGAACTTTACTGTTTATTCAGCTCATGTTTGATTTATTCACACAACAAACTGTGTGTGTTTTTATTTCCGGTCTCTCCATTAAAGTCAGTGTGTAATGTTTTCCGGGCTAACATCAGCTGTGTGCAGCTTAGTTTAGCACAAATCTGCCGCTACATAGTTCACGTAACGGACTCACAGCTGGACCAACGAGGCCAAGTGTGTTGCCATCCCTATCAGTAACATACATGTGCTGTATGAAGTATAATCTGATAAATGTAGAGGTGCTGGCTGTTCTCTAACTCTGCTGTTTAGTTGTAAAGGACGCCTCCCTGCCTTTCTCTCTTTCATGACCTTTAATAGTTTCAGGATCTCAGCCAACAGCATCGACATGCTGCTCCAGATGTTTGTGCTCCAGTGAAAAGGCTCTCAGTTTCCTCGTTGAAAAAAGTGTTTATATTGTTGTTATATTGTTGACCCACTATTGATCATGTGCCTGATCACGTGATCAATGGTGAACCACAAGTCTCTTTTTTCTTTTGCAAGCTCCTTAGATCACATGACCTGGATGACTGAACCTACAGACATATTGACCTGGTTTCTAGGTTACATGACAGGTCAGAGGTCAGCGACTGTAAGTCAGTTACTCCTATTAATGTGACTCACCGAGTGTTTGTGGTTTACCTCTCTGACTGCCTGAAGATGATGATGGAGGAAGAGGAGGACAGAGCAGAGTCTGCAGGGTCCAGCTGTCCGTCTGTGAGGAGTGACCGATCCAAAGATCATAATCCAGACTTCAGTGGTGAACCTGGACCAACGAGGTCAGAGAACTGAACTCACTGAGTAACAGAAATAATTCTGCACTGACATTATAATCAGTGTTGATTCTGGTTGATTTTCTGTGTTTGTGAGCTGAGAGGAAATGAATTTGTAACAAAAATCAGTTTTGTCCAGTTTTCCTGTAAAAAGCTGAACTCTAATCTAAGAGGATGTTACTGACAGGAAACAGCTGCATCATCTGCAGTCTGTGTGATCACAGCTGCTTCAATCATGTTTGTGTCTGCAGAGGTCAGAGGTCACAGTCTGCAGGGTCCAGCTGTCCGTCTGTGAGGAGTGACCGGTCCAAAGGTGAAGTTCCGCACTTCAGTGCTGAACCTGCACCAACGAGGTCAGAGAGCTGTGATGACTTCTTTACATGTTTGTGTTTCCTGGATAAATCTGACCTGAAACATCATCAGATTGTTACAAAGATTCACTAAAAAGAAAACAATGAAAGAGAAAATATCCAAATGTTAGACTTTTGCTGTTTGAGGACAGTGATGCTCATATCTGTGGGGAAAGTGTGACCTGAGTGGGTTCATGTTTGTCTTTAAAGAGCTGCTCTGATTCTCTTTGTGTCTGATCTGTTAAACAGTCTGAGAGGTCACACAGAGACCCAGCAGCTAAAGCCTGGATCATACTGGCTGCTGTTACTCCATCAGGACAACACTGAACCACAGTGGTGTGGATGTAGTGGATAAATCCCACCATACTGATGCTCAGATTTAATCACAGGGAACAAAACCAGATGTGACCTTCAGATTGTGACCTTTGGAGTGGACGATGCAGATTTCAATAGAGAATAAATGTTGTTGTTTTTCAGCTGTGAAAAAGAATCTAATTTTCTGAACTTAAGAATTTATGATGCTGGAAAAAACATGGAGACAATAACACAACATTTCCACTGTATTCACAGAATGAATGTAAAACTGTCAGACATTCATTAAATATGCAAAATGTCTACAGAAACATCAGAGGGTCAGATGTGAAGCACTCAGTGATTTTGATCAAATGACTCATCAGTTATTGATCTGTACTACACTGATCTACCACGTTAGTAAAGCTGGTGTTCTGGTGGTGGAGAGACCTCGGATCATGTTCTGGTGTTGGAGCAGTGATCTGCTCTCCTGATGGTTCAGTTTAATGAGCTTCTTCACAATCATCCCTGACATCACAACTGAAAGAAGGTCCATAAACTTACTAAAAAGGACATATTTTCAGAATCTGAGTGTTTAAAACTGGACAGACTTGATTCAGATGAAGTTATTTGAGCAGAAACTACTGGATCTTTATCCTGTGCTTGATCTAATTCTTCATGGTTCCTCCACAGAGTGGACCAGCAGAGCTCAGAGGTTCCCAGTGGTCAGTCTGCCCAGCAGCATCAAACACAGCTGGACTCCATATTTATGGTCTGTACATGAACAACAACTACTGTTACATCTATTCTGTTCACAGTCATCTCCATGCTGCTCTTTGTAGACCAGTGGATTGTCAGTGTGTCCAACATGGATCTGATGTTTGGCTCCATGATTTCAGTCTGATTGGCTCATTCATAAATATTATGTTCCAGCTGCTGGAGGACAACATCATCACTTTTGTGAAGAACGAGCTGAAGAAGATCCAGAAGGTTCTGAGTCCAGATTACCCAGAATGCTTAGAGAGTCAGAGGGAGGATGATGAGGAGGGGAGGAGGAGCAGAGAGGCATGTGTGAAGATCACAGTGGACTTCCTGAGGAGAATGAAGCAGGAGGAGCTGGCTGACCGTCTGCAGAGCAGTAAGAGGATTTATATAAAGATTTAAAGTTTTGGATAAATGAGACATTTACTGATGTCTGAAGAGACGGAGGAACATGTTTTAAAGATTCATTCCTTTTGGATTTAAGTGTTCATTTCAACTTTCAAATGATATTCTACATATTTCTTCTCATTCAGAACTTCATGCTGCAGTTTGTCACCATAACCTTAAATCCACCCTGAAGAAGAAGTTCCAGTGTGTGTTTGAGGGCATCGCTAAAGCAGGAAGCCCAACCCTTCTGAATCAGATCTACACAGAGCTCTACATCACAGAGGGAGGGACTGCAGAGGTCAATGATGAACATGAGGTCAGACAGATTGAAACAGCATCCAGGAAACCAGACACACCAGAAACAACCATCAGACAAGAAGACATCTTTAAAGCCTCACCTGGAGGAGATGAACCAATCAGAACAGTGCTGACAAAGGGAGTGGCTGGCATTGGGAAAACAGTCTTAACACAGAAATACACCCTGGACTGGGCTGAAGACAAAGCCAACCAGCACATCCAGTTCATATTTCCATTCACTTTCAGAGAGCTGAATGTGCTGAAAGAGGAAAAGTTCAGCTTGGTGGAACTTGTTCATCACTTCTTTACTGAAACCAAAGAAGCAGGAATCTGCAGCTTTGAAGACTTCCAGGTTGTGTTCATCTTTGATGGTCTGGATGAGTGTCGACTTCCTCTGGACTTCCACAAAACTACAATCCTAACTGACCCTAGAAAGTCCACCTCAGTGGATGTGCTGCTGATAAACCTCATCAGGGGGAAACTGCTTCCCTCTGCTCGCCTCTGGATAACCACACGACCTGCAGCAGCCAATCAGATCCCTCCTGACTGTGTTGGCATGGTGACAGAGGTCAGAGGGTTCACTGACCCACAGAAGGAGGAGTACTTCAGGAAGAGATTCAGAGATGAGGAGGAGGCCAGCAGGATCATCTCCCACATCAAGACATCACGAAGCCTCCACATCATGTGCCACATCCCAGTCTTCTGCTGGATCACTGCTACAGTTCTGGAGGATGTGCTGGAAACCAGAGAGGGAGGACAGCTGCCCCAGACCCTGAGTGAGATGTACACCCACTTCCTGGTGGTTCAGGCCAAAGTGAAGAAGGTCAAGTATGATGGAGGAGCTGAGACAGATCCACACTGGAGTCCAGAGAGCAGGAAGATGATGGAATCTCTGGGAAAACTGGCTTTTGATCAGCTGCAGAAAGGAAACCTGATCTTCTATGAATCAGACCTGACAGAGTGTGGCATCGATATCAGAGCAGCCTCAGTGTACTCAGGAGTGTTCACACAGATCTTTAAAGAGGAGAGAGGACTGTACCAGGACAAGGTGTTCTGCTTCATCCATCTGAGTGTTCAGGAGTTTCTGGCTGCTCTTCATGTCCATCTGACCTTCATCAACTCTGGACTCAATCTGCTGCAAGAACAACAGAGAACCTCCAAGAACTCTGACACAAGAAAATTGTTTGGAAAACAAGAATTACAAAAAGAAGTTAAAACTGGAGAGAAACTCTTCACCAGAGTGCTGTGAACAAGGCCTTAAAGAGTCCAAATGGACACCTGGACTTGTTCCTCCGCTTCCTCCTGGGTCTTTCACTGCAGACGAATCAGACTCTCCTACGAGGCCTGCTGACACAGACAGGAAGTAGCTCACAGACCAATCAGGAAATAGTCCAGTACATCAAGGAGAAGCTCAGTGAGAATCTGTCTGCAGAGAAAAGCATCAATCTGTTCCACTGTCTGAATGAACTGAATGATCGTTCTCTACTGGAGGAGATCCAACAGTCCCTGAGATCAGGAAGTCTCTCCACAGATAAACTGTCTCCTGCTCAGTGGTCAGCTCTGGTCTTCATCTTACTGTCATCAGAAAAAGATCTGGATGTGTTTGACCTGAAGAAATACTCTGCTTCAGAGGAGGCTCTTCTGAGGCTGCTGCCAGTGGTCAAAGCCTCCAACAAAGCTCTGTGAGTAAATATGTGATCATTCCTTTATTTATAACATAAACAGTGTAATGTTTGATGGACCCCTAAAAACTTAAACATATTTATTTACATGATCATCAGCACTAAATACAGTATATTATAGTTAATGTTTGATAACAGCAGTAAATGTCAGAGTGTCTAAAACATATATGGGTGTCAGCTTTTTATCAAAGTCATATCCAGAATCATCCTGTAAGTAAAATTTATTTATACAGCAGCTTTCACAGGTCAAAAACCTCAGTGCTTTACAATAGAAACAGGTAATAAAAACACAGAAGATAAAAACATTCAACAGCAAACACTGAACATCATACACCCTAAATTTAGTTAAAGGCCACTCTGAATACTAGAGTCAGAATAAATAAGTTAGTGGGACCAGTAACAGCCTTTGACTGGAAGATCTCAGATGTGAGAAGAGCTGTAGGATTGTAGAAAGTCAGGAATATAGACTGGACTAAAAGTAAGGACCAGATTAGATTAGATTAAACTTTATTAATCCCTCGGGTGGTTTCCTCCGGGAAATTCAGTAAAATTCAGACTAAATCTTTAAATAAAGCCTAAAATGAACTTCTTACCAGTGTGAAGAGATTAAACTGGAGTAATGTCCAGTCTGTTTCATGTGCTGGTTAAAGCCTAGCAGCATCATTCTGTACTGACTGAAGACATTCAAAGACTGTGATGGAGCCATAGGTGATAACCATCAACTCCCTCATTCCTCCTCTGGTCTTATTGCTCTGCATCGGTGCACTGTTCAGCTGATGAGTTCACTTCTATATGTTACAATCTGCCTCACCAGTACAGCTCCAAGGATCTGTAGCTGCTGACAGATTCAATCATATTCCTCGTGTTTCTTCTGGTTGCCTGTTGTTAAATCTGCATGCTTGATTGTTTTTCAGTCTCTCCTATGTTGTGCACTTTGACTTCCGACTGTACACAGTCTGTAAACCATGACAATTTGTGACAGAATCCAATGATCAGTGAGGACCCAGAGGACACTGACATTTACACTGTGCAGAATGAGACTTGAGACTTTATCTCACTGCTTTGTGGACGACTGATGGAAGGACTAATCACTATATCTGCTTTAGTAGAAATATTTTCCATGCAAATTTCACTGGTTCAGTATCCCAGAATCTCTCAGTCATATCTTGACCTTTTCCTAGAGTAACTAACCCTCACTCACCAGGATCTGAGCCAGCCTTCCCTCTCATTGCTACATACTTACAGTCTTGCCTATCACCTGTTCACAGAATGAGGAGTCATCACTTGTTTTTCTTTAGCATTTAATGAGCAAGTTCCAGGTCTTTATATTTACACAGGGAACATTTTTAAGCTAAAATGTTTTTTTAGCCATAAATAGTAATGCACTCTGACATTTGTCTTTCTTTTAAAGGTTCAACACAAGAAGTGATTTAAATTAATCACAAACAGTTTGTTAACAAATGACAATTTTCCATATTATGTCTTTATTTTGTTTTTTTAGGCTCAGTGTCCCTGACATCTCAGGCGGAGGCTGTGAAGCTCTGTCCTCAGCTCTCAGCTCCCAGTCCTCTATTCTGAGAGAGCTGGACCTGAGTATCAACACCCTGAACGATTCAGCAGTAAAGCTTCTGTCTGCTACAGTGGAGAGTCCACAGTGTACCCTGGAAACATTCAGGTCAGATGAAGTCATATTCTGACTTCTTTATGAATTAGCATAAGAAGTCAATTAAAATTCTAAGCAAATCAAGATAAGTGTTTATTCTTGTTTTAATAAATATATGAGCGAGAGGGACCTTTTTAGTCTAAAGTTATAATCATCTGCCACATTTCTAATATCTTTACCACGTGGACTTTTAAAAAAAATTGTTCCCCCAGAGTGAGTCTCTGTAACTTGTCGGAGAGTTCATTTAACTTGTCATTTGATAACAGTTTGTTAATGATAACAGTTTGTTATCAAATTACAGTTTTTTAAATTATGTTTTTATTTTGTTTTTGTTTTTTAGGCTGAGTGTCCCTGATCTCTCAGAGAGAGGGTATGAAGCTCTATCCTCAGTTCTCAGCTCCCAGTCTGCTACACTGAGAGAGCTGGACTTAAGTAACAACAACCTGCAGGATCCAGCTGTGGAGTTTCTTTCAGCAGGACTGAGAAGTCCACACTGTAAACTGAATACTCTGAGGTGAGATCAAGTTATGTTGTGCTTTTCATCAATTGACAGAATTAACCAATAAGAATCCACTAAATGGGAAAAAAGTTAGTTAAACTTCTGTAATAGTTTTATGATAGTGTCATCCAATTGTTGACTCTTGGTGAAAAAACAGGATTAATTGCTAAATCTAATAATTAGTGCACTCTCATTGCAATTTAACAACAGTGTTTAATTAATGTTTATCTGTCATTTTTCAGACTGAGTCACTGTAAGCTCTCAGAGAGAGGCTATGAAGCTCTGTCCTCAGCTCTCAGCTCCCAGTCCTCTAGTCTGAGACAGCTGGACCTGAGTAACTCTGACCTGCAGGATTCAGGAGTGAAGTTTCTGTCTGCTGGAGTGAAGAGTCCACGCTGTAAAATGGAAACTCTCAGGTCAGGATTTAAAATGTTCCACTGATGATCATGTTAAACCTGATTTCTATTAGTGCATAAACAGTCAATTGATTTTTTTTTTTTTTTAAGTCTTAATGTAGAAATTAGTGTCTGGGGTTTTTAGTGATATTTATCACTTTCGGTCTTTCAATGAAATGCAATGAAATGTCCCATCTGCTCCTCTGAGTCCAAATTCTTTATTTTAGCAGTGCTTTATTCACCAAACCTTCTATTTCGATTCCTGTATTCTGAAGGTTTTTACTGAGCTGTTTGTTCAGATATTAGAATTTGATTTTTAGAAAAATGTAGTAATAAAAATATGATCAATTGATTATTTCTGACTGAAAAGATGAAATATATATTTGGTCATAGTGATATGACTCGTTGCCTCACTTAAACATAAAATGTAAACAAAAATTCAAAACAATAGATTAATACAAAACAGAATTTGACTGTTGAGCTTAAAGTGAGCTTGAATGTTATTCACTTCCTGTTTTATTTTGGTAGTTATCATCTCTGGTTTTTACTTTTACTTCCTGCCCCGACATTGTCTACATTAGTTTCAGCTGTAGAAGATTTTATTGACTGTTTGATTTGTCCCTTTTTTAAACTATAATTGTTGACTTATAAACTATTGCTAAAATGTATTTTCATTAAAATACCAAATAATTTATTACTTTATCATCTAATTAGATTATAATTCTGTAAATAGGGGTGATAGTGTGGTCTCTGTGGGTTGTCTTCAGGTACTCTTCCTCCCACAGTCCAACAACATGCATGCAAGGTTAACTGGATATGTGTGATTGTGAGCATAAATGTTTGTCTGTCTCTGTCTAGCTCGGTGTTTACCTGGCTACATCACCATGGTTACTGATGCTGATCCAATAACCTGGTCTGGATCAGGTTATGTTCAGAGTTTTTGTTTAAAATCAACTGAAGTGCCTCATTTTCACTGATTCTTTCATTTACAGAAAGCTTTAAGTGTGATTTTTAACATTTTAACATTTTAATTGTTTGACAGAATTAATATATATTATATATTAGTGTATATAGTAGGGCTGCTCAATTAATTGAATTTTAATCACGGTAACGATCTGGGCTTTCAACAATCATTAAAAATGACTGAGCCGATTATTAGCACCTCCCTCGTGCTTTACTCTCGCGCTGCTCCGTGTGGCAAATCGAGCGCACCTCTCTGCATTTCGCAAATGTGTCACAACACAACAATTAAGAGCAGCGGTCCCCAACCTTTTTTGCGCCACGGACCGGTTTATGCCCGACAATTCATGGGCTGCATCCTCCTGAGGACTCGGCCTTCGCGGTCTACGTGGGTCGGGTCCTCAGAAAGTCAGGTAGGCAGGAAGTAAACAGCCATGGAATTGGGCGATCTAGCCTTCTGATTTGCGTCACCGCTGTCTCAGTGGAGTTTAATAAACTCAGCCGTCTGCTCCTTGGTATCTAAAATATAACAGGCCTCTGGCGTAAATTCTTGACCATCTCACACTTCTGTTTAATCAGTTTTTTGTTTGACGTTTATTCAGTTATGTAAAAGCCAAGGAGGGATTAATAAAGTTTTATTTTATCTTATCTAATCTAATAACTTTAATCTCAGCCAAACTGATTTACTCACGAACAAATAAAACACTGAAAAAAGCCAAACAATAGCAATTTTAGGTTGTCTAAGTGACTTATATATTACGTTTAACCTGAGTAGCGAAAGTCCGCGGTGATCTGAAAATGATGTGCCGGGAGTTGTGCCGTTCTCTCTTCAGTAACCCTGGAGCTCTCAGCTAGCTATTGAGCTGGTGGGTAACAGACGTCTCCGAAAACGTCGAAGCACTTTTGCAAATATGCGATATCTTGATAAACCGAGCAGATATTTGAAGTTTACACAGCTACATTCTTGCCTGAAAATATGTTAAAAGTTTATTTTGTGACCCAGAACGATTAATAAGAGTAATTTTAAAACTTATTAGCGGGTCCCCATTACCAGAAACTGGAGTTTGGCTGGGCCGCAATATGAATTCTGGGATATGGTGGGCCACGAAGGACACACCCGACCCATCCTTTAAATTCAGGGAAGAGGAGGACGCATTTGTTGACTGCATTCGGAGGAGTCCACGAGTTTGGACAGTCTTTGGTGCATCGCTGTGACGTTATCGGTCTACAAATGTGTCCTCGGGAGGATGCAGCCCATGAATTTGGACACACCGAGCCTGCGTGCTTGTAGCACCTCAGCCACAGCTCGGGTGTGGAGGAGAAGCTGAAAAAGAAGGTTTTCTAGTTTGTAAGGAGGAAAAAACTGAGAGGACTAAGTTAAAGAGAGGTTGGAGAGTAACACAGAGCAGCAATGAATGCTGCTCACACAGTTTAGACAGTTTAGCATCAAATGTTCGAGTGAGTTAGCTCCCAGCTAACTAGCAGAGCAGCTAACTAGCAAACCAGCTAACTGCACCCACAAGCTGCGACTGCGTCTTTCTAACAAGAGCGTCAGACACTCAGACTGGTTTTCTTTGTGGATAATGAAGTATTCTCACACTGATCCTTCATGATGATGCTGCCATTCACCCACTGCTCCTAGCAGTGTTGCCAACTCCTCAGTAAGGAAAATTGCTATTTGCTGGCCTAAAAGTTGCTGGAAGTCGCTAAATGACATCATCGCCTAATTTGGATAAATGGTCATGCTAATGTAATTGTAACGTACATTTAGGAGAGAAAAATAACATCCTGGAAAAGACATAGCGTGAGTAAAAAACGTCCTGGAATGCATTTAAATAAATAAATCATAGTTCTGTCTGTAACTATTACAACACTCTCACCACATTTGTTAACAATTCTCTCAACAAATGTTTGTTATCCAGCTGAGACTTTGGGTATAAATGTGTCATAAACCGGATAAAGCAGTGCAGGTTTAATGTAATCAAACCTCAGACTGAGTTCAAAATCATCACCTGTCCCAGATACCACATCAGCACCAGAACCATGATGTGTTTACTCACATTTAAAAAGGTGGAGGTCAGTGTAAATGGACTGTTGACATTGGTCTGAATGTGCCTCTATAAACATGTGCTCTTCATTGTTGATGTTTTCCTAATGAACAGAAAATGAGACTTAATAAAATCCTTCTCACTGTGCCCGTTGTTGGAGCAGGTTGGGCCCTGGGTTTGAGTCCCCCACTGTACCACAGTGGCTTCTAGCTTTGTTTCACAGTGTGTAGAACAACAAATCAAACCAAATCACAAAAAGCTTCAAGTCAAAAACACATCAAACTTTGAGGGTTTTTCCCAAGGATGAGGAAGCAGACTCGGCCTCAAACAGCTGGATATATGGATGGTTACCACAGCAACCACAGCAGTGTGCTGTCAGTATATTTAGTTGTATAAAGGTGTTTGTGGTGTGTTGCAGCTGAAACAGCCTCATGTATGTTGACACAGGGAGAAAATAGTGTGAGAACACTGTTCACAGCAGTCACAGATCGCTGCCTTCAACAGTCTCTTCCTTCCTTGTTTGGATGTCACTGATATCATCTTCAGCTCTCACACTGACCACCTGTTGGAGCTAACATGCTAACATGGAAGCAGCAGGTATGCCACCTGTGGCAGCTGAGGTCACGTGATCTGAGTGTTTGAACCATGCGTTGGAGCAGCCTTTCCAAACATCTGCACCTCAGAAGCTCCAAAGTGTGGAAACGTCACTGTGGAGCGTCTCATCCCTATCTAAGAGATTTTCTTGCCTCTGCAAAGCGAAGCTTGCAAACAGCACCATAGTTTGTCAATCCCAACCAATCAGAGTGCTACTTATGTCATGTCACATGACTCGTGTGTTTTCCTCTTTGATTAGCACCCAAAGAACTAAAGAAAGGCTAAAAGGACGTTCAGCCAATGGATTCCCTTCTAGGAACAAGAGAGGTAATGGAGCAGAGAAGAAGAATCACCAGTTTAAATGTCTGAGTTTTAAACTGGTGACCCTCTAATGAGGCTTTTATTGACTGTTTTCTTTACAGCTTTTTTCACCATTTAAACTGTTTAATATCAGATTTAGAAATAACTTTTGGACAGTTTTTGTACATTTCCACTAAAATGTGACACAAATAATGTCTTTCTGACTTTACTTTGGACTAAGATAAGATAAGATAAGATAAGATGGCCTTTATTAGTCCCACAGGTGGGAAATTTGTTTTGTTACAGCAAAAGTGCAAAGTTATGTAGCAGAAATTAGAAAACACTGGAATGCAATAAAGTAAAATAAAATAAAATACTATGTACAATAGAATTAAATAAAATAGAATAGAATAATATATACAATAGAATAAAATAGAAATACAAATACTATATACAACTGAGTAGGAAAATACAAAAACACAACTTCGTCAGAAGAAGAATTGCACATATAGCAGTCTTATTGCACATGTGTGGGTTTGTGTGTTTGATCAGCTGCAAAAGTCTTTATTGTAGAGTCTGACAGCAGTGGGGAGGAAAGACCTGCGAAATCTCTCCGTCCCACACCGTGGGTGCCGCAGTCTCCCACTGAAGGAGCTGCTCAGTGCCTTCACAGTCTCATGCATGGGGTGGGAGATGTTGTCCATCAGGGATGACAGCTTAGCCACCATTCTCCTGTCACTCACCACCTCCACTGGGTCCAGAGGGCCTCCCAGAACAGAGCTGGCCCTTCGGATCAGCCTGTTCAGTCTCTTCCTGTCCCCAGCAGAGATGCTG
This sequence comes from Pelmatolapia mariae, assembly GCF_036321145.2. NCBI lineage: Eukaryota > Metazoa > Chordata > Actinopteri > Cichliformes > Cichlidae > Pelmatolapia > Pelmatolapia mariae. Next base: position 6,768,810 of record NC_086229.1, on the reverse strand, counting down.
CCTCCCTAGCAGACCACACCATAAAAAATGGCTGAGGCCACCACAGACTCATAGAAGGTCTTCAGGAGTGGGCCCTCCACTCCAAACGACCTGAGTTTCCGCAGCAGGTACAGCCTGCTCTGCCCTTTCCTGTAGAGGGCGTCTGAGTTATGAGTCCAGTCCAGTTTGTTGTTCAGATGAACACCAAGGTACCTGTAGCTGTCCACAGCCTCGATGTCCACACCTTGGATGTTCAGTGGTTGCAGTGGAGGATGCTTGTGCCTGCGGAAGTCTACCACCAGCTCCTTGGTTTTACTGGCATTGATCTGGAGGTAGTTCAGCTGGCACCAGTCCACAAAGTCCTGAGTCAGTCCTCTGTACTCCTTGTCGTCCCCATCAGTGATGAGGCCGACTATTGCAGAGTCATCAGAGAACTTCTGCAGGAAGCACTGGGTGGAGTTGTGGGAGAAGTCTGCAGTGTAGATGGTGAAGAGGAACGGAGCCAGAACCGTTCCCTGTGGGGCCCCCGTACTGCAGACGACCCTGTCCGACACACAGCCCTGAGTCCTCACATACTGTGGTTGGTTGGTGAGGTAGTCCAAAATCCAGGTAGTGAGGTGATGGTCCACTCCAGAGTTCTCCAGCTTGTCCTTCAGAACCGAGGGAAGAATGGTGTTAAAGGCACTGGAGAAATCAAAGAACGTGATTCTCACAGTGCTCCCAGCGGTCTCCAGGTGAGCGAGGGAACGATGTAGGAGATGAATGATGGCATCGTCCGCTCCAATGCCAGGCTGGTAGGCAAACTGAACTGGGTCCAGTGATGAGCTCACAAGGCGCCGAAGCTGAGCCAGGACCAGCCGCTCCAGGGTCTTCATCAGGTGGGATGTCAGAGCCACCGGCCTGTAGCTGTTGAGGTCCTTGGGGCGTGAAGTCTTTGGCACTGGAACAACACAGGAAGTTTTCCAGAGCTGTGGGACTCTTCCCAGCCTCAGGCTCAGGTTGAAGAGGTGCTCCATCACCCCACACAGTTGGTCCGCGCAGGACCTGACGACCCTCGAGCTGATGCCATCTGGACCCGCTGCCTTCTTGGCTTTAATCCTCCTCAGTTCCCTCCGAACCTGGGTGGATGAGAGAGACAGGCTGGAGCCTTGTGTTGAGTGTGTATTGGATGCTGTTGTTGGGGGTGGGGAGGAGTGAGCAGGGTGAATAGAGGAGGTGTGAAGTGTCTGAGGTGTCAGAGGTGGAACAGCAGCAGTGGGGGTGGGTAAGTCTGCAGCCGATGTTGGAGACTGCCTCATGGCTGAATCAAATCTATTGAAGAAATGATTCAGTTCATTTGCCCACCTCACATCCCTCCCAGGCAGAGAGTTCTGATGTTTGTGGCCTGAGATGGTTCTGAGGCCTCTCCAGACTTCACCAACGTTATTTTGCTGAAGCTGGTTCTCCATCTTCTGCCTGTAGCTGTCCTTCCCATTTCTTATCAGTCCCCTCAGCTCTCTCTGCACCCTTTTCAACTCCTCTTTGTCTCTGGATTTGAAGGCCCTCCTCTTCTGCTTGAGGACGGCTTTAATTTCTGGGGTAATCCAAGGTTTGTTGTTGGAGAAACACCGCACAGTCCTGGTAGCTAATCGAACGACTCAGCCTGGCTATGTTGGACTTGGTGTGGAAGCAGCTCCCAGTTTGAGTTCAGGAGACAGACACCGTCTCTACTTTGAAGATCAGCTTCAAACTTTCCTTTTTGATAAAGCTTATAGTTAGAGCTGGATCAGGTGACCCTGAACCATCCCTTAGTTATGCTGCTATAGGCTCAGGCTGATGGTGGATTTCCCATGATGCTCTGCTTTCTTCTCCACTCCCCTCTTTTCACTCCTAATGCTTTTATATGTCACTACTGCATGTCCTTAACTTTAGTCTTCTCTCTCCTTAGTTTGTGTTTTGTTCTTGTCTCTCTGAGCTCATCTCTTCTCTTTCCACTCACCCTGCAACCAGTCATGGTAGATGCTCCTCCTGGAGCCTGTTTTCACTGGGAGGATCTTTGTGTCAAAGGGAGTTCTTCTTCCCACCATCACCAAGTGCTGCTCACAGTGGATTGTCTGATGGTTGGGGCTTTCTCTCTAATTTTGGGGGCTGTTACCTTACACTGTTACACAGCTTCAGATGACTGCTGTTGTTTGTTGGGAATAGTCACGTTTAAATAAAGTTACATTGAATGGCTGTAAATGGATAGATGTTATTGTGACAAACAGAAAATGATCATTAAAAGATGGATTGTTGTTTCGTGTGTCTGCAGTCTGTCAGGCTGTCTGATCACAGAGGAAGGTTGTACTTCTCTGGCCTCAGCTCTGAGCTCCAACCCCTCCCATCTGAGAGAGCTGGACCTGAGCTACAATCATCCAGGAGACTCAGGAATGAAGCTGCTGTCGGCTGGACTGAAGGATCCAGGCTGGAGACTGGACACTCTCAGGTATGGAGAGAATAGCTGTGTGATGGACCGAGCAGTGAAAGAGACTTAGGCACAGGTTAAAGTCCAAAAAAAAGTTTTTCTATTTAACCCAAAAAACATAATTGGTTAAATTATGCAAAAAGAATCAAAATCTTGGGCCCATTAAAGAGGTCAAAATAACAGAACTCTACTTAAAGTTGACAACACTTCTGATAACTCAAACAATCTGACCTAACTAACGAGACAAAGGGGAAACTTAAATAGTGGCTGATCAGCCCACAAAAACAGGAGAAGGGATAAAACACACAAAACCTAACTAAACCAAACATAATGAACTCCAATCCCCCCCCCCCCCCATGGTCCCAAGTTATGGCATGAACCAATTTGCAGTTTTCCTTTAAAGCTCGCTCCGCCCCGACTGGAACAGCTGCAACTAAGGTAACTCAGAAAGCAAAAGATTAATCATACATAACAGTGTAAACTAAAATGTGTGCACTTATTTTAGAATGCAGTGTTATATGAATTAATTCTAAACCAAAACCAGTTTTTTACTGTCCTGTAAATTAATTTCTATATTTAAAGAAAGACAAATGTGAATGCAATGTTACTTATCAGAATCAGAATCAGAATCAGAATCAGAATCGTGTTTATTGGCCAAGTATATGTGCAGACAAATACAAGGAATTTGGTTCCGGTAGATGGTGGCTCTCGAGCACAGCAATGTAAATCACACACACACACACACACACACACACGCACCCACACACACACGTATCTATATATACATTACACATGCATACACATACATACACAAAGCTGTGTAAACCAACTATAAATAACTAATCTAAACGTATATACATAAAATACAGAAATGAAATGAGGTGGAATGAATACCACAGAATGTACATAAGGAGATGAGGTTTTTTTTGTTTTTTTATGGTAAATGGTAAATGGCCTGCATTTTTATAGCGCTTTACTCAGTCCCTAAGGACCCCAAAGCGCTTCACACTACATTCAGTCATTCACCCATTCACACACACATTCACACACTGGTGACGGCAAGCTACATTGTAGCTACAGCTGCCCTGGGGCGCACTGACAGAGGCGAGGCTGCCGGACACTGGCGCCACCGGGCCCTCTGACCACCACCAGTAGGCAAACATGGGGTTAGTATCTTGCCCAAGGATATTTGACATGCAGCCTGGAGCAGCCTGGAGCACCGGGCCCTCTGACCACCACCAGTAGGCAAACATGGGGTTAGTATCTTGCCCAAGGATATTTGACATGCAGCCTGGAGCAGCCTGGGATCGAACCACCGACCTTCTGGTTAGTGGCTGACCTGCTCTGCCACCTGAGCTACAGCCACCCCAATTATAAGCCTCTACACTAACATGGTGGGTATTACCACTGTGTGGCTGTAAGTGCAGCCATCACAAGCTGTGTCCCAAAACGTCAGCTGCATCCTCTGGAGGCCGCATTTACAGGCCAATTACGTCACAGCCAGGCGACGAAGGCTGTCCCAAATCGTCGACTCCTTCAAATGCAGCTGACAAATGCTTCCTTCATTTCCCCGAATTTGAAGGATGGGTCGGGTGTGTCCTTCGTTGCCCACCATATCCCAGAATTCATTGCACGGCCCAGCCAAATTTCAGCTGCCAACAATGGCGGCCACTACTTAGTTTTAAAATTAGTCTTATTAATCGTTCTGGGTCACAAAATAAACTTTTAACATATTTTCAGGTGAGAAAGTAGCTGTGTAAATTACAAATATCTGCTTGGTTCATCAAGACATCGCATATTTGCAAAAGTGTGCCGACGTTTTCGGAGACGTTACCCACCAGCTCGATAGGAGGCCGGAGTGTTCAATGGTCACTCCAGCCGGCGCGAGCAGTGGACTCCCGGTTTCATCGTTTTCAGACCCTCGCTCTTTCGCTACTCAGGTTAAACATGATATATAAGTCACTCGGATAACATAAAAATGTAATTGTTTGCCTTTTTTCTGTGTTTTATTTGTTCTGGAGTAAATCGGTTTGGCTGAGATCAAAGTTATTAGATTATTAGATAAAATAAAACTTTATTAATCCATCGGGTGGGTTCCTCCGGAATTTTCACCCAGCTGAATAAACGTTAAACAGAAAACTGATTAAACAGAAGTGTGAGACGGTCGAGAGTTTACGCCAGTGTCCTGTTATATTTTAGATAGCAAGGAGCAGACGGACGAGTTTATTAAACTCCACTGAGACAGCGGTGACGCAAATCTGAAGGCTAGACCGTCCCATTTCACAACCTTGCACTTCCGGCCTTCTCGGTCTTCGAAGGATGCAGCCTATGTTTTGGGACACAGCTTAAGTTTGATAGAGGAGGAAGAGCTGGAAACATTTCCTGTGTCCTTCACTCACTTCCTGTTTGTTTCCTGCAGATGACACATGAACAATCACACATGCAGGAATATTTTCAGGGACAGACACACTAATCCAGCTGGATAGTACATGGATATTTATGTAGGGGGTCTCCAAATAGTCTGTTTGCAGGAACATTAATGTTAATTGATAAGTCATGTTGAGAGTTTCATTAAAAGTAGACCTTGTTATGGGTTCAAAATGTTGGAGATGGATACAAGAGGAAAACCACAATAACAACAGTGGTCCAGCCGGGTCAAGTCAAATGATGATTTTAATGAACACACATGTGGGAGATGGACACTGTACGCAGACAGCATCAGATCTCAAAATAGTGGAGCATTGCTCAAACTCTTATAGCCTCTAGTGGCCCCCACCTAGTCGTAAAAGCCTAAACATTCACATTCTTTCTCTCACACGGCGCCTAAGCTATGACCTCAGCTCCCTGTTTATCTGCTCCTGCTGAGAAAACCTCTCCGGTACATTCTGCTCTCTTCTAATCAGACAAATAAGACCATGACTCCCTGAAAACAGTATTTCTTATAACTCAGCCGTATAATGCATCATAAAACAATATCATTCATTCACAATAAATCACCAGTCTAATGTAATGCAAATCAGTTTAACAAATGTAATAGTTATCACCTTCTTCTAATTCAGGAGAATAATGCAAACTAAAACTACATAATATTTCACAATCTTTAATTAGGGGTATAACATGGCATAAGGTAATATTATAATCTGACAACCTACAGTTAGGTCCATGAATATTTGGACAGAGACAACATTTTGTAACTTTAAATACACTTTATTAGGTCACAGGTGTACCTGAGATAGTGGGCACTGTGTACCTAATAAAGTGTCAGCCATGTGTATGTTTCCCACACGCTAATGGCGCATGCACACTTACAAAGGAACCTTCTGTAGACAGCGCATCCGGTCCTGCAGCATGTCTGCGCTGGTCCAGTCGACCGCCATCTTCCCCGGTAGGGCACAAGCTTCGAAGGCGTTTGGAAAGGGAGGGGGGATCAGCGTGTGCATATCAGTGTGTGTGTGTGTGTGTGTGTGTGTGTGTGTGTCCCGAGTTCAGCTGAGACAGTGTCTCAGCTGCCCTGCCAGGCTAAATAAACAGTCTTCCAGCCAACCCAGGTGGCTTGCATAGGATGGGAGGAACAGTCTAAACACAGTCGTTATCAGGGAGTTTTTGTTCGGCTCCAGCCTTGAGCCCACAGCTGGCACCGAAGGGGTAGCTGCATGAAGTGATGGTGGTTTTTCTTTTTTGCGAACAACTCATGAGAATTTCAAGTTGTTCTTAACACTCCGACACCGACACAGGTCTCTCCATTTCCCGTTGGAGATCCGCGAGCTTTTCCATGATGTTATTAAGCTTGCACTCCGTGGTGTTGTCATTCTCATGCCCAAAGAGCCGATTCTGAGACCTCACGACCGCAGTGAGTTGTTCCAAGATGTTATCCAACTTTCGCTCAGAGGTGTTATCCTGAGTGAACTTTTCCTTAATGTAATCCAATATACACGCAGAGGTGTTATGCTGAGTATTCACTGCAGCCGTAAGCTTCTCCAAGATCTTAACCATGCTGCACTCAGTGGGCCCATTCTGAAAAGTCGCGCCTCGTCCCCTCGTTTCAATCCCAGCAGGCAGCCTTGTGGGGGTTTGAATAGCCGGTTCCGCCTTCTTAATTCTCCAATAAGCCAGGGCCAAGCCAGCTCCGATCAGCAAGAACCCTGTTATCATGTTTCGGAATAGGTAGATATCTTCAGCGTCCTCGATCGACAGTCCCGCCAGGCACACGACCCTCCATGTCTGCCACCCGTCCATTGTGTATCCGGCAGGGAAAGTCCCTCCAGGGCACTCGGGCTCTCCCGAGCCGGGGCTTCTCGTTGAGAGGAGCGTGTCAATTGCATTCAGAGACCAGTGTATCAAATCCATAATTCTCTTTAGGTTTTAGAAACAGACTGTGAGAGAGTGTTCCAGGGAAAGTGAAAAGAAAAACACAAGTGGACATAAGAGGCTAAGCAGGGAAGATAAGGGCAGGAGAGGAAAAAAGAGTGACCGCCTTCGCTGAGAGCCAAAGTGTTATAAATGGAAGCTTAAATACTGGAAACTCTACATTCACAGATGAATTCACAATAAATTTGTTCTCAAGTGCACATTTAGCAACTAATGCTAATACTTTTCCCCTCATTTTTAACAACTTGAGCAGCTATTGCTAAGTAGGCCACTTTGCTCTACTAAGGATTTGTGTGACGATGATGGAAACTCTGATAAGGCATTGCTGCTAAGCTAATGCTGTTTATGGGCCCTGTTAGAATCAATATTTAATTCTCATTCTGTTGTTTGAGAACAATATTAATGCCTCACATCATTATAACACAAGAGAAAAGGGTATTAGCGTTAGCTACTAATGCTTATTCACCTCAAATTACCTTTGGCTGCTAATGGCAGCCTACTTAGCATTAACTCCTCACTAATATAATGCTAATTTACATGAAATTAGCATTAGGTGCTCATATTGGTCGTGTCCAAATTCATGGGCTGCATCCTCCTGAGGTCGCATTTGTAGACCGATTACGTCACAGCGACGTGCCGAAGGCTGTCCCAATTCGTAGACTCCTCCGAATGCAGCCGACAAATGCGTCCTCCTTTTCCCCGAATTTGAAGGATGGGTCGGTTGTGTCCTTCATGGCCTGCCATATCCCAGAATTTGTCAAGGCTGTGTGCAGGCAGGCAGGGAGAAAGGACCCAAAATGCAGGACTCGGAGGCAGATGTGAACTCAAAAACACACAGCTTTATTGCTGGATAGCAACAGAACTAAACTAAACTGAGAAAACAGAAAATAACTAAGCAGGCTGGCAGACGGACACACAGAGGAAGTGAGGGCAGAAGACGTTAACGACGCGACACTGGGTTGAGGAAAACACAGGGCTAATATACACAGGGTGGTAATCAGGGAATGGGTAACAGGAGGGAGACACAGCTGGGAGAGATCAGGGGTAACGAGAAACCAAGCTGCACACACTAACATAAGACACAGGCTTTCACAATAAAACAGGAAACAAGAAACCACTAAACGAACATGCAGACACGACACAGAGACAGAATAGACACTGAACAGAAACTGCAATGCACAAGAGAACCCAAACCCAAAGAACTGATACCTCACCAAGAATAACTGAAACAGATCTATCATGATAATAATAAGCAAAGCACTGGAACATCAGAAATTAATCCATAATGCAAAAATAAACCAAAATATAAGAAACTCAAAATGCTGGGTCAAACGGACCCAGAACCATGACAGAATTCATAGCGCGGCCCAGCCAAACTCCAGTTTCTGGTAATGGGGACTGCTACTAAGTTTTAAAATTACTCTTATTAATCTTTCTGGGTCACAAAATAAACTTTTAACATATTTTCAGATGAGAATGTAGCTGTGTAAACTTCAAATATCTGCTCGGTTTATCAAGGTATCGCATATTTGCAAAAGTGCTTTGACGTTTTCGGAGACGTCCGTTACCCACCAGCTCGATAGCTAGCCGAGAGCTCGAGGGTCACTGAAGCCGCCGAGAACGGCACAACTCCCGGCACATCATTTTCAGATCACCGCGGACTTTCGCTACTCAGGTTAAGCCTAATATATAAGTCACTTAGGAGACCTAAAAATGATATTGTTGGGCTTTTTTCAGTGTTTTATTTGTTCGTGAGTAAATCGATTTGGCTGAGATTAAAGTTATTAGATTAGATTAGATAAAATAAAACTTTATTAATCCCCCGGGTGGGTTCCTCCTTGGTTTTCACACAGCTGAATAAACATCAAACAGAAAACCAATTAAACAAAAGTGTGAGATGGTTGAGAGTTTACGCCCTAGGCCTGTTATATTTTAGATAGCAAGGAGCAGACGGCCGAGTTTATTAAACTCCACCGAGACAGCGGTGACGTTAATCAGAAGGCTAGACCGTCCAATTTCACAGCTGCTTACTTCCAGCCTACCCGACCTTCTGAGGACCCGGCCCACATAGACCGGGAAGGCCGGGTCCTCAGGAGGATGCAGCCCATGAATTTGGACACGACCACTGTTATAAGGAAAGAGAAAACGGTATTAGCATTAGTTGCCGATGCTTATTCACCTAAAATTAGCATTAGCCACTAATGGTAGCCTATTTAGCATAAACTTCTTAATTCTAAATGAACTTAATTAATGCTAAATAGACTTAACTGAAATGAAAGTAGTGTTACTGTAACAGTGTTTATGTGGTATTATTCCACTTGCCACAAATGTCAGTGTAATGGGGAAACAGCGCCCCCCTCTCGGTGTGGCTGGTTAGGTGAGGCTAGCTGCAGTGTTGCCAACTTAGCGACTTTGTCGCTATATTTAGCGAGTTTTCAGATGTGAAAAAAAGACGTGAAAGCGCGTATCGCTTTTACTCTCAACAAGCAGCGGGTGGTGCAACGCAGTTCTTCTTTTACTCTTTTACTCTTATGCTGTTTTGTGGATCACAAGGTTTATAACTACTTATAAACACACACACACACAAAGTAACTCCACCAGAGTGCCTATTTCGGGTCACTTTTGCCGGTCCAAGCCCGGGTAAAGGAGCAGGGTTGGAATTGTGACATTAAAAAAAACAATAATTGCTAAAAGAAATTTAATTTGTAGTTCTAAATAAACTCTAAATGCATTTAGGACGTTTTTTACTCACTTTATGTCTCTTCCACGATGTTATTTCTCTCTCCAACAACATAGGTTACAATTATATTAGAATGACCAATTATGCAAATTAGGTGATGACGTCATTTAGCGACTTCTAGCGACTTTTAGGACAACCAATAGCGATTTTCCTTACTGAGGAGTTGGCAACACTGGCTAGCTGCAGTAATCGCTGCCAGTCTGCCGTAGCCATACGAGAGGTGAGTTGTATTGTTCCGCACACAATATAGTTAAGTAGTACAGACAAATAAAACATGTTTGATTAGTGGACACATGTCCAACACCAGTTTTATGTACTTTTCATTTGTTTATTATTGTGTAAAACTGTATGTTAAAGCGGAATGCTAATGGGATGTTCTGCCGTAGTGTGCTGTGCGGAGTGGTGTGTGGCGAGCCTGTGCACTGATAAAACACCGTTGTTTCCATTCAGGAAATAAAGTGGCAACGATCGATCAGAGACTCTTTGTCTTCTTAAAACACAACGCAACGCAGAGTCGAGGAGTCTGTTTGGGCCGAACTGTTGCAGCAGGGTGAAGCAGAAACCGGTTACATTAGCATTAGCTGCTGATATTGTTAAAAAGTGATAAAAAGTAAGATAAAACATTGCTAGCAGTAGCGGATAATGCTAACACACATCAAATTAGCATTACCTAATAATGGCAGCATTTTTAGCATTAGCTGCTCACATTGTTATAATGTAAGGGAAAAGAGTTAGCATTAACGGATGATGCTAATTTACGTCAAATTAGAAAATATGGTATTAGCATTAGCTGCTAATGGTTATTCACCTACAGTGTTGGGGAGTAACGGAATACATGTACCGCCGTTACGTATTTAAAATACAAAATATGAGTAACTGTATTCCGTTACAGTTACCGTTTAAAAAGGTGGTATTTAGAAGACAGTTACTTTGTTGAAATAAATGGATTACACGGCGGTACCTTCCTGTTTCATATTGTGGCGGTTAAGGATTGTTTGGGTTTGTTTGACAGCTATGTCCTGTTGTTCCAGGTGGCAGCGTTACGGTTGCCATGGTTACAGGGCGACGCTCTCTCTCTCTGCGTGTTTCCTGGGTGAGACTAAAGAATGTAGCTTCATAGGCAGTGTAGTCCGTGCTGCAGGGAGAATGGAATACCATACTTGTTATGTGTCTGTGAGCGAGGGAGGGAGAAAAAGGAAAAGTATGAGTTGTCACCGAGCTGGAAGCATGTAAATATAATAATAACCACTGCAGCCAAGAAGAGTGCCTGACGAGCCCAGTTGCAAGTAAGCTATTAAGACTCGACTGTACACTGTGTTCATGTTTTCCTCCGGAAAAAAAATCCGGTTGTTCAGTGATGATGCGACGAATCCTACTTCCGGGCCTAAAGTAGTCTGCGTTTAATATGGCTTTTGTGCTGTTAACATGTTTAATGCTTTGTATTTTCTTCTATTTAATCCCAAAAAGCTCCTAAAAACAGTCAGTGATCACCGTTGACCTCCCTCGGCTTTTATTACCGCTAATCATTTATTTAAGCTCAGTTTTTAAAACCTTAAGATGTAACTACAGCACAGCCCATGCAGCAGTATATGAATAACTAACCTCGTATTGTGGATGGATTATCTCAGTTGTTCTCCTGGCTGAAGTTTGGTCCGTTTACAGCATCCTGCCAAGCGATTACATTTGTTCCTGACCACCGAGAACCCTCACGTTAACTTTTATCGAGTGAAAAAAAAGTTAGCTTGTTTATATTATGCTAACATAGCTGTGTCGCTAGCGGTCACGTAGCACATCATTATATACCAGCTAGCCAAACTTCAGTAACCCTACAAACATCACTGCTGTTTAGTTTTCTGTCTTCATTTATGTTGGAAGTGATAGCAGAGCTGTACATTTTAATTTGTTTCTAAACCCCCGCAGTCAAGACATGCTATATTGTATTTACATGGAAGCTAGCGAGCTAACTTCCTGCTAACTTCTAACTTCGTTAAATGTCATAAATTCTGTTTTCATGGATGCCTGGATTTTAAACTCTATTGTTACACCTGGTAGAGCAGAACGCTGATCATTTTACTAAACATGAAAGACTTTAGACAGTGTTTTAACTCTCAGTAATGCCACAGTGATCATTTGATATATGGACCTGCAGCAGAGTTTAGGCCCAGACACGGCTAGTGACGTCAGACTGAACAACCGGATAAGTTCCGTTGGAGCAGTCTTTCAACGCCTTTCTCTGTCTCTCGCAAGCAAAGTTGACCCAGACAACAAAGTAAAGCTATTTTTTGGCTACCAGCCCGACACGGAACCCACCGTATTAGCCAGAGGTCCCTTAACTACGGTTCGGAGCCGCGGACCTTCAGTAACAGTAATAAATCACAGCAATAGTACATTCACGTAGTTGTAAACACCATGATAATATATTAAGTAATCCAAAGTATTCAGAATACGTTACTCTCTTTGAGTAACGTAACGGAATACGTTACAGAATACATTTTGGGGCATGTATTTGGTATTCTGTAATGAAATACATTTTAAAAGTAACCTTCCCAACAATGTTCACCTAAAATTAGAATTGGCCACTAATGGCGTCCTATTTAGCATTAACTCTTCACATCGCAGGGGAAAAGTTAAAATTTAATGAAAAATAGTGTTTTACATTAGCTACTCATATTGTTAAAAAGTACGAAAAAACATTGTTAGCATAAGCGGATAATGCTAATTTATCTCAAATTAGTATTAGCTAATAACGGCAACCTACTTAGCATTAGCTGGTCACATTGTTAAAAGGGAAGAGAAAACGATATTAGCATTAACTCCTCACATCGTTATAATGCAAATTATGCTAACTCGCTTTAAATTAGCATTGGTAAATGGCCTGTATTTGTATAGCGCTTTTCTAGTCCCTAAGTAGCCCAAAGCGCTTTACACAACCAGTCATCCACCCATTCACACACTGGTGATGGCAAGCTACATTGTAGCCACAGCCGCCCTGGGGCGCACTGACAGAGGTGAGGCAGAGTGTTTGCCACTGTCCATGCTGGGGCTCGAACCAACAACCTTCCGATTACAAGGCGAACTCCCAACTCTTGAGCCACGATCACCCCTAGCATTAGCATTAGCTAATAACAGCAGTCTATTTAGCAGTAGCTGCTCACATTGCTATAAAGCAAAGGAAAACGATATGAGCATTAGGTTCTAATGCGTATTTGCCTTAAATTCGACGTAGGTGCTAATGGTGGCCTACTTAGCATTAGCAGCTAAGATTGTTGTAATGCTAGGGTAAAGAGTGTTAGCATTAGCCGTTCACATTGTGATAAAGTTAAGGGAAATAGTGTTAGCATTAGCTACTCACATTGTTAAAAAGTAAGTGTTAGCATTAGTGCATAATGCTAATTCACATCAAATTAGCATTAGTTAATAACGGCAGCCTATTTAGCATTAGCAGATAATGTTGACCTTGGCCCACTGGAAAAGTTAAGAACTGAAGAAATTAGGAGTGTTTCTCGATAGCTGTTTCTCATTTGAGAAACAAATAAATTCTGTTATTAAAACCAGCTGTAAGGTTTATATTGTTGATTGTCATTTATGCTTAGAAATATTTACTCACATGTGCTTAAAGTTTTATAATCGATTGCATAATGATAGAGGTTTGATCCTTAGCAGTCTGTAAAGACTCTGTGTGCCTTCCAGAGTGCTCTGGCATGCACACACACCTTAAGGTCATGAGAGAGGTCGTACCTTCTCTTATTCATTTATGATATAGGAGGACACCTACTCTGTATCTGGTTAAGTATAAGAGCCCTTTGTTAGAGGGACCGCTGGACTCTTAGCACCAACTTTGGTGAGTCTTCACAGGGTCACATGTGGAACACACACACACACACACACACACACACACACACACACACACACACACACACACACACACACACACCTACACTATGCACAGACTGGTACTCTTTGTTCATACCTGTGTAAGACGTCATACGTTAATGAACTTATGCATATTCATGTAACCTCAATAAAGAGCAGTGTTACGAGGGAGCAGACGAGAGCGACTGAGGTCAAGTGAAGGAACGGCGCTGTCACAGTTCTCTCCCTCATGAATTGTCTGGTTCCAGCGGTGGCTCTGTGCTAGACGACCCATCACCAGCTTTTTCCACTGGTTACCAGTACGTCGTAGAATCCACTTCCAGATCTTGTTGTCTTTAAATCTGTGAGCGGATTGGCTCCATCTTATCTCTCTTTAACAAAAATAATCCAAGCAGAGCCCTCAGATCTGCAGATAAGTAGCTTCTGACCAGAACTAGCCGTAAAAACAGAGGTGAGCTTTATCGATCGCTGCAGCCAAACTCTGGAATAGTCGGCCTTCACATCAGGTCGTCACCAACACTCGACATTTTTAAAACACGGTTGGAAACACATTTGTACTCTGTAGCTTTCAATTCTGATGAGTCTTTATAGTAATTACTGTGTATGTTTCCTATTTTATCTCTACTCTGTGCAGCACTTTGGCTCAAGCTGTTTTTAAATGTGCTGATAAATAAATGTAGATTTCTTTGAATAAAACAGTGGAGCCGAGCTTTGAGCTCAGTGTGTAACAGTGTGTGTATGAGAGCCATGTAATGTCCATGTGTGCATGCTGACTGCTCTGACCCCTCCTCCTTTCAGGGTGGAGCCTGCTGGAGTCCGATGGTTGAGACCAGGTCTGAGGAAGTGTAAGTGTGTTTTTAATGGGATTCATGAAAACAAAGCAGCACACATTCAACCATCTTCATCATGTCAGGAGTCATCATCAAAGTATCAATCAATGAACAGATGATGGATCAATAACTGCAGCTGGATTGTGTTTGTTCTCTCCATCAGATTCCTGTCAACTCACAATCGACACAAACACAGTGAACACAAACCTCCAACTGTCTGACAACAACAGGAAGGTGACACATGTGAAGGAGGTTCAGTCATATCCTGATCATCCAGACAGATTTGATGTTAATCAGCTACTATGTAGAGATGGTCTGACTGGTCGCTGTTACTGGGAGGTCGAGTGGAGAGGAGGGGTTTATATATCAGTGAGTTACAGAAGCATCAGAAGGAAAGGAGTCAGTGTTGATTGTGTGTTTGGATACAATGATCAGTCTTGGAGTCTGTACTGCTCTGATGATGGTCCTCGTTCTGTCTGTCACAATAACAGACAAACACCCATCTCCTCCTCCTCCTCCTCCTCCTCCTCCTCTGTCTCTAACAGAGCAGCAGTGTATGTGAACTGTCCTGCTGGCACTCTGTCCTTCTACAGAGTCTCCTCTGACACTCTGATCCACCTCCACACCTTCAACACCACATTCACTCAAACTCTTTATCCTGGGTTTAGACTCTGGTCTCCTGGTTCCTCAGTGTCCCTGTGCTGAGTGTAAAGAGTGTCTCCTGTTAGAGAAACACTCTGACTGTTGAACAGTTCAGTCTGTACATGTCTGTCTCTTTCACTCACAAACACGTTTTCAGATTCATGGATTCAATCAGTTGATGTTTGAAACTCTTCTAAATGATTCCTTGTAAACTTCTTCCTCTTCAGTCACAAACAAACAGGAAGTGATGTCACATGTGTTCCTGTCCACACAGCAGAATGAGTCTATTGCTGACAGTGATGTACAAACAGAGTGAGCATTTCTGAGGCCAAAATAAACTGAGTAGTTCACTGAATGAACACTGTGAGCTCAGTTCCTTCATCATTAGTATGGATTATATATGTATATGTATTATATTAGTATCATATATATCAGGTGCTGCTGGTTCCAGTCATTGTGCAAATGTGCTGTTTGTAAACTTCTTGTTTCAGCCATTGAAGCTGAAAAAGGTTTTGAATGCAGTTTTAAGCAGAATCTGATTGAGGGATCATAATGTATGTGGCTGATCTAATAAACAGCAAAGGCTTCAATCCTCATGTGAAACTAGTCTTGTGTTTTCCATGTTGAACAAGAACATGGTGCAGGATGTTGGTAACAGGTTGATTAACAAACTCTTAGAAACATGTAAATGTGTGTGTATAGCACTCCATATGTTGTGTATCACTTTAGTTTGTATGAATCATGAAAACTATCACAAAGAGTCCTGGTGAAGAATCTGATGTGAAACTTTTAGAAGCTGTTTTTCTTTATAAATAAAAGATAAATAAATCAAAGACTCCATGTTTGTTCTTTCATCATGTGACCTCTGCTCATCCATCTCTGTGTGTATCAGGATACATTTAGTTCATAATACACAGAAAAATCAGAGTTATTACCTGTAATAAATGTGAAAGATTCCTGCAGTGATAACCAGGCAGGACTGAAACACATCACAGCTGTCACCACGGTAACAGCACCGCCCATCCACAGGTGAGGGGAGGAGCAAAAAGAGGGACTTTCACCATTTTATACTAAAAACACTCAACTAATGTTTCTAATATGAAACAAATAAGCCCACATTAATGTGAGCATTTATTAAATAATAATAATAATGATTTCCTCCTGATCTCATTTCCATAGCAGAGAAAACTGTGGTGTATATTGAGGTGGAGGGTGTGGTCTATGGCTCAGGTGTAGAGTGAGGGTGGGGTGCACCACAGCAGCATGCTGGGACTGCTGAGGGTGGAGGAGGGAGTGATGATGACATCAGAGCTGCAGCAAAGCAGTCAGCAGCACAGAGACCAGTGAACACACAGTCTGTTCATCTTTGCATAGATACAATATATAGCACAATATTGAATGACAGAGACACGCTGTGTGAGCTTCCACAGATACACTGACGTCAGCATCCAGAGTCCTCCTGCTGCTCCCCCCTCAGAGCCCCGTGATCAGCACCAACACATTCAGTTAGATGACAGAGTCCAGCTGCAGCTAGAATCAGCTCTGTGAACAACAGCACAGCGTCAGTGTTTCACACTCAGTGAAAGGAGGAAACAGCAGAAGAACACCATGTGTGCTACGTTTCCCAGGACACACTACAAACTGCACAAATACAGCACGTGGAAGGACCTGGAGCTGCATTTAAAGAGAAAAGACAGCGTGATGTCCTGTATGGACAGGTGGAAGGAACCAAGTCCTCAGCTGAAACACTCGTGTTTGTCCACAGACAGGAAACACAGCAGGAAACAAAGAAGCTCATGGATAACACACTTCCTGTCAGTCAGAATGAGGCTGGAGCCAAACACAGAAAGGTGTTTTTGTCCAGATGAGCCCAGAGAAGAAACACGAGTGTTCACAGACATCAGAAGCTCAGAGAGGTGAAACATGAGGTTGGAGTCCTCGTCAGCATCCAGAAGAGCTGCTGTGAAACCCTGAGTACTCATGACAGACTCTGATGGCACAAACACATCATGATTCAAACATGAAGACAAACATGGAGCTCCTGATCCTCCTGCATGAGAACAAGCTGACATGAGCGCTGTGTCTGAGAGTGTCTCCCTGTCACAGTGACAAGAACACAGCTGCTGCTCACAGTCATTAAACTGACCTGAGGTCAGCTGCTAGCACGTCTCTGTGCTCCTTACATATGAACCATGTGACCTCACATCAGTGCTGTGGATGACTGTAGTCATAGAAGAGTAGAGCTGTAGCAGGTGGTGTGAGCAGGAGGAGGAGGTGGTGTATTCTAGTTAACGCAGTACTGAAACACTCCAGCAGAGGGCGCTGTTAAGTCCTTATTGTAACACAGTTACTGTGTGCAGTTAGACTTCATACATAATCTGCACTTATTTCAATCAGACATGCTGTCAGTAAATGATTGGTTTCTATTGATTCTACTTCCTGTTGACTAGTTTGATGACAGTGAAACAATCACAGCTGATTGTGTGATGATGTCACTGTTACATTCAGTGTGTGTGACATCATGTTAGTGCAGCTGATAACAGCCTGGTTCTGTTAGAAACACATGAACGTGTCCATAGATCAGTGTGTGTTTAACATGAGAGCTTCAGCCCTGCTGATGTGTTCAATAAAGACATGCAGGAAAACTGATGAGACTCTGAAATAACTCTTTATATTTATAATGTAACTCTGCATCAAAAGAACAACAAAGGATCCCAGACAGGTTTATGTGAACAAAGACCATGTTTCTGTGTTTCTAACAGTTTGACATTATTAGGAAACAGACTGCAGTGAACAGGATTTATAAAGAGCTTATATATAAAGATATGACAGCTGTTTGTTGATCACTCTGTGTTTGGACCTGATCAGCTGTTTACTTGAAATATGTTCATTTACCTGTGACGTTATATTTATGTTCTTGTCTCTGTTGAAAAACACATTTTAATGTCCCTCAGATTTTTCTCCCAGATGAATAAATATAAAAATGACACAAACTGACTGCAGCTACTTTTTGTCCTTTCTGTCAGAAACCTTCATGTGACTCATGAGAGACACGTTTCAGCTGTTTGTGACAGATCAGAGGCCAACAAGTCATTTATAACACTTTCCATCATTGTTGAGCACAAACACATGTTGACACAGCAGCGGGGCCGCAGTGAGAGTCAGAGCCAGGAGATAAAAACTCCTGTTTGACCACAGCCTCACTTTGTTCCTGCAAACACTTCCTGTTGTTGACTGGGTGGAGTCAGGAAGCCAGCGAGGCCCTGCAGGACTGAGACTGCAGACTGGGACGTGCTCTGTGATGGAGATCAACAGCATCACTGACTGTTTCTGTGAGGACACCATCATCCCAGCAGGGCTGTTTCCCAACAACAAGCCTGGACCATCAGAGACCTGAAGCTGCTGCTGAATGAAAGAAGAGGATCTTCAGGTCTGGAACAAGGACGAGCTGAGAGTGTTAATAACGTTACTAATGTTCAGCTACACTTTACTAGGTCACATCTGTGACACACGTCACTTAAATAAAGAAGGAAATATTGGCTCTGTTTTATCTGCTGGGCCCAAAAGTGACTCCCCGTATTTAAACTGCTATGAATAACTTGTTGCTCTATAATATGTGAAACATGGGTCAAATGTCTCCATCATGAAAGACATCAGGTCATCTTGAGCCACAAAAACATTCCTATCATGAGGTAGAAGCTGGAATCAGTTTGTTGCAGACGTTTATATATCCCATATTTATCCAGTTAAAGTCACATTGAAATTCAAAAATGTCTTTTCAAGAGTCGTCTGTCCAAGAGGAGCAGAAACAAATATAACAACAGTTATTTAAGCTGTTTTAAAGGCCACAAAGGAGCAGATTGGTTATAATGCAGCTGCTTCAGAGGAATAAAGATGAAACACTGGTTTTATTTCATGTGTAACACCTTTCAATCATGTGTTGACTAAAGTCTATTGACCAGTATAAGTAAAGACATCACACACACACACATGGAAACACTGAAACCTGTTTTTGGTGCAGCAGCGGTCCCAGCTGCTCGCCTTTATCTAGACTGGGTCGGCTGCTTATCTCAATATAATCAATGTTTAAAGTTCTCAGTGTTTCTGTGTTGCTTCGTATAGGATCTCCCAGCATCATCACTGTGCTGTCCAATCATTGTGTGCTAGGTTACCCTTATAGTGCGATGTGTGTTTGCACAAAGAGAAGCATGTGTGTCAAATATAAGCACAGAACAGAAAAAGCTGCCAGTTTCTTCTATTTAGAGTCAAGTTAGTGTTTTGTGTCTTTGTTTGAGGCCTAATGTCAAGCAGAGGTGTGTGTAACTGGACTGCTCTGTTATATGTGTGAAATGTGTGCTTCAGCATCATCTTCGTCACTGCTGATTCCTTTGTGTCATCATGTGTTGAGAAGAGAGAACAGTTATAACGGAGGAGCAACAGGAAGCCCTGAAATCTGCATCAACAAGGAAGTGTTGGCTCACCAGTGATCCCAGCAGAGCCACTGGTTTGGCTCCAGTTGTTCTAGATTCAATGATGTTGTTGCTACAGATACATGTTAGCATCTTTATTGTAGTAAAGTCTTGTAATGTGAAGCTAGAAACAAGGCAGGAAACAGCTCCATGATCTGATCTTAATGATGTTGTTTTTATTTCTGTCTTTCAGAACTGGATTGAAACTATCAAAGGTCTAAAAACAGCCTCAACCCTCCCAAAGACAAACTTTACACACGTCATCTTTCAGCTACAATCTTTGTTGCAGGGATCTTCTGCCAAACAAGGCTGAGAGAAGATTTCTTACAGCTGTCATGTTGATGCTGTTTCAATCTTTGGGCAAACACACTCATATATTAGGGCTGATATCAGGGCTGCACAAGTTCTTTGTGATCATGAATAATAGAAGTGTGCCTGTTGAAGATCATGTTTCTACATGATTATATGTCCTGTTATTGTTCTGTATTATATTCAGCTTTCAGCATCCTTTCCCAGCCCCTGTTACACCATCCATACAAAGCCAATCTGACTGTGAGCCAATGTGTTTGATAGTTTGTGTTGGATCAATAGATTTGACAGACTTGGTTCTCATCCAGAGGGAAACAGTCCAAATTCAGCTCTAATGAAATGATGGAGGCTGTTTCCTACCACGGTGCTAATGTGTGACTAACAAGGCTCATGGTCTCCAGCAGACAAGCGCCTGGAATGAGGTGAGCTGAGTGTTGCTTTGGTGGGTCTGTGCCCACGTCATGCATCAGGATTCATATTGGCAATAGTTCATATCTCTGTTCTTTAGCCTTCATCACAAAGCTGTGAAGGAAAAACAAACATCTAACAGGATTTGATGGATGCAAAGTCCACTGAGCTCTTTGTCATTTACAAACTTGTCCAACCAACAAGAGCACAGATGAAAAACACAGTGACACTTAAAGGATTTTGCCATATATGAGCATAGATTACTTTCATATAGATTTGCAATGCAGGCTTTTGGTGAGCCGCTGGCTTCTGTCTAATAATCATCTCAGCATTTTCCAATAGAATAGCTCTTTATTAGCTCTTCATTTATTGTTATTGGACATGAAACAAGGAAGCTGTGTTTCTCATTGGATGTTAGTTTCATGTTCATCAGGATCATTTTCTAAAGAGCTGATATTGAGACCATTTACTGCACTGGCTGCACATTCTGTCTACATTTCTCTGTATGTGCTGTGTTTGTCTTTCATATTTCTCCATATTGACACAAACAGTGAACAGCAGTAGATCTACTCTTCATCTGTTTTAGGCCCAGTGAAAGATCTGAAGCAGAAATGGTGTCATTAGGAGAAGAAGAACGGCGAGGAGGCAGCAGCTCTTAAAGATGAAACACAGCAACTTAGCCCTGAGCTCAGAGAGCTTCACATGAAAAAGCTCCTCAAGCAGATCATGTCAGAGGTTTGTCATCAACAGGAGGAACTGTTCATATCATAGAATGAAGGATGCTGTCAGCTGGATGAAGAAGGTTATTTAATGGCAAACGTTCACATTGAAGTCAAATTGTTGTGGTGTTGAACAGATTCATGGACTGATTGTCTCCAGAATGTTAGAAGAGCTTCAATGAATCATTAGAAACAACTTACAGCTGCACAGTTGTGTCAAACACATCTTTGTGTCATTTTTGTGTTTCTACATGTGACACACGTCTAAAACATGCACACAATTTGAACACAAACAGGGATCATTTGTTCCCACAGCCAGATGCTGAGAGCCATTTCCTTGTAGTCCTGTGTCTATATATATGTAGCATTAGATGTTATTGGAATGATTGTCAGCTTTGATAGTTTCATGTATGTTTAGCTGGACGGCTGTTTGATCCTCCACATGTTTAAAGGTGTCCAGTCCTGAGACACTGGGGGTGGAAACAGCTGTGATGTCATTGGACTGTCACAAAGACAGTCTTTAAGTGCACAGAGGAGTCTGTGGAAACATCCTGAGGCAGTGCTACAGATGTCTTCAAATAAAGTGGTGTATTATCCATGTTTTCTATGGATCACATCAATATCCTGATCTAACAAGCCCCCTTTTTGTGGATTTTAGAGCCTCTGACTTTTGCTGCGTCTGCGTCTCATTTCAAGCACAAGAGCAAGAAGTGGATGAAGAAATGGGGCGAGTGGGGTCAGTGTGGTGCATGTCAGCTGTGCTCATGCTTTCACAAAGAACATGTGTATTCATTGGCAGCATTAAGGTGCACTTTAGTCTTCATAATAATAAAGTATTGTGACTTTATTATTGTGAATCCTCACAGTCATGTTGCAGCTCTGCTTTGCTTTAAGAAAATGTTCTACCAGGATGTTACTTTCCTAAACGTGTTCTCCAAATGTTCCCAAAGACTTTGTTCTAAGTAGTTCTACATGATGAAACATTCACACTAAGTTTAAGAAGGACACACAAACACCATCTGTCCTTTCATCATGTGTACAAACGTGTTCAGATGTCAAATGTACCGTGAATGGATGCAAATGTGGATCGTTCCAATAAAATGAGACAGTTTTGTAAGTGGATCCCAGTTTGAAGTTCATTGAAACCTATAAGAACATGTTATTCAAAGCAACTTTATCCAACAGGAAGAAGCATCAGGGGAACAGGAAACATTCAAACATGTTTACTGTAAGAACTGCACAAAGGAAGGAAACACAATCCTACGCACTTTAAAATGGACATTTAGCTTTTCAAACATCAGGGAGTGCTGCAATAACAACACTGTGCCCATTCTGATCAGACTGAAAGATTTATAGAGATTTATCCATGTGCTGGAAAAGGATTTGATATCAACATATATGCAGATTAGTAGGAGCATTTTCTTCATATTGATTTAGAGTTCAGTACTAGGAATATGTAGAATTAACATCTGTGTACATGACGAGTGATGAAAACTTTCAAAGGACGTCAGAATTGGTGTCTCTATCTGTGACTGTCCCAGAGGAACCTACCTGAGGGATTATTAAAGATCTGTCTATCTAGAAAGACTTGCATTGATTCACAGTGTACAATTCTTTCTAATCTATTAACATCTTCCTCCAAATCCTGTTTCTGCTGCATCAGAAGGGCTCAAACCTCCTGCTGTTGTCTGCTGGACCATCAATTCTACTTTATGATGATCTTCAAAGATAAAAACGTGAGTTTCTTTGTGAACTCTGTGAAATGATGTTTAGTTTGAACCAATCCTGTGTCAGCTGCAGCCACATCATTGCCACGCATACAAATGGCTGCGTTCCTGTTTAGACCTGCTGGCTGTCAATGGGCTTCATTCCATTTCAGACTGCCGGTGGTCGCTGTGATCTAAACTCAACATGGCTCCTGTGTTAGAAGAGCCTCTGATTTTAAATTTGCACATTGAATAGTTTCTTTGCAACACTATGGAGCTACCAGCCCAGTATATGTAGCCCACAGTAGATGGAGTTATCAAGCTGCACTGACAAACATCAGGACTCATGTGATCCCTACATGTGGACCTTTCACACATGGATCCAAGTGCAGATTCAACTCTGCATTACATTTGACTTCAGCTGTTACACACTTTCATTTTCTAGCTGTGTCACTTCCTGCTTTTTGGATCAGAGAGTTTATCCATGTCCACAAATGTTTGGCTGCATATTTGTATCATCTATATTTTCCAGTCTTCATACAGCCGATATTTCATGTGGACTCCAATCTGCCACCTGCCATCACGTTTTCAGGGTTCATTCAGTGTTGAAATGTAGGACAAACAGCAGCACATGTTCTCTAAATGTTTGCAGTCATTTTAAATGAAGCTGATACTACATGAGACATTTTGCACATTTATTGTCTTTGAACAGAGAATAATAAATAAATAAATAAATAATAAGAGGTTGTGTTAGGGCTTTTCAGCCCTAACACAACCTCTTTGTTCTCAATACTACAAAACCTTCAAAGGCTGATATGCAAGTTTGCAGGAATCACCAACACAGTTGTGTTTGTTTCTAGTATAGTTATGATGCTGCTTTTATGGAGCGTTTGCCTTTTTTTGGCTTTGTGCCCTCTTGGGATTCGATATCACAGGGCATCACACACTGATCCATCCTCCTCCACTTCCACCTTCTGCTGGGCCCTGAGGCTAAAGCATCTGGACTGATGCTTGTGGACATCCATGGAGGAAGAAGCTGCTTGCTGAGACAGATCCATGTCCATCATTTCATTTAAGAAGCCCAGCTAACAGACGTGATGCTGCAAAGTCCTCCCTTTAACTGATCAAACATACACATCCACACATGTGCAATAACACTAATGTGCAATAATCTTTTCTGGCATCATTGTATTTTTACTCAGTTGTATACAGCATTTGTATTCTATTTTTATCTTATTGTATATTTTATTCTATTTTATTCTACTGTATATAGTATTTTATTTTATTCTATTCTGTACAGTTGTGTACTGTATTTATTCTTATTTTATTTTATTCTAATTTTTGCTTCACAACTTTTGCACTGTCCACTTCCTGCTGTGACAAAACAAATTTCCCACGTGTGGGACTAATAAAGGTTATCTTATCTTATCTGTCCTTAATTGTGTCCTTGTATGGCTGTTTTTGTGCACAGTCAGGATTATTTCTTGTGTCGAGTCTTATGAGAACTTTGTGATGTCAGTGAATACTGGCACAGATTCAAAGCAGAGCTCAGAAAGAAATATATTTGCATTATAAATGAAGTTTAGAGAACAAGCTGTGTACAGGAGGTCAAAGGTCAGAGCTCCTGTGGGTCTGAGGGCAGCCTCACGCTGGAGAAGGATGAAGGAGTCTGACCTGAGTCAGTGTTTGACATGAACACATCAGCACTGCTGTCAGTGAGCCTAACGACAGCCGTCAGCATCATTTCAGTGTTTCAGTCATTTAAAAACACTTCCTGTCACTGTGGTGGTTACAGTGACATCATGCAGTTTGTGTTTTGACCTCCAGAGGGCGACAAATCAGCACAGACAGAGAGCTCCATTCAAACTTTGCTGCCATCAGTAATAATTCTTCAAATATAATCATCAGTGTTTGAGCAGTTATGATATCAGGGACAATCTAAACATGTGTGACAATACTGAACATGTCACATGACACACCTTAAACATCATGTGATCCACTCTCAGTCTGCACTTTCATTCATGACTCCAACAGGTTGAAATGAGCTTTGAAGAAACATTCAGTGAAATACATCTTTCATCACAGGATTCATGTGAGCAGCACTAACATCTCATGTGATTTCAGATCCCTAAAAAGTTTTGTTCCAAACAAAGCAAACAACAAGGTTTCATGTTAACAAGTGAACTTCTGTCTGAACCAGCCTGAAGTCAAACACACTGATGAGGGTCAGAAGCTGCTGTCAGACTAACATTAAATTATAAAACCTAAGATGTTTCTAAACAGTAAAATCTGTAGATGATTGGCATCCATTAAACATGTCAGACTGATTTAATATTTCTCCATTAATTGTTTTTACTTTCCATAAATACTGTGATATGATGACTTGTTTTAGTTGGAGAAACTGTGAGCCATAACTTAATAAAGTGTTTGTTGTTTTTGAATCATGAGGTGGAGTACAGATGACTTATTTAATGTGTGTGAGAAAGTGAATAATCAACTTCTAAAAGTCAGATTAATGAAGTACATCCAGAATTAAACCAAAAACACACCATGATGCATCAGAGAGCAGCTTGGTGAGTTTAGTATTTTGCCCAAAGATATTTGCATGAAGACTGAAACAGACGAGGACTGAACACTCTGATTAGCAGCTGACATACCCAACCACTCGAGCTGCAACCACCGAGAAAGAAGGACTAAGGTAGCAGTGTGGATTCATCAAGGCAGACTGAGTGTAAGCAGCAGGGACCTGAGAAAAACTGCAATATAGAGTTAAACTCAGGGGACATCAATGAGTCGATCCCACTGTGCCTTTGAGCTGAGAGCAGGAAAAGGAAGAAACATATACGAGCGACTAACTGTATTCTTCTGTTAAAAAACACTATTGATAACTGTAGAAGACTGTTAGTTTGTTGTCTTTGTATCTGACAGAAAAAAGTAAGAATCATCTTAAGGGTTCATGATCTTCAAACTGGAACATCAGGTTTAAGTGTTTACAGTCAAATATTGGAGCTGTACCAGAAACAAACTGAGAGTTCAGTTTCTCTGCTTGTTTACACAACACGGCTGAAGGTACAAGGTATCATGTTAATAAGTGAACTTTACGCTGAACCCGTCTGAAATCAAACACACTGATGAAGGTCAGAAGCTGCACACAGCTTCTACACAGTAAAGTCTGTACATGATCAGGATCCATTATGTCAGACTAATTTTATTTGTGTCTTTAAATGTTTTTACTTTCCTTAAGTGATATGATTTATTTGTTTAGAGAAACTGATTAATAGTCAAAACATAGAATAGTGTGTGTTTTTAATCATGGGCAGGAGTACAGACGATCTCTGTCATTTCTTTTTTTCATTTGTGAGCAAAAAAAAGAATCTGTGAAATGTCTAAAAGTCAGATTAAAGAAGGAGTTCATCCAGAATTAAACCCAAAACACATCATGTTTGTCTGCTCAGTAGAAAAGAGAGAAAATGTTAACAGGTCCTGTTTAAACAGCTTTACACAAAACCAGAAAGAAGAAGGACCAAACAGGCAGAGTAGGTGTTCACCACAGCTGCACTTCGGTTGGTTATGTTAGTGAACATGTTTGTAATAAAGACTGAGTATATGCTTCAGGGACCTGAGACAAACTGCAATATGGAATTAAACTTAGGGGTCATGAACAAGTAGATCACACAGCAGCAGGAGCAGGAAGAAGCTTATAAGAGTGACTCACTCACTTCAGAATTGAAGTGTTAAAGTTGTAGTAGGCACATAGGTAATTCTTTGTATCTGGCAGTGAAAAACTAAGAAAAACAATCACCTTGAGGGTTGATGATCCTCAAACTGGAACATCAGGTTTCAGTGTTTACAGTCAGATCTCAGAGTCGTAGCTCACAGGTCATTTCAGTTTCTTTGGTTACACAGCACAGCTGAAGGACATCAGGGTTAAAAGGACATGCTCATGCTTTGACTCCTCAATCATTCACAGTCTGCAACGTAGGTTACCATGGTGAAGTACATCAGTGAAAAGTGACCCTCTTTATAAAGACTATAGGGGGTCATCAGAACTGCAGAGAAGGTGATCGGCTGTCCACTCCCCTCCCTGGACTTAATTGCCAGCTCAAGATGTCTCTCCAGAGCCAGGGCAATTATAAAGGACCACCTCCATCCTAACAACCACCTCTTCAACATCCTGCCCTCTGGAAAAAGGTTCAGATCCATCAGGTGCAAAACCAACAGACTAAAGAACAGCTTCTTCCCATGGGCTGTCAGGACTCTTAATGAAAACTAAGAGTGTGTAAAGACTTCCCCAACACATCCACCCTGACACTGCTGTTGAATTTTGGCTCATGTGCAATATTTTGGTAGAACTACCATCTCCATCCTAAATGACCATAGCCCCTCCACCCTTATTTATTTATTATATTATTCAATTTAGTTCAATAAAACATTATTGATCCTGAAGGTTGATCCTGAAGGAAATTGGGTAATATATATCTGCCCTTGTATACAGACCCACAATGTTTCTGTTTCAATATTTCTTACACATACACCATTATATTAATCATTATTAGTTATTACAGCAGTGAGTTTGAACTCTGTTTCAAATACTGAGCTTCAGTAAAGATTCAAGCTGCATTTATTTATATTTCCTGTCACCTTAAATCTTCACTCAAATCTTGCACATAAATAAGTGACATAATATTCAGTACTTCCCTTTAAAAGTTTACTCTTCGGCAGCTCCACTTCCACCGTTTTGTTTTTTTTTCGGCAAAATTATCGACACCCACCGCCGTGCTATGAATTCTGGGATATGTTGGGCCACAAAGTCTACACCGCCACATCCTTAAAATTCAGGGAAATGAAGGACGCATTTGAGGCCGCATTTCGAGCAGCCTTTGAATTGGGACAGCCTTCGTTGTGTCGCTGTGATGTAATCAGCCCTAAAATGCGGCCTTTAAGGCTGCAGACCCTGAATTGGGATACAGCCACAGGTCTGCTTCCTGAACCTGTTGGTTTGTGAGCGAGCAAATGGCATTAAAGAGAAATGTCCCTCTGTTCCCCTCAAGTTTAGACAAAATGGAAATAAGGGAAGAAATGGTGAAAGGACGCCAGAGATAAGCTTCACTTTTCACAATATAAATCAGTTCAGGAGTTTGAACGATGTTGTTAAATGAACATAACAGCTGCCCTCCCACCTGTCCTGCTTCAGGTGAAGTCCCGCCTCCTTCCAGAAAGCAGCTCACCTGTGTGTCTGTGTTTAGTGTCCAGCTGTGGAGTGGAGCTTCTTGTTGGTGTGTGACGAAAGTGTAAGTTTGCTTTGTTTCCTCCTTTAACAGTTTGTCTTTAGGAACTTTACTGTTTGTTCAGCTCATGTTTGATTTCTTCACACAACAAACTGTGTGTGTTTGTATTTCCAGGAACAAAACCGTCGTCTCTCCATTAACCCTGAACACAGAAGCAGGTCAAAAATCAGTCGGTGAGGTTCTTTTGTTCTTTAGTAAAATCATTTCTGCTTTGACAGTTTAATGGATTTTTCTTGTTCATGACACTAAACTGAATGTATTCAGCTGCTGAGCACATTCACACACAAATATTAGATCTTTAATATGCATCTAACATCTAACTGATATTTGATAGAAAAAACAGTCTAGAAAATAAATTCCACACAAAAATAGAAAGCAATGTTTAGTGATTTTTTTAACGAACACCTTTTATTGCTTGTAATGCACAAACGCACCAACAGAGGGCAGTAATATCCCTTCAACATACGTTGTAAAATTACTATTACAACACTCCCACTTAATTTTACCATGGAGTTCACTTACTTGACTGCCATTGCTTATTTCTTTCCAAAAAAAAAGAACATTATGCACCTATATCACAGTGTTACTAGAAAATAAACATTTTCTCTCTTGGTTTAAACTTACAAAAAAAATGTACTGTGTCCATCTTATCCAAAACTATTATTCTACATTACAGTTATATGCTTGACATCTTAACATAAGCATAATATAGGCATGTTAAGCATATGATAACCCTTTTAAACTGAACACAGTCCAATCTTCTGTTTGAGATACTCAAACTTTTGTCTAGGCAGTGGTTTGGTTAAGATGTCAGTTTTCATGTTCTCTGTACAGCAATACTTCAGCTGGAGAAAAGAAAGAAAACACTGGGAGCCGCAAATACTTTTTGACATCTAAAATGAAGATAACACTATATATATTGTTTTTTATCTTTATGCTTTGTGTGAACAACTATGGTGTGTTGCTTATGAAATCCCTTAAGTGCTATAGAGAAAATTAAATTATATTTATGTAATCAACACATTTTGAACTCTTAAAGAAAAATAACAAAAGGAAAGACACCAACCTGAACTAAAATGATCCATGTAGCAAACAAAAACTGTTGTCAGCCGCCACCCTTATATCGCCTTTGGGCTGTTGGAGCCTTGACCTGACTTTTAAAAAATAATTGGAAAAAAGCTCTATGCTGCTGAAAAATGAAAAATAGATATTTGCAAAATTCTGCCTAAATATGTATTTTACCTGGTTAATGTGTGCGGCGGGGCATGGTTTGCAGCGCCGCTGCAGGGGAGGCGGACGCACCTGAGCGCCACCCGCAATCACGCCTCGCTGCCTTTACGTCTGCGCTATCTGTGCTGTTGTGTTGTTGGTGGTGTATGTTGGGCTGTGAGCTGAAAAGCTACAGCCGGCTGTATGCGTACAGCAACCGTGTGTGAAAAGTGGTCAAGAAAGAGATGCTGAAAAGCGTGTTCATGCAAACATCGTCGGGTCTGCCGTGATTTGTTTACAATGAGACTTATGGTCCTGAACCTCTGCGCACAGCGTCTGCAAATCGGGACTTTCATCTTTACGCAGGACTGTAAGCTGTCATCTGTCAGGCATGAACGGTGTTTGTCTTTAACGTAGTTCACAGTGGAGAACAGCTGCTGACATAATGTGGATCCGAAGATCCATAATTGGTCTATCTGGGGTTGAAAGTCTCGATAAATGCATGGCGTTTCAGCGGGTATATCGGCTTCCGTGAGTGTGACTCTTATTTTGAGAGATGAAAAAATAATAGAATATAATTTTATTTTTATATTTCAATATCACAATAATTTTCCAATTTAGAACTGCAAGTTAAAAAGAACTAACATAAATAAAATACACTTCAGCTAAATACTTCTAATTTATTTGCCCAAACCATGCGGAGCTGCAAAATAAGGACTAAAGAGCCGCATGCGGCTCCGGAGCCGCAGGTTGCCAACCCCTGACATAGCTGATACACTACTGGACACAGTGGTGTTGTTAGTAAGCACTCGCTTTTGTTAATTATTAAGGCTTGTTGAACAAACTGTAGTATCAGACTGTCCATCTTTGTCTCCAAAGCAGTAACAACAGTTGCATAGCTGGGTGGCAAACTACCTAGAAGGGTGACAATTTGATCTTCCTCTTCAATTACAGAACCTATTGCCCCTAGCTGATCACCGGTCATTGTGAATCCCACAATTCTGTTTATGACTCCCAAAAAACATGTTAGCAGCGTCTTTTTGCGACCTCTGGGCCCATAACCTGATGTTTTTAAAGAACGTCTTTTATTGCATGTAATGCACAAACGCACCAACAGAGGGCAGTAATATCCCTTCAACATACATTGTAAAATTACTATTACAACATACACATGGTGTAATAAGACTCAAACTAGGCACTCACGTATCGATTATTGGCTTATCTCAAAAGATTTAGAAAAAGTTAAAACGGATATTTATCCTACACCACTCTCAGACCACAAAATGGCTTAACAATCCCATTGTCATCCTCCCCCATCACTAAAACTTCATACTGGAAGCTAAATAGTATCATTCTTGAGCATAAGGAAGTGATTTGTGAAGTTCAGAGATTCATTAAACTTTACTGGAGTAAAGCTCTCACAGATAATACATTTTGTAGCAACTGGGAACTTTTGAAATATGAAATTGGAAAATTCTTTAGAAAATATAGCAGTGATTTGGCAAAAAAAAAAGTGAATCTGATGAGATAGAACTGGTTGACCTGCAGCATAGGTTAGATGAGATTTACAAACGCAAAGCTGACGGTGCCTTTATTCAGTCTCGCAGAAAATGGCTCGAAGAAGGAGAGCAGAATTCAGCCTATTTTTTTCAGACTTGAAAAGCATCAATCTAACACCAACTCCATCCTACAACTAAATATTAATGGGACAATTTCTAATGATAAGGATACCATAGCAAAATATTGTTCAAACTTTTATTGCAAACTTTATTCTTCTAGTTATTGCCCTGAAGCTTGTCTGACTTTTTTTAATTCTTTAGACAAAATTACTCAGCTGAATGAGGAGGATAGTCAGCTTTGCAACAGATCAATTTCTTTGATCGAGGTTGCAGATGCTATAAAACATCTAAAGATTAACCAATCATCTGGAACTGACGGCCTTACTGCCGAGTCTTACAAACAGTTCGCTGACAGTTTAGCCCCATTTCTTTTAGAAGTTTTTAAGGAAAGTATGGATAGAGGTGCACTCCCTCCCACTTTATGTCAAGGTTTGATCACCCTCATTCCAAAACCAGGAAAGGATCATTTGCTCTTAGACAATTGGCGACCAATCTCTTTACTGAATAATGATTATAAGATACTGGCACAAGTTCTAGCCAATAGAATGAAACCTCTATTAGATAAAATTATTGACGAGAGTCAATCTGGATTCATGCAGAATCGTCATATTTCAAACAACATAAGATTAATTTTAGACATAATAGATTACCCAGAACTTGTACTGGATGATAGTCTCATTCTTTCTTTAGATTTCTACAAGGCGTTCGACTCCTTAGAGCACCAGTTTATGTTTACTGCTTTAAATAAATTTGGGTTTGGTCAGTCCTTCTGTAATGCCGTTCAGACACTGTAT
Organism: Pelmatolapia mariae; assembly: GCF_036321145.2. Lineage (NCBI taxonomy): Eukaryota > Metazoa > Chordata > Actinopteri > Cichliformes > Cichlidae > Pelmatolapia > Pelmatolapia mariae. The sequence continues at coordinate 6,737,414 of NC_086229.1, read as the reverse complement.
TCCAATAGTAAGAGCTCCATAAAGCTGGCCACTGGTACTTCCCCGAGATTCTCTCTAAAGCGTGGAGTGAGGCAGGGTTGCCCCCTATCCGTATATTTATTCCTTCTATCTGTGCAACTCCTTAATTCACACATTAAACTCAGTTCTTTAAAAGGCCTGGTCATTGCTAACAGAGAAATACTCTTAAGTCAGCTGGCAGACGATACAGCTCTCTTCCTCAGAGACGCCTCGCAAGTTTCAGTGGCCATTAACAATATACAGCCATTCTCTAAAGCCTCCGGACTTTCACTCAACCTGCATAAATGTGAACTTCTACCAGTTAAAAGTTGTTCAGCAACTTCAATTCATGGAATACCTGTAAGAAACTCTGTAAGATACCTTGGAATTCAAATTATAAAAAATGAGCAATCCAGATGCTCCACAAACTTCACTCCTATTATAGATAAATCCCAAAAAATCTTTAATCATTGGCTACAGCGAGACCTGTCGTTGAAGGGAAGAGTTCTGCTATCAAAGGCTGAAGGCATCTCCCGTCTAACCTATGCTGCCCAGTCACTACATGTTGATAATACAACCTGTAAGTCAGTTAACAAATTATTATACAATTTTTTATGGAAAAATAAAACTCACTACTTGCGTAAATCAGTAGCTTTAAATTCATATGATAAAGGAGGTATAAATTTGATTGATTTCGGTGCTCTTAACAACACCTTTAAAATAAACTTTTCCTCTCATAAGTCTATAAATACCAGAATAAGATCTCTCTTTCAGGATGCAATGGTCTCTGTTCCATCAGCCATATTTCATTGGGCCAATTTTGTAACAGATATTGAATAGAAAAAAGTTCGAACTTTACCACAAAGGGTTTTTTTAACAAACGAAATTAAAGATATTTCCTTTAAATTGATTCATAAGTTTTACCCCACTAAACAATATTTGTCCAAATTTGTGGCTGAAATAAATTTAAATTGTACCTTCTGTCAAGAGCAACCTGAAACAGTTTCTCATTTGTTCTGGTCATGTAAATTTACATGTAAATTCTGGAAGGATTTCCACAAGTTTATTACTGACTCTGTTCTCTCTAATTATCAACTATACTATAAGGATGTTATCTTTGGCTATTATAATTTTAAAGACAAGGACAATGATGCTTTCTTCTTTATAAATGTGGTTTTATTTTTGGCAAAATTTCACATACACAAAAGCAAAGTCCTCGACAGAAAGCCTGAACTTCTTGTATTAAAAATGGAGCTTGCACAATATATAAGGACAATCTCCTCATCAAAAAACACTAAGGCTCTCAAGACTGTTAACATCTGTAACCGTTTGAAACTGCTAACTTGATTTTGGCTCTTGCAAACTTTTGTTTATTTGTGTTCCACTTAATTTATTTAAATTTTTTGTACTCACTTTTGTCTCACTGTCCCTGTCACTCTCTTTGTTCCTCATTGTAATACCACAATGTTATCTTTTATGTGATTCCTGTTTTACTTGACTGCATGTCCAAAATGTGATAAATAAAGTAAAAAAAAAGAAAAAAGATCCGTAGCTGAAACCCGATCGGTACCCTCCATGGACTCAAATTCTTTAAGGATATAATTTCTTTTAACCGGATTAGGGCAAATTTCATTTATCAAAATATTCCTGATCACCTTGTTTGTAAACCTGCTGTCATCAAATTCAACTCCAGCTATGCAGAGCTGCCTCAGTCCAGGAGAAACTTTAGAGTGCACAATATCTTATTTTATCATTGATCTCAAAGGGACTGGGATGGCTTTTATTAAGGATTTATATCTCTTAGCAGTACATCTTACATCAAATTTCTCACAAAACGTCTCATGTTTTAATAAGACCCCATTCTCATCCATAAAATGAGCTACAGCCCAAATCCCTTTAGATCTCCATTCATCCATGTACACAGATTTCCTACACAAACGGATATACCTGTTGTTCCATATAGGGGTATTGTGAGGGGTAAAGTTATATTTATAGATTAATTTCCAGTACAGAAGGGCCTGCTGATGGAAAGCTGAGAGTTTAACAGGTAACGAACTGCAATCAAAGTCACAACGTAACAAAAAGTCTATTCCACCCATTTTGCCAAAAATCACATTGGGAATAATGTTCCAAAAGGAATTTTTGTTCCTAATGAAAGATCTTAACCATTTCAATTTTAGTACACCATTCATAACATCAAAGTCAATGGCATTAGCCCCACCCTCTTCATAATTCTTAATCATATCATTTTTCTTTATATAATGACATTTGTTCCTCCATATGAACCTAAAATTAAGATTATTTATGGATTTAATTAGTTTTGGAGATATGGGCAGAGTAAAGGCTGGATAGATTAGTCTGGATAGACTGTCCATTTTGGTTAGCAGGATTCTCCCAAACAGAGTTATGTCCCTTTGCAGATATTCTTATTTTCTGTTGATATCTTATCCTTGCAAATTACAATGCCCAGATACTTCACCTCTTTTTTTATCTGTATATTATTTATTGCTTGAAGGGGACACTCATGCAGAGCTAGAATTTCGCATTTATTAATATTTAGCTGTAGGTCAGAAGCTTTGGAGAAGTGGTTGATCACCTGGGCCCCTCTTATTTAGCATTTACATGCTCCCGTTAAGCCAGATTATAACCACCTATAATATTAACTACCACAATTATGCAGACGATACTCAACTTTACATTTCTATGTTTCCAGGTGATGTTGAACCTATCCAAACCCTTAATAAATGCATTGAGCAAATTAACAACTGGATGTCTCATAATTTCCTTCAACTAAACAATAACAAAACTGAAGTACTTATCTTTGGACCTAAAAAAGATCGATTAAATATCAGTAATCAGCTCAAACTGGTCCAACTAGAAACTACCGACCAGGCTAGAAATTTAGGTGTAATAATGGACTCAGACCTGAACCTCCAGGGCCACATAAAAGCTATAACAAAGTCAGCATTCTACCACCTGAGGAACATTTCCAGGATTAAAGGACTGATGACACAAGGAGACCTAGAGAAACTCATCCATGCATTTATCTCTAGCCGCCTTGATTACTGTAATAGTATTATGACAGGTTTACCAAAAAAATCAATCAGACAACTGCAGCTGATCCAGAACGCTGCTGCTCGTGTTCTTACTAGAACCAAGAAAATAGAGCACATTACCCCAGTTCTAAAGTCATTACACTGGCTACCTGTAGCTCAGAGAATAGACTTTAAAGTGCTTTTATTAGTTTATAAATCCTTGAATGGATTAGCGCCAGAGTATATTAGAGATCTGCTATCATGGTACAAACCCTCAAGATCACTTAGGTCCTCCAGCTCTTGTTTACTGACCGTCCCTAGAACCAGAACTAAACAAGGAGAAGCAGCTTTTAGCTCCTACGCTCCTCACGTCTGGAATACAATACCGGGAGAATACAAAGCTGCAGAAACGTTGAACTCTTTTAAGTCTAAAATTAAAACTTACTTATTTAGACTTGCTTATGAGTAACTGATCCTATTATGGCTCTCTACTTGTTTGTTTTAATATCTTCATATAAATTATTGTCCTGATTATTGTTTTATTGTAAATGCTTTCTTGTAAATGTTTATTGTATTTTACTCTTATAGTGTTTTATGTTTTGTGTTCTCTTTTAATCATGTAAAGCACATTGAATTGCCTTGTGCTGAAAGTGTGCTATACAAATAAAATTGCCTTGCCTTGCCTTGCCTAAAGGAATCTGGTCCTCATTTTTTAAAAACAGGGTGGTATCATCTGCCAGCTGGCTGATTATTATCTGTTCACCCATCACAGTTAACCCACAGGCAGCACAGTGGCACGGTGGTTAGCACTGTTGCTGCACAGCAAGAAGGTCCTGAGTTCAATTCCACCATGTTCTCCCCGTGTTTGCGTGGGTTCCCTCCGGGTACTCCGGCTTCCTCCCACCGTCCAAAGACATGCAGTTTGTGGGGATAGGTTAATTGGATAATTGAAATTGCCCATAGGTGTGAATGTGCGAGGGAATGTGAGTGCGAATGGTTGTCTGTCCCTGTGTGTTGGCCCTGCGACAGACTGGCGACCTGTCCACGGTGTACCCCGCCTCTCGCCCTATGACAGCTGGGATAGGCTCCAGCGACCCTGAAGAGGATAAGCGGAAGCGAATGGATGGATGGTTATCAACCCTTGTTTCATGCTTGGCATCAGTTCTTTCTTCTCTATCGATTCCTTTAATGCATCAAACAATAAAGTTCTTAGGTCCTTCCAGAAGAATTGATAAAAATTAGTAGTGAGTCCATCTGTCCCTGGGGATTTGTTTAATGCCATTTTCACGACCACCAAATTTTCAATCTCTCTGAAATCTTTGCATTCAGTCCCATTTATCAACAAGCTTGAGATTAGATTTCTCTGCTGTCTACACTTTTCCAGCTTACTAAAATATGATGAGTTCTTTTCACCTGCCTCAATCCATTTGGCTCTCCATCTTATAAAGGCACCCTGGGCTTTCTCTAGATAAAGATCATCTAATTTAGTTTGTAACTCCATCAATTTGTTTTTCTCTTGCACGTTTAGTTTTTCTTTACTACAGCACTGAGTTATTTCACAAAGTAAATTACTTTCATATTCCCGTTTTTCCCTGTTCAGTTCTTTGCAGAATTTTATAGTGAATTCTCTGATTTTGAATTTAACAAATTCCCATTTCTGTATATTACCCACTACCGAGTCATCATTTTTTATATCTGTAATTATATGTCTAATTTTATCACAATACTTGTCCTTATTTAAAAGGCTGGCATTAAATTCCCAATATCCCCTGCTGCTACGTCTCATCCTTGTTGGTTCTAAGACAAGATCATTGAAACAGTGATCAGATAGGGGTGCTTTGGAGATTTTAGATTGTGAAGTACACCTCAAAATGTAATCGCTGACTAACCAATAATCAATTCTTGACCTGCTTTCTCCATTAGGTTTAAACCATGAATAATTCTTAACTCCTGGATTCAAACTTCTCCAAATGTCTGTAAAATCATTATCAATAGAAAAGTTCTCAATAATGTTATTCTGTTGCCTCCTTCCTAAGCGAGGAGGCCATCTGTCCATCCACTCATCTGGTGTCATGTTCCAGTCTCCTCCTACTAGGATGTGATCTGTGGGGTACATAACTTTAAACTCTGAAATAACATTTGGTAGATTTTCCAATAGACTTTTATTTTGACCCTCATTATTATGTCCATAAAGATTTGTGACAATTAGAAATATGCCTTCGCTCTTCAAAACTGCAGTTAACCAATGACCCTTGCTATCAGCTTTATATGTTATAATCTCCCCTGGGAACTTATTAAAACAAATCGCCACACCTCCAGATCTGTTAGATCAATGACTGAAAAGAATCTCGTCTCCCCACTGATTAGCCCAAAGGTGACATCAGCATCCACAGAGTGAGTTTCTTGTAAAAACAGACAGTGACATTTTTGCCCCTTGCAAAATAAAAAAAGTGCCTTTCTCTTAACAATTTCCTTCAAACCCCGAACGTTTAATGAACCAAAAGAAATTTTTGAGTGAATCATAACAAGAATATGCTAAGAAAATAACTAATAATATTTTTTTTTAAAGAAAAGAAAAATATATAAATATGAGATTAAATTGTAACACTTGTCACCAACTCAGTGACTAATAATCTTTAACTTTAAGTAGAACTCTTTTGTCCCATTGATAACATTCCACTGTATACAGTCTTACATAAGGTCTTTCATTTAATGTCACCAATCCTCCGTCCTTCGATGTATCCATGAGGACCCCGGAAAAAGGCCCGCTTCCCAGCCCATCTGGCTTGTTCAATTTGCGGCTACAGCCGCCTCCTCTCTTCCCAGTCCTCCCGCAGCAGTAGCCTACCTCAGCGAAGTGGAAACCACCGTTCTTACAGATAGCCGAGTCTTTGGTGCGACGCCAAATCTCCTCTTTCACATGTCTCAGAGCAAACAGAATGATGATGATATGTTGGACCTTATTCTCAATCTTCTTCCCAACTCTATGCACCACATCCACAGATTCTTTAAGCTTTGATATCATATCAGGTGCGATCTTGCAAAGAATTCCAATAACCAGCGATCTGACATCTTCATCTTTTTTCTCTTCTAATCCTTTAATCCGGAGGCACCGCTGTGCCTCCTTTTCGACTACCGGGACATTTAAGCAATGGATAATCCATATACAAACAAATTCATGCTTTTCTGGTTAACAGAGAGCGTCCCCCAATTGAACAACAGCGCCGTAAAATAAGAAGAATGGCGCCTAATTACAGAGTTAATACTACTGACTTAGTAATGTGTCACGTAAAGATTCATCAGTCTGATGAAGTGTTTACTGGCAACTGACAGTGATAGCGGACATCATCATCACTATTCCAACAATCCTCTCTGCACAGACAACCATAAACACACTCACTAAATCATGAAATGTAATAATTATTATGGGCAAATTCTTCATTCACAAATGTCATTTTCTGAAAACAAAGCCGTCTTTTTTTACTTTTCACAAAGAACTCTGCCTCTTTCTCTCATCTGTTAAATTTATGGACAAAAAACAAGCTCTGGATTTGAATCATATCATTGTTGAACTAGATCTGTTAGAAAACCCCTAAGGTATAACTTATTTTATGTTTTTTAATTATCTGTCTTTTTTGTTTATTTGTCGCTAGCCCGACGTCCCGGGGCTAGCGATTTTTCCAGTCGGGCTACCAAAATCTATCTCAGCCCTGCCCGTCGGGCTATCATAGGAAGGAAAAATATGTGTCAATGCTTTTGCATTTTCTTTCGCAAATGTAGCTGAGTAATTATGTTATTGGCATCGATGAGCCACTGTCAATATGTGACATATTGAAATTGTGTTTGAATTTGTGCTTGTTTTTTGCTTTCACTTTGCGATCGCGCGAACCGTGTGTAGAGAGCGGCAGCACTGATTGGTGAGTGACGATTAATTGCGCACCAATTCCTCTGACATCGTCTTATCACTCATTAGCTACTATTCAAACGTGACAAGTGAAATCTCCCACAGCAAGTTTAAACATGTGAGAGGTTGATTGCTCAGAGAATCGCTGACCGTTATGTGAGTGCGTGTAAAAACAGCAGGATTTACGCCAGTATTTTAGTTCTGCTGAGCCAAATAAGACAGGTCAGGGTGAAGAAGGGGCAGCCAAATAAAAGCCTACCACAAAACGGAAAAGTTATGACAAATCAGACTATGAGGCAAAAAGAAAGCTCAGCTTTTTTGGTTTCATGGACAAAAGAATTTATGTGGCTGGAATATGACGAGCTAAATAACATGATGTTCTGCCGGGTGTGTTATGAGTTTCATTTCATTTGAGTCGACAAGCCCCTTTGTAACTAGGACCAGTAATTTTAAGAAAGACCCCATCAGAACCCATGAGAAACGCAAGAAATGCATTATACTGCACCCAGTCTGCAATATCTTTCCCAGAACAAACAGCAATTGCAAAAAACATACTAAAAATAAAACAAGCACAAGCAGAAGTCCTGAAAAATCTTTCAAAAGCGTGCTATGTTGCAAAGAGTGAACTACCATTGGCCAAATTTAGCAGTTTTGCAAACTTCAAAAAGCAAATGGCCTAGATCTTGGTTCCACTCACCCCTTACCCTTGACTTCAGTGGAATTTTCAGATTGAGGATCTGACACAGACTGATTCATGTTCTTACAAGTTCATAGAAATTTCTGTTCAATTAGAACCAAGTATTTGAGTTGATGATTGTAATTTTTATACAGTTGTGATTTGTATTTAACAACTTTCTGATTAATTTTTGTTTCTGTTACAATATTATACTTTAATGTATAATATTGTAAAGGAAACAAAACATTAAAAAAAATTTTTTATTCGAGATACTTAAATTTATTTTGGGCTACCAAAAACTGAAGAGTGCCTGCCCGAAGGGCTACCAGAGATTTTGAAATTTTGCGAACCCTGGCCAGGATGGTTTGCCACTTCATTTTACCCGTTAAAGTATGCTTGTAGGTAACATTCACAAAGGTAGCAGGGTTTGGCACTTAATTTTACCCGTGAGAGTATGTGTGTAGCTGTTATTAACAAAGGTAGGATGATTTGCCACTGAATTTTAGCTGTTAAAGTATGCTTCTAGCTCATATTCACAAAGGTAGGATGGTTCGCCACTTAAATGTAGCTATTAAAGTATGCTTCTAGCTCAGATTAACAAAAGTAGGACGATTTGCCACTAAATTTTAGCTGTTTAAGTAGGTGACATTCACAAAGGTAGGATGGTTTGGCAGTTAATTTTACCGGTCAGAGTATTTTTCTAGCTAATATTCACAAAGGTAGGACGGTTTGCCACGGAATTTCGTGTTGTGCGCATGCGCAGAAACAACGGGTAGGATGGTTTGCCAGGTAGGATGTATTCCCAGAACACCGGCAGACCTCAAGCAGCTGGGGAAAGAGGGCGGTTGGGTGACAGTGAGGAAGAAGCATAGTCTTAAACAGAAGCCCCAGGTACACCACCAACCTGTTCATGTGTCTAACCGTTTTTCCCCACTCGGCGACACACCCGCCGGGGGTCAAACTCTGGTAATTGGTGATTCTGTTCTCAGACATGTGAAGCTAGAGACACCGGCAACCATAGTCAATTGTCTTCCAGGGGCCAGAGCAGGCGACATTGAAGGAAATTTAAAACTGCTGGCTAAGGGTAAACGTAAATACAGTAAGATTATAATTAACATCGGCAGTAATGACACCCGGTTACGCCAATCGGAGGTCACTAACATCAATATTGAATCGGTGTGCAACTTTGCCAAAACAATGTCGGACTCTGGCTGTCTGAGTGGTGTCCCAGAAACGATGTGGGCTTCATAGATAATTGGCAGATCTTCTGGAGGAAACCTGGTCTTGTTAGGAGAGACGGCATCCATCCCACTTTGGATGGAGCTGTGTACTGTGTCAGCTCCCAAAAAGACAAAAAACAAACTAAAAACCAGCAATAAACAATTTAAACATAAAAAATCAAAAAGAAAGAACAATACAGTATCCACATCTGAACCAAAGAGTAAAACAGTGAAATGTGGATTATTAAATATTAGGTCTCTCTCCTCCAAGTCTCTGTTAGTTCATGACTTAATAATTGATCAACAAATCGATTAACTCTGCCTTACAGAAACCTGGTTGCAGCAGGATGATTATGTTAGTTTAAATGAATCAACACCCCCGAGTCATTCTAACTACCAGAAACCTCGAAGCACAGGCCGAGGGGGCGGTGTGGCAGCAATTTTTCACACCAGCCTATTAATTAAGGAAAGACCAAGACAGACTTTTAATTCATTTGAAAGCCTGATGCTTAGCCTTGTCCAACCCAGCTGTAAAACTCAGAAACCAGTCTTACTTGTTATCATATATCGTCCACCTGGGCCTTACACAGAGTTTCTCTCTGATTTCTCAGACTTTTTATCTGATTTAGTGCTCAGCTCAGATAAAATAATTATTGTGGGTGATTTTAACATCCATGTAGATGCTAAAAATGACAGCCTCAACATGGCATTTAATCTGTTATTAGACTCAATTGGCTTCTCTCAAAATGTAAAAGAACCCACCCACCACTTTAATCACACTCTAGATCTTGTTTTAACATATGGCATAGAAACTGAACATTTAACAGTGTTTCCTGAAACCCCTCCTGACATTTACAATAATTTATTACAAACCAGTGGAGAGTAGACTTTATCAAAGTAGATGTCTTTCTGAAAGAGCTGTAACTAAGTTTAAGAATATAATCCACCCACTGTTATCATCTTCAATGCCCTGTACCAACATAGAGCAGAGCAGCTATCTGAACACTACTCCAACAGAGGTCGATTATCTTGTTAATAATTTTACCTCCTCACTACGTACGACTCTGGATACTGTAGCTCCTGTGAAAACTAAGGTCTCAAACCAGAAGTACCTGACACTGAGATGAAGCAGGAAAGAAGCAGCTGATATTTGGACAGCACACATGATGGAAAGGAGGGTTTCAGTTGATGTGCACATGAATGATTTGTGTTTCCTCTGCAGGTGAAGGTAGAAAGTGTGTGTGAGCTGAATTGAGCAGCATGGATCAGTGTGAGGACAGAGAGGAGGGAGTCCCTCCCTCTAAAAGCACTCTGTGTGGGGAACATGAGAGCCAGACCAAAGCTCAGAGGTGAGATGACCATCTCTAACTGTCCATGACTCTTCTCCATGCCACAGCTCAGCACTCGCATCACTGCTCCATCATTATTCACAGGAACCCACCTGGACCTCCACCCAGCTCTGTGTCCTTAAGGAGTGACACGTCTAAAGATGATGCCCTTGATTTTAAAGTCCAGCCTGTGTCTGCTGCAGAGAGGTGAGCTGTTAGTAACATGAACTCTCTGATTTAAATGATTTTGATGTTTCCTGGATTCTTAAATGCATCTCTATAGGAGAGAAGTATCTCAAAGGACACACAGGCTCAGCTGTAACTGTCAGTTTATCTGGTTTTAGACACATTTGGACAAAATTGGCTTTTTTTAACTATTTTTTTTTAATCACAGGTGTAAATTTAGACCTCACACACCTGGATCCTAAACTATGATAGAAACAGCTGCTAGCAGTGGGTAGTTTGACTTTAGCCTGGTGGCTAAGCTAACGGAAGCGTGCCAGCTGTGCTCTGTGAAGATGATACGCTGCTCTAGAAAGCAAACAAAGGTTTGTGCAGCTCCTCTTCAGAAAAGTGTTCAGAGAGCAGCTGCTTTGTTAGACAAAGGCTCCTCGTGTGAGCCCAGATGTGTGTGTAACAGCTGGATGAAGGAGAACCTTCACAGTCACGTCTCCTTTATTAATGAACTTCCTGTTGATTGCCGATGACAGGAACACAAAGTGTTTGTGCCACGTGATGCTGCAGGATTTGTTAACATGTCCGTGATGGCAACATCTCCTCGTCTAATTGCAAACAATTTATTCAATTTATCATTGAAAAAAAAACATGTTTGTGTCTGCAGAGGTCAGAGGTCTGCAGGGTTCAGCTGTCTGTCTATGAAGACATGTGCAAAGGTCAAAATCCAAACTTTACTAATGAACTAATAATAATGACAATTATCGACCCGTTAAAGGGGGACAGAGGGCCTCAGGACCAAGAAGAACTGGACCTTGTAACGATGGAGTGTATGTTGTAAGTGATCTCTTTTTTAAGAGATCAAGAGAGGGAATTGTGAGATTATTCTGTTATCATATGTTACCTTATATCTGTAATCAAAGTAGTTGAATTATGATACTGCTGTAGATCATATTATACCCCTTAATATAGAGTGTGTGAGCAGTATGTAGTTTTAATTTGCATTATACTTCTGACTTAAAAGAGTGTGAAAATCATTAGATCTATTGGATTGACCTGTATTATTTGACACTGTTGAATGTGTTACACTGTTTCTTGACGTTGCATACTGCTGAATCATGAAGAGAATGTTGTGTGCAGAAGACCTTGTGTCTAAGTTTAGGAGAGACAGACCACATTCCATACCCCCACCGTTACAGAGAGCAGAGACACAAGGAGCCGAGGTCATAACTTAGGCGCCGTAAGAGAGAAAACATGTGAATGTTTAGGCTTTCACGACTGGGTGGGGGCCACTAGGGGCTATAAAAGGCTGAGTAACCCGTCACCATTTTGAGACATGCTGTGACCCTCTTCAGGCATCTCTCCCCATCATGATGGTTCTTATGCTAATAAGTGTTGAATTGTATGAAAATAAAATATTGTTGATTGAGCATGTATACACCGAGTATTGTCCCTCCTTCAGCCCAAAGATTAAAACAACTGGGAGTTTTTAACAACTTGAGACCTGTGATGAGCTCCTTTAGATGTTTGTGTTTATCCTGGATAAGGCCAACTGTGGTTTAGGGGATTGGGAAGCTCATCGTTAACCGGAAGGTTGCCGGTTCGATCCACCAGCTCTGTCTGTCCTGGTCGTTGTGTCCTTGGGCAAGACACTTTACCCTACCGCCTACTGGTGTTGGCCAGAGGGGCCGACAGCGTGATATCACTGCTTCGCTTCTGTCAGTCTGCCCCAGGGCAGCTGTGGCTACAACAGTAGCTGCCTCCACCAGTGTGTGAACGAATAGTGGAATTGTAAATTAATTTGTAATTGAATAGTGGAAATGTAAAGCGCTTTGAGGGCCCCGAAAAGCGCTATATAAATACAATCCATTATTATTATTATTATTATGACCTAAAACATTCTCAGATTTTTACAAAGATTAATTAAAAAGAAAACAATGAAACAAAAAGATAAAAATATTAGACTTGTTTATTTCTTTTTCAGGTTAGGGTTAGTTCAATAATATAATGTTTTACATGTGAGTTTTAAATATGGAATTAAATTAAATTATTCTGTTATTATTTTTCCAATTTAACCAAAGTGTGGCACTTTATTTTTCCACCTTCTATCTCTACATTAAGAATGTCAGGACGTCCTGAAGGATCCAGTCTCTACCAGCTGTGGACACTGGTTCTGCAGACAGTGCATCTCCTCATACTGGGACCAGTCTGCTTCATTGGGAGACTGCTCCTGTCCCCAGTGTGGAGAAAGATCCAGAAGCAGAGCTAGACTGCAGACAGCCAGTCAGAGCAGCTGTGTACAAAGTAAGACTGAACATCTGTCTGCTGATGGACTCATTTCTGAAAACTGGACTTCTTGTTGTTGTTCAGACATTGAAGAGTTTTCTTTCTGCTTAGTCTCATTTGCTGTGTGCACTACTGTGAAACCTTTTGCTGCTGTTTTTATTTAAAGTTTTCATGTTAGCAGGCTGTAGAGTGCCCTGTGTGTAATGGATCTACAACTGTTTAAATCTCAAAGGTCAACATTACATTGTTGATATTAACAGTAACTCTGGGCCTCTGTGTCATATTTGTTTAAAAATTGATAAAAAAAAATTGAATCATTCAAAAATACAGACTATCCATCCATCCATCTTCTTCCACTTATCTGGGGCTGGGTTGCGGGGGCAGCAGCTCAAGCGGAGAAGCCCAGACCCCCTCTCCCACTATCTCCAGCTTGTCCGGGGAATACCAAGGTGTTCCCAGGGCAGCCAAAAGATAAAATCTCTTCACCATTTGCCCAAGAACCCAGGAGGCACCCAGGAAGATGTCAGATGCCTGAAGCACCTCAGCTGGCTCCTTTCTATGTGGAGGAGCAGCAGCTCTATTGTGAGCCCCTCGCGGATGTGTTGTTGTTATTGTTGTTAAATTTCAAAGTCAGCAGGTGAGATCAGGTTTTTGTGATCCCTGATGTGGATCATGTGACCTGGTTTCTAGCTTACATGACAGGTCAGAGGTCAGCGACTGTAACTCAATGACTCCTGTTAATGTGAACTCACTGAGTGTTTGTGGTTTACCTCTCAGACTGACTGAAGTCCACAAGAAGATGATGATGGAGGAAGAGGAGGACAGAGCAGAGTCTGCAGGGTCCAGCTGTCCGTCTGTGAGGAGTGACCGGTCCAAAGGTGACAATCCAGACTTCAGTGGTGAACCTGGACCAACGAGGTCAGAGAGCTGAACTCACTGAGTAACAGAAATAATTCTGCACTGACATTATAATCAGTGTTGATTCTGGTTGATTTTCTGACTGTGTTTGTGAGCTGAGAGGAAATGAAAATGAATTTGTAACCAAAATCAGTTTTGTCCAGTTTTCCTGTAAAAAGCTGAACTCTAATCTAAGAGGATGTTACTGACAGGAAACAGCTGCATTATCTGCAGTCTGTGTGATCACAGCTGCTTCAATCATGTTTGTGTCTGCAGAGGTCAGAGGTCACAGTCTGCAGGGTCCAGCTGTCTGTCTGTGAGGAGTGACTGGTCCAAAGATCTACCTCCATACTTCAGTGGTGAACCTGGACCAACGAGGTCAGAGAGCTCTGATGACTCCTTTACATGTTTGTGTTTCCTGGATAAATCTGACCTGAAACATCCTCAGATTGTTACAAAGATTCATTAAAAAGAAAAGAATGAAAGAGAAAAGATCCAAATGTTAGACTTGGTCATTTGCTGTTTGAGGACAGTGATGCTCATATCTGTGGGGAAAGTGTGACCTGAGTGGGTTCATGTTTGTCTTTAAAGAGCTGCTCTGATTCTCTTTGTGTCTGATCTGTTAAACAGTCTGAGAGGTCACACAGAGACCCAGCAGCTAAAGCCTGGATCATACTGGCTGCTGTTACTCCATCAGGACAACACTGAACCACAGTGGTGTTCATGGAAATCAGCCAATAAATTCAGTGCAACTGCCTTCATGCAGATGTAAACTTGAGTGACATCATATTCTTAATCCACAGCATGTAATATGATGTCAGCCATTAGTTCAACATATAAACGAGATAAATGAATGGTTGTGCAGAGGCTAAGCCTACGCTTGAAGCCACTGAGGTGGTCGTTAATGGGGTTGACGCGATGTCACTGGTATGTATGAATTAATTAAACAGTCCAATAACTCCAGCAGTACTTATCTTGTCCTTTTTGGTCTTTATTCCAATATCATCTTAACATAACAGTGCAGCGGTTACAAACTGTTTGCCTTCTTACAATTAACGACACACCTGACGGCGATTACTGCGTCTACCTTAAATACCTTTTTGAACAAACCATACCAAAATAGAAAAGGTGACCTCTAGCAGCCACATAAGGTATTAACCCATGGCTCCTACAGGTTGGTTCACATGAGGATATTGTGTATATGAAGTGAGTGTCGGGAGAAAACAAAACAGTGGTAAATGGCCTGTATTTGTATAGCGCTTTACTCAGTCCCTAGGGACCCCAAAGCGCTTTACATGTTCAGTCATTCACACACTGGTGATGGCAGCTACATTTTAGCCACAGCCACCCTGGGGCGCACTGACAGAGGCGAGGCTGCCGGACACTGGCGCCACCGGGCCCTCTGACCACCACCAGTAGGCAGCGGGTGAAGTGTCTTGCCCAAGGACACAACGACAGAGACTGTCCGAGCCGGGGCTCGAACCGGCAACCTTCCGATTACAAGACGAACTCCCAATTCTTGAGCCACAATCGCCCAGTGACACAAAGTGAACAAGTCATTCTTCATTCTTCAGGGGGCAGTATGTAAGAAAAAGGAAAAAAAGAAAGAATGTTTGGACACTGCTAGCATAATTGACAGGTTTTTAACGGGGCGCCCACACAAACGCAAAACAGACGAACTCTGTATTCCTCGTCCACACGTAAACGCAAAAAAGGAGTTTAAAAAAAATCTCCCTTTTCGAAACACCGTTTACTTTTGGACGAAAGGGCGCATAGAAACAGCTGCATTTTCCAAAATACCCATATAGGTGTGGACAGAGCTTCAAAGAGTTAGTAGATTATTTTATTACTACAAGTAAATTATTGCAGTTTACTTTTATTTGTTTTAATTGTTTACTAAATGTTTGAGGTGTGAAATAAACCGCAATGTAGTTTGAAAAATATGGGCGTGTGTGGCTAACAAAAAAAGTTGGGTTTCACTGTTTTTGTCAGGATCCTGGGTCGCCCGACCGAGCGTTTTTAGTTCTTTCTGATTTATGTATTTTGTACTCGTGTGATTTATTCCATGGTTTTTAGTTTTGATCCCTTGCCCTTCATGTTTTCTTGTGCCCCCTCTGTTCTGTGTAAGTCTGTGTTTCTTGGTCTGTGTCTTTGCATGTTTTGAGTTTCTTGTGTTTTCTGTCACTCTGTATTGTGAATTATGTTCTCGTGGTTGGTCTTTTGTTACTCCCTCGAGTCTAGTTTCTTGTGTTCCATGTATTTCCCTCTGTGTATTTTGGTTCTTAGAGTCCTCTGCTTCATGGTTTATGTCTCTGTGTTTCTTAGTTGCTGTCTCCACCGTGTCAAGTTCGCGTCTCTGTGTTATACTTCCTGTTTTACTTTGAAGGTCCGTGTCTTATGTGAATGTGTTCTGCTTTGCTTCCTTGTCCCATCAGTTCTGATTTCTCCCAGATGTGCCCTCCTTCTGTGTCTCATTCCCCTCGTTGCTTCCCAATTTATTTAAACCCTGTGTTTCTCTGAGTCAGTGTCGTGTCGTCCCTCATGCTGTATGAATCTCGCTGTGAGTTTAGTTTGTTATTTCCCAGTATACTTTAGTTTTGTATCTTTTCCTGGTGTCTTCGAATAAATCTGCATTCTCAGTTCATCCCTGCAGTCTTAGTGCCTGCATTTTGGGTCCAACTCCTGCTTGCCACACAGCACTTCTTGACAGCTTTAGCTGCCTAGAGTTTATGCTGGAGGGGAACCTGCTCACTTTGGGTATGTTTCTGGTTCTGCAGACAGTGCATGTGCTCATACTGGGACCAGTCTGCTTCATCAGGAGACTCCTCCTGTCCCCAGTGTGGAGAAAGATCCAGAACCAGAGCTGGACTGCAGACAGCCAGTCAGAGCAGCTGTGTACAAAGTAAGACTGAACATCTGTCTGCTGATGGACTCATTTCTGAAAACTGGACTTCTTGTTGTTGTTCAGACATTGAAGAGTTTTCTTTCTGTTTCTTTCAGCAGATGTTGGTCTGCAGGAGGTTTTAGATGAACATAAGATCAGTCTGAGGAGGAGATGTGAACGTGTGACTGAAGGAAGTGATGAAACAGGAAGTAGAACCCTCCTGAACAGGATCTACACTGAGCTCTACATCACAGAGGGACAGAGTGAAGAGGTTCATACCCAACATGAGGTGAGGCAGCTGGAGACAGCTTCCAAGATGGACGCCCTCCATGACGCTCCAATCAGGTGCCAGGACATCTTTAAAGCCTTACCTGACCAACAGAGACCCATCAGAGTGGTTCTGACCAACGGCGTGGCTGGTGTTGGAAAAACCTTCTCAGTGCAGAAGTTCACTCTGGACTGGGCAGAGGGCTTGGAGAACCAACATGTCAGTGTGGTGGTTCTGCTTTCATTCAGGGAGCTGAACCTGATCAGAGATGAGCAGTACAGTCTTCTGGAGCTGCTCCATGTTTTCCATCCAACATTACAGAAGGTCACAGCAGAGAAGCTGGCTGTCTCTCAGCTTTTGTTCATCTTTGACGGCCTGGATGAAAGCAGACTTTCATTGGATTTCACCAACAGGAAGCTGCTGTCTGATGTCACACAGAAGTCATCAGTCAGCCAGCTGCTGACAAACCTCATCCAGGGGAATCTGCTTCCCTCGGCTCTCGTCTGGATAACTTCCCGACCTGCAGCAGCCAATCAGATCCCTCCTACATGTGTCAACAGGCTAACAGAAGTACGAGGCTTCACTGATGCCCAGAAGGAGGAGTACTTCAGGAGGAGATTCAGTGATGAAGAGCAGTCCAGCAGAATCATCTCCCACATGAAGACATCCAGGAGCCTCCACATCATGTGTAGTATCCCAGTCTTCTGCTGGATCACTGCTACAGTTCTGGAGCACATGTTGACTACAGAGCAGAGAGGAGAGCTGCCCAAGACCCTGACTGACATGTACTCACACTTCCTGCTGGTTCAGACAAAGAGGAAGAACATCAAGTTCCATGAGGGACATGAGACGAGTCCACAGGAGCTGATGGAGGCTGACAGTGAAGTTCTTCTGAAGCTGGGGAGGCTGGCGTTTGAACATCTGGAGAAAGGAAACATCATGTTCTACCAAGAAGACCTGGAGCAGTGTGGTCTGGATGTGACAGAGGCCTCGGTGTACTCAGGAGTTTGTACAGAGATCTTCAAAACAGAGTGTGTGATCTTCCAGAAACCAGTCTACTGCTTTGTTCATCTGAGCATTCAGGAGTTTCTGGCTGCTGTCTACATGTTCCACTGTCACAACAACAGGAAGAGAAAGGTGCTGAAGGACTTCTTTGGGAAAAAATATAAAGAGTCATCGTTGGATGATTTTCTGAAGCAAGTCATGAGAAAATCCCTCCAGAGTAAAAATGGCCACCTGGACCTGTTTGTTCGCTTCCTTCATGGCCTCTGTCTGGAATCCAACCAGAGACTCTTAGGAGGTCTGCTGGGTCAGACAGAGATCAGTCCAGGAACCATCCAGAGAGTCATCAACAACCTGAAGAAGATGAACAGTGATGAAATCTCTCCTGACAGAAGCATCAACATCTTCCACTGTCTGATGGAGATGAAGCACCTCTCATTATTTGAGGGGATCCAAGAGTTCCTGAAGTCAGATAAGGAACTCTCTATGATCCAGTGCTCAGCTCTGGCCTTCATGCTGCAGATGTCAGAGGAGGTTCTGGATGAGTTGGACCTGCAGAAGTACCAAACATCAGAGCGGGGACGACAGAGACTGATTCCAGCTGTGAGGAACTGCAGAAAGGCTCTGTGAGTCCAGATGTGTTCATTAACATCATTGATTAGTGTAGATCAGTAGTTTAGTTCTTCAGATATACACAGTACTAAACGACTCTCATTAGTGTGAGTTTCTCAGATAAAATGTGTTTGTGCACTTCCTGCATTGGTAGTCATACGCTAGCTGTGTCCCAAAACGTCAGCTGCATCCTCCGGAGGCCACATTTGAAGGCCGATTACGTCACAGTCAGGCGACGAAGGCTGTCCCAATTCGTCGACTCCTTCAAATGCGGCACACAAATGCGTCCTTCATTTCCCCGAATTTGAAGGATGGGTCGGGTGTGTCCTTCCTGGCCCACCATATCCCAGAATTCATAGCGCGGCCCAGCCAAATTTCAGCTGCCAACAATGGCGGCCGCTACTAAGTTTTAAAATTAGTCTTATTAATCTTTCTGGGTCACAAAATAAACTTTTAACATATTTTCAGGCGAGAAAGTAGCTGTGTAAACTTCAAATATCTGCTTGGTTTATCAAGACATCGTATATTTGCAAAAGTGTGCCGACATTTTCGGAGACGTCTGTGTGAAATACACTCCACACACGTACACGCACGCAGAGTACTTTGTCGCCAGCGGCTACGTTTATTTATAGATTTCAGTTTGTTGTGACAGCACACAGTCTGACAGCTCCGGTCTCAGCTGAGTTCCGCCTCTTTCTCCGCTCCTCTCCCGTCTCACTAAAAAGGCAGGAAAACTGTCATCAGTCCAAACGCCATCAGCTGTTCTCACCTGCCTCTCCAGCACCGCCCCATCGAGCTCACTGCGCCACTCCTCCCCTGCAGCCGCGCCCGGGACCACACCTCCGCCACACACCCCCACCGCCCGACTGAGGCCGGGGAGCCGTCCGGCCGAACCTACTCCCCCCCCCCCCCCCGCGAGCGAGAGAGGAAATCGGCCACAGCCATCTGCGCCCCCGGCCTATGGACCACCTTGAACTTAAATGGCTGTAAAGCCAGATACCACCGGGTGATCCGGGCGTTGGCATCCTTCATGCGGTGGAGCCACTGCAGCGGGGCATGGTCCGAGCAGAGGGTGAACGAGCGCCCCAGGAGGTAATAACGAAGGGAGTCGACCTCCCACCGGATAGCCAAGCACTCCTTCTCCACGGTGCTGTACCGGCTTTCACGCTCCGTCAGCTTCCGGCTGATGTAAAGGACGGGACGGTCGGCCCCCCTCACCTGCTGGGACAAAACAGCCCCCAGCCCTCTGTTCGAGGCGTCAGTCTGCAGAACAAAAGGGAGGGAAAAGTTAGGAGTGTGAAGCAGTGGCTCTCCAAAGAGAGCTTTTTTTACCTGCACAAACGCCGCCTGGCACGGCCCCGTCCACTGAACCAGATCTGGAGCACCCTTCCGGGTGAGATCGGTCAAGGGGCTGGTCAGCTGCGCAAACCCCGGCATGAAACGACGATAGTAACCTGCCAGCCCCAGAAACCGTCTCACCTCCTTTTTAGTCTTGTGCCGCGGGCAGGATGCGATAGCCGCCGTCTTCTCCACCTGTGGGCGCACCTGCCCGCCCCCCAAGTGGTACCCCCAGATACTGCACCTCCCTCCGTCCAACCGCACACTTCTTCGGGTTGGCCGTGAGCCCCGCCCCCCTCAGGGACTCCAGGACCGCGGCCACCCGCTGCACATGCTCCGCCCAGGTGTCGCTGTGGATGATCACGTCATCCAGATAGGCGGCGGCATATGCAGCGTGCGGACGCAGCACCCGGTCCATGAGGCGTTGAAAGGTGGCCGGGGCTCCGAACAAGCCGAACGGAAGCGTAACGAATTGGTACAAACCGTACGGAGTGGAGAAGGCCGTTTTCTCCTTGGACTCGGCAGACAAGGGAATCTGCCAGTAGCCCTTGGTTAAATCCAGTGTCGTGAAAAAACGGGCCGTGCCCAACCGATCCAGGTTGGGCACGGCATGGGATAAGCATCAAAGCGTGACACCTCATTCACTTTACGATAGTAGACACAGAACCGTATAGACCCATCCTTCTTTACCACAAGAACGATGGGGCTACACCAGGCGCTGTGCGACTCTTCTGTCACTCCCATTTTCAGCATTTCTGCCAATTCCCTCTGAACAATTTGTCGTTTATGCTCAGGGAGCCTGTAGGGCCGTGAACGCGCCGTCACGCCAGGCTGCGTTTCAAAATGGTGCTCAATGAGAGCCGTTCGGCCGGGCAGGGGGGAGAACACATCCGCAAAACGCTGTTGTAACGCGACAACGTCCGCTCTCTGAGCCTGTGTGAGATGGTCATCACAAGGGAGGGAGGCGGGAATGATGGAATTTGGTACCTCCGGCCCCAACTCATCTCTCTCCTTAATCAGGCTTACCAGAGCAGCGGTTTCAACCTCTCTCCACGCTTTAAGGAGATTGAGGTGATAAATCTGCGTGGCCCCTCCCCTGTCCGACCGAGTGACCTCATAGTCAACGTCCCCAACTCGCCGTGTGACCACAAAGGGCCCTTGCCACTTGGCGAGCAACTTTGAGCTGGAGGAAGGGAGTAACACAAGCACTTTGTCTCCCGGTGAAAATTGCCTGAGCCTAGCCCCTCTGTCATACAGGCGTTGCTGACGCTGCTGAGCCTGGAGCAAATTCTCCCGTGACAACCTCCCCAAAGTGTGGAGCTTTGCTCTCAGGTCCAACACGTACTGAATCTCATTCTTAGCGGGGCTCAGACCTTCCTCCCAGCTTTCTTTAATCAGGTCGAGCACCCCACGCGGCTTCCTGCCGAACAGCAGTTCAAAGGGAGAAAATCCCGTGGAGGCCTGGGGCACCTCCCACACTGCAAATAACAGAGGCTCTAGCCAGTGATCCCAATTGCGTTCATCCTCAGTAATGAACTTACGAATCATGGACTTTAAAGTCTTATTCAGCCGCTCCACCAGCCCATCCGTCTGAGGGTGGTAGACGCTGGTCCGAATGGATTTAATGCCCAATAATTCGTACAGTTCCCGCAGTGTGCGAGACATGAACGAAGTGCCCTGGTCAGTCAGTATCTCTTTCGGGATACCGACTCGGGAGATGACCTGAAACAGTGCCTGCGCCACACTCTTTGCAGAGATGTTGCGCAGCGGGACTGCTTCCGGGTACCGCGTTGCATAATCCACCAGGACTAATACAAAGCGGTAGCCGCGTGCGCTCCGGTGAAACGGCCCGATGAGGTCCATGCCAATGCGCTCAAACGGGACCTCTATGAGTGGGAGCGGGCGCAAAGGCGCTTTTGGTATGGCCGGCCGAAACACCTGCTCCACCTCCATCAGAGGACAGTCCCTCCTCAGGTGTCCCGGCTGCCCGTACTTCCAGCACTCCTGCCCCGGCGTCTGTGCCGCTCTCCGTGGCTCAGGGGTGGCACTGCTCATGTCTGATCCCTGGGAAGGCACAAACGAAGCAAAAGGATTAGTGGGGCTTAGCACAGGCGCCCGCTCTGCCTGCGCCGGCGCAGGTACCCGGCGCCTTGGTGCCGGTACTGGGGCATGTCTGCCCGGTTTCCGGCCGCCTTCCCCGGGCTCCCCC
The DNA here is from genome assembly GCF_036321145.2 of Pelmatolapia mariae. Taxonomy (NCBI): domain Eukaryota; kingdom Metazoa; phylum Chordata; class Actinopteri; order Cichliformes; family Cichlidae; genus Pelmatolapia; species Pelmatolapia mariae. Next base: position 6,715,584 of record NC_086229.1, on the reverse strand, counting down.
GCTCCGGCAGCAAGATGGTCCTACGCCAATGTCACCAGCACCACCTTGTCCACCAGCAGCGTCTCCCCCTCCGATGAACCCGGCTGCAGCCAGCGCACCGCCGCGTCGTGCAGCTTCCGGGCCCAGGAAAACGGCCGGTCCTCCGACAGGCTTGAAACCGCCGGCGATGATCCTCCGGGGTGAGCCCCATCCTGTCCACCACCGCCCGGCTCACATCCTGGAAGCTGCTCCGCGAGGTCGGTGGCAGACTCAGGGCCGCCGTCTGAGCCTCCCCTGACAGCAGAGGAAGCAACCGCGGAGCCCACTCCACCTGCGGCCACTGGCAGGCCTCCGCCGTGGCACGAAAAGTCTCCAGGAAAACCTGGGGGTCATCCCCGTCGCCCATCCGGGGCACCGCCACCGACAGGGGGGGGGTTGTCGGCGGCGCGGCCGCGCCAACCAGCCGCTCCAGAACCTGGGTCTGCCGGTCTGCCTGCTCCTGCAGCTTGGCCAGGTGATCGCGCTGGGCCGCCGCCTGATCCTGGCTCAGTTTTGCCAACCACGCCAGCATTCGCGCCAAGAACTGCAAAGGCTGGGCGGGCGGCGCAACATGTGGGTCAGACATCCCCACGTAAAGAGGGTTTCGGCACCACTGTGAAATACACTTCACACACGTACACGCACGCAGAGTACTTTGTCGCCAGCGGCCACGTTTATTTATAGATTTCTGTTTGTTGTGACAGCACACAGTCTGACAGCTCCGGTCTCAGCTGAGTTCCGCCTCTTTCTCCGCTCCTCTCCCGTCTCACTAAAAAGGCAGGAAAACTGTCATCAGTCCAAACGCCATCAGCTGTTCTCACCTGCCTCTCCAGCACCGCCCCATCGAGCTCACTGCGCCACTCCTCCCCTGCAGCCGCGCCCGGGACCACACCTCCGCCACAGTCTGTTACCCACCCGCTCGATAGCAAGCCGGGGGGGTTCAATGGTCACTCCAGCCGGCGAGAGCAGCGGACTCCCGGCTTCATCGTTTTCAGACCCCCGCTCTTTCGCTACTCAGGTTAAACATGATATATAAGTCACTCGGATAACATAAAAATGTAATTGTTTGCCTTTTTCGATGTTTTATTTGTTCCGGAGTAAATCGGTTTGGCTGAGATCAAAGTTATTAGATTATTAGATTAAATAAAACTTTATTAATCTATCGGGTGGGTTCCTCCGGGATTTTCACACAGCTGAATAAACGTCAAACAGAAAACTAATTAAACAGAAGTGTGAAACGGTCGATAATTTATGCCTGTTATATTTTAGACAGCAAGGAGCAGACAGCCGAGTTTATTAAACTCCACCACAGCAGTGACGCAAATCTGAAGGCTAGACCGTCCCGTTTCACAACCTTGCACTTTCGGCCTTCTTGGTCTGCGGAGGACCCGGCTCACGTATACCGCGAAGCCCGGGTCCTCCGAAGGATGGAGCCGACGTTTTGGGACACAGCTGCTGTGTGTTGTAGACTCACATCTACATGTAGTACTTGTGTTGTGTCATTAGGGGGCAGTATTTTAAACTTGCTGCTGCTGTTGTTGGTCATTCAGATGCTCCTGTTAGAGAGACAGAAATAAGAATCTATGAAGAGCTTCTTTGTAGTGAAGTGAACTCTGATGTTACAAACAGAGACAAATATCCAGAGCAGTCACCGTCTGAGCTTCTCCTCTGACTACAGACAGAACTACAGACACAGAGTTTAGTGGCATAAACATGGTGAGTGAGGATGAAGGTGCTGAGGAAGACTCTGGTTTAGTGTGATTAAAGTGTGTTGTCCTGATGAGTGACAGAGCTGTGGGTCAGGGTGAGGCTCAGAGGTGAACCAGCTGTGCTCTCTTACTGCCAACAGTGGGACAAACTGAGTGAGAAGACACAGCTGACATCTGGACTGAACATGTGAGCTAATGTCACAGCACCACATGGATCCACTCTCATTCCTGCTGCTGCTCCTAATGACCAATGTCTGACTTCATGTCCTCATTAATCACAGAGCTGATTGTTCAATGTTTAGTTGTTGCTGCTGAAATGTCGTCCCTGTTTTCTGCTGATGGAATTCACTGCTGTGTTTTTGGCTGCTGTTTACATCCATGAGCTAACTTCCTGGCAGCGCTCGCCAAACGTCATGATGTCATCAGTGCTGTATAGACGGTGGGAGGTTTATGTTGTAACCACACAGTGTTTCTGTCCGTATGCTGCAACCTTCCACACCATCCTTTATTGTACAGACTCGGCAGCAGCTCCATGGATCCCAAATCCAAGAGTGGGAACAGATTTGAAGTGTGTCACATCCATGTAGTCACAGCTGTTTCCACCATGTTTGCACTGATATTAATCCTGTTCAATGACACGTTTCATATCAATGAATATGTTCTTTAGGACGTCCACTGACATGTTTAAGTGTCCTGCTGGAAATCACTCAAATCATCCATGAAATTCATGAAAAATCCTTTTAGTGTTTCTAACTTCACCCTCTGTCCTCTCTCTCTCTCCATCCTCCTCACTGCTGCTTTCACTGATAATCACACAAACATCGTATTCAGCTACAAAATAACACAATAATATCATCTGATGATCATTATTATAAGAGCAGGATCCATATTTGATATCAGAGTAACACACTGCTTGGTTATGTGCAGTCATCATCAGTGACTGTGGGTCAAACGGAAGCTGACCTTGGTCACCTGTCCACTCTCACCTGTTTGTGTTTGCTCTCTCTTTGCTGTCTCCATCCTCTCTCTCCTTTCTCTCCCTCTCTGTCTTTGTACCGTCACTCAGGTCCAATGGAAACAGTGACATTTACAAACCAATCAAAGACAAACTGATCCATGTCAGGTTATAACAATATTCAAAGTGAATACAGGCTGCTGCTGGACACAGACAGGTAATCATTTTGACTTGCTGTCACCTGGATCTGGACCAGGGGTGGGCAATCTCAGTCCATGAGGGCCGGTGTCCCCGGAGGTTTTAGATCTCACCTTGGGTCAACACACCTGAATCACATGATTAGTTCGTTACCAGGCCTCTGGAGAACTTCAGGACATGTTGAGGAGCTAATTTAGCCATTTAAATCAGCTGTGTTGGTTCGAGGACACATCTAAAACCTGCAGGGACACCGGCCCTCGTGGACTAAGATTGCCCACCCCTGATCTGGACTCATAAACACTGAAGCCCTGAACAGGAATACAAATCATGTTCTGCCAACTAGCGACACACCAGCAGATAATGGCTCATAAAGCTAAAATGAGCCAATCATTTCTGTGTTTAGTTCCCCTGAAATCAGATCTGATATCAGCAGCTCTGAGTTCATTCATCTTTATTGTCCAGTGATGAGATTTCTGCTCCGTTTGGTAACAGTCAGCAGGTTTTTCCTGCGTGTGGACGTGAACAGTCGTACCTGACAGCAGGTAGCAAACAGAGATCATCTTTCCAGCTGTAACTCTTCACTGAGCTGAACTCATTCAAAATGTTCTGGAGTCAAAACAGGAAACAGTCCAAATGTGTGTCTTCACTCTGACTATGGATCAGATCTCAGTGACAGACTGTGGACATTATGGAAGCCTAAATGTGACACCATCTTCCTCCTTCATCTGCAGATTAAAGCCAATCAAAGATGCTCATTAAAAGTCTGCAGGTCTGAGAGAGACTCAATCGTTGTGTCATGTCAAACACAGTAAGAGGAGCTGAAGCACAGATGTGAAGAGCAGATTCATCAGATTATGACCTCACTCTGTTTTGTCTTCATATACATTCAGTCTGTGTTTATAGAGTTTCAGTACTTCAGTACTAAGCAGGAGAGGAACTACCAGACCCCTGTCATCAATGAGTGCCCAGTGGAGAGAGTGGACAGCTTCAAATACCTCGGAGTTCACATCACGTAGGACCTGTCATGATCCTGTCACATCAGCACCGTAGTGAAAAAGGCCCGACAGCGTCTCTACCACCTCAGACGCTTGAGAGACTTCCGACTGCCCTCCAAGGTGCTCAGGAACTTTTACTCATGCACCATAGAGAGCATCCTGACGGGAAACATCTTAACCTGGTTTGGGAACAGCACCATGCAGGACAGACGAGCTCTACAGAGGGTTGTGCGATCAGCTGAGCGCACCATCCGCTCCGAGCTCCCTGACCTGCACTCAATCTACAGCAGGCGGTGCTGGACCAAGGCCAGGAAGATCGTGAAGGACCTCAGCCATCCCAACAACGGACTGTTCTCTCTGTTGAGGTCAGGAAAGCGATTCCGCTCCCTGAAGACCAACACAGAGAGACTGAGGAGGAGCTTCTTCCCGCAGGCGACACGGTCTCTCAATCACACCACCACACAGTACTGACCCACACATATGGTTCTTACACACACACTGGACAGTCTGGACTTTGTTTACACTTAATCACTTTAAGCATATTTGCACTGCACAAGACACCTACAATGTGGTTTGCACAACACTGGACATTATATTTCTTCATTTCCATTTAATACTTGTAAAATGCTGCTGTTATTGTATATATATTTATATATTTGTATATATATTTATATTTCTTCATACATTCTTATATATTTCTATTCTGTGTATTGTGTATTTTGCTGTACAGTTATTTTATCCTATTCTTTTTCCCAGTTAAATTTGCCCTTCATTCTAATTTGTGTTGTACAGTTATTTTATTTTCAACAAACTCATATATATATTTTATTTTATTCCTTCCTAGTTAAATTTACCCTTTTTAATTTTTCATATTTATTTCCTATCTTATTCATAGCCTTTTCTTTTTTCTTTAGGTCACGAGCAGTTGTATAAGCATTTCACTGCATATCGTACTGTGTATGACTGTGTATGTGACAAATAAAATTTGAATTTGAATTTGAATTTGAATATAATGCAGATTTTCTGCTTTTATAATAACACATTTTATATTTTCTGTAATCACAGACTGATTAACTGTGGACTCTCAGAGACTCACTGTGAAGTTGTGGCCTCAGCTCTGAAGTCCAACCCCTCCCATCTGACAGAGCTGGACATGAGTGAGAACAAGCTGGATGATTCATCAGTGAATCTTCTGTGTGCTGGACTGGAGAGTCCAAACTGTCGACTGGAGACTCTGAGGTGAGTTCACTGACTGCAGCTGTTGTTGTTTTTCTATATTTCAGATCTTTGATGTTTGAAACTTTCTTCAGTTTCTAAATGTTCAGGATGTGTCTGAAGACAAATGTGAAGAAGTTTGAGTGCTTTCAAATGTTGTGTCTTTCCAAACGACTAAACAACAGTTTTTCCTTTTGGCTCCAAATAGAAGTGACAGACTTGAGCAGTGTTCATTTAAAGGCTGACAGAAGTGGAGTGGTGATGGGGAGATGTTTGACAGGACAGTTTTTCAGCCTCCACAGGTTCATGTTGTGCTCCATCAGTCAGTGAAGATGAAGTCAGTGCTGATGAGGGTGTAGAGTGTGTGAGGGATGTGAATGAGACTGTTGAAGATCTGATGACAGCAGATAAAAAGAGACTTTGAGCTTGTGTGGAAACAGAGAGAGAGAGAGAGAGAGAGAAAAGAAAGACATGAATGTCAAAGCTAATAAAGGTGAAGTTAGGAGCTGTGATGATGATCATGGTATCAGAAGCTGATCTGGCTCCTACAGAGACGACCCACACAGCTGCCGTGGTGAGGTGTGTGTTAAAGCAGAAGAACACAGAGCAGCCTAACACAGGCCCAAACATGACAACAAAGCAGGATTCAGGCTCTGTGAGAGGATTTCAAACAGAAGCTGCAGAAGAGAAAGGACTCTGTTGGAATGACTACAGAAAGAAGGCAGCTGAGACCAGTTCAAGTGTTTCCATGGAGCCCAGTCTAACATTCATTTAAACACTAACGTACAGAAGTGAATGAGAAAATAAATCCATAGTTTCAAATGTAGAAATAGTTCTCAGTTCATTAACAGAGTTTATTACAGTTCATGACGATATTAGAAATGTTCAAAACAGCAGCTGGTAGGATGTCTGCTTCACAAGGTTGGAGCCAATTCCAATAGTTTGTGATGCACTTGAATGCAGCGTGAGCAGTTCACTGCCTAACCCCACAGAGACTGTCAGTCTGGACTTTTCTTTATTTCTATTGGCTGTCAGTGAGATTTCAGAGCAATCAGAGATTGCGGGTCTATGTACGAAGTTTAATTAATGTGCAGTTGTTGAAGTTGTACAATGAGAAATGGCAGTTTTGGGATATTTCCTGCAGAGTTTGACAAAGCCAAAGATGGCTTCCAGTGAAGGTGGGACATGATGGCTGACATTAGTACTGCCAGTTCCATGTAATCACATCACTTTAATGTCATTCTGTTCTGGATCAGATGTGGAACCATCACTGCTTATTTTATTGTTCCTGTAGCTGATTTAGGGAGAGACTAACAGCCTAGGCCACAGGTTTCGAACTCCAGGCCTCAAGGGCCGGTGTCCTGCAGGATTTAGATGTTTCCTTGATCCAACACAGCTGATTTAAATGGCTAAATTACCTCCTCAATATGTCTTGAAGTTCTCCAGAGGCCTGGTAATCAACTGATCGCTTGATTCAGGTGTGTTGACCTAGGGTTATATCTAAAATGTGCAGGACACCGGCGCTCGAGGCCTGGAGTTCGACACCCCTGGCCTAGGCAGTTTGTGCTTCATCTTTACCCAGGGTACTTCTGTGATTATTCTCATCCTTTCTGACTGGATTAATCCCACATTGACTAACAACACTGGTCCATGTGCAGCTGACTGTGAGGCTCAAAGTGCAACACTGAAAGAACATCATCCATAAATATTGAGGAATAACTGGACTCTCATACAGCGAGACTCAAATGCCTTTAAACATCAGCTTATCCTGCTGATCCAAGTCCAACACTGAGTTTGTAAAAACATGTTTGTCAATCATTTTGTTTGGTTTCTGAGGAAAATGATTCAATAACTTGCTGCTAATACACAACATTTCATCATATTTCCTCATAACCCTCTTTTGTCTGACCATTTGATCCCATTTGAATTTGCAATAAAGGATCCACAGAGTTTGGTGACAATAATGACAGTAGATGTTTGTGTGAAAGTGCTGGAAGCAAATGAGTGTGTGATGTTCTTTCAGTGTTGCACTTTGTAGACGCTCCCTGAGCACTGGTCTCACAGCCAGCTGCACATAGAGACCAGTGTTGTTAGTCCAGGTCAGAAGATGACTTGTTGGAATGAAAATCAGCTTGTAGTTTGTCTGCTTTAATAATGTGACTGGAAAAAGGTGTTGGACTTCAAATATGTCCATTTCTTTCACACTTCACCTTTAAAAGTGAAGCCATGTGGTCCCTGGAAGGAAAAACATGACTTTTTCAAGTCTTTGTCCTGTTTTTATGATAAATGTACGACAGTAATGTGAAACATTCAGAGTTTTTTCTCTTGTTGTGTTTGTTTCTGCTTCCTGTTGGCTTCAGCTGTTTGGAGTTTCCATTTTCTAAACTTCTACATTCTGAACCTTCTTCAGCTCTGAACAGATGATGAAACACTGAATGTTTTCAAGCACTTTGTCTAATAAACTTACATCTTTCATTTTTTATACAGATTGTACCGCTGTGGTTTGTCAGAGATCAGCTGTGATTATCTGGCAGCAGCACTGAAGTCCAACCCCTCCCATCTGAGAGAGCTGGAGCTGAGCAGAAACAACAAGCTGCATGATTCAGGAGTGAAGCATCTGTGTGGTTTCCTGGAGAGTCCAGGATGTAAACTTGAAACTCTGAGGTCAGTCAGCATGTTTTAGTTGTGCTGAGATGGATATGGTGTGAAAGTTGTGCTGACACTAAACTGCAGACATCAGGCTGATATTATACTGATCCACATTGAGGATCTTCATGGTAAAGTCTGTTTTCTTCTTCTCTCGTTTAGTCCATTGACTGTAGCAGAACAATGTTCACATTTCAAACAGTGATACTGAAAGTATGGCCCGCGGCCCTCCACAGGGTGGCGAGTGGCTGGCCGACCTTTCCTAGTTCAGAGAAAGGGGACCCCGATTAACTGTGTTCTGTTCCTCCTCACAGTTCTCAGTATCAGACACAAAAATGAGTAATCCACAGCTGACTCTGTTTAGCAGGTCAAAGGTCACAGCACAATCAGTCTGTGCAATATGTGAAACAGAAACGGTTTGGAGCAGTAATTATTGCACATTTACAAACTGACATGGCATGCTGGGTAATGCCACCTGGTCAGGTAGTCAGATGCTCTCATGTGAGTCATTTACTGACGACATCAGACTGAGTGTTGATGAATGTGAAGGCCGTTTCTCAATTCCCAAGTACGCGAGTCCGTACTCCCGTGCGTTCTCGGCGAGTACGTACTGGCCGAGAATGCACGGGAGTACGGATTCGCCGAGAACGCGAGCACGGACTCGCGATTTGTACAGTCGGAACACCAGCGTACGTGATGATGTCACAGGTCCGGAGTTTTTACTGCCGTCCCCTCTTAATTTAACTGTGAGTAACATGTTATGCAGCTTAACTTTAATCACAGCCAAACCGGTTTACTCAGGAACAAATAAAACACTCAAATAAACCAAACATTAACATTTAGAAGTGATCTAAGTGACTTATATATCATTTGTAACCTCAGTAGTGAAACCTCTATTAATAAAAATAGTGTACATGTACATACGTGTACATACCTTAGTAATAAAAAGCAGGTGAGATGTTAGAACGCTTTTATTTTTATTTTAGTGGACACTCAATACTATAGACAGCTGCTGGAGTTTCTTTAACCTGAGTAGTGAGAAGACCGCGAGCGGGAGGGGGGGGAACGATGTGCCGGGAGTCCGCTGTTGAGTTTTGGACGAAATGCATTCTGGCATATTTAGCTGTACCAAGTCCACACCGATGCATGCTCGATAAAACGGGCGGAGCGAGAACACATCCGGGACTTTTTCGCGTTCTCGGCTTGATCCGTACTTCGAATTGGAACAGTACTTGGTCTCCGACGGATGACGTATCACGAGTACACGAGAACGCAACTACGCACAAGTACGCATATTGATAAACGCCCGAAGTTTACTTGTGAATGATTTGCAGCTTTGACTGTAACAGTGTGACGGCAGTGATTAGAGCAATAACTGCATGAAGTATTTGGACTGACAAACATGTGGATAGCTTTTGTTCTGAGGGTTTAGACAGTCTGCCTCTGTGTGTGCTAACTGTGTTCAAAATGTCGGCCAATCACAGCTTCATGTTCTCATTTAGTGACACCATGAACACACAGTTGAAAATGTTCAGCTGACAGAACTGTTTTATAATCCAGACTTTGAAACTGGCTCTGATTATTTCCTCCTCTGCTACAGTGAGCTCACCCAAACAGTTAAACATACAAGCATTTCTTTTCAAAGCTTTTTATTAGAAACACATTTAAACTTCTACTTTTTAATATCCCAGGAAGCACAAGTAAGCCTGCAGTCTGAGAGCGCAGTGCTCTGTGAGGAGAATAAGGTATTAATAATAATGATGATGATGATCAGCTCATATTAGATAATGTATATTCCAGGAAGCAGCTTCAACAAACTCAGTTTCCTGTTCCAGATCAGCTGATCAGTCAGGAGCCGATACTACCATTCACCATAGCAACGGATAAATAAAGAGCAGCGGTTCCATGTGAATCCAGAGGAGCAGGAATATGAAGACGTGTTAGTGCTGCGTGATATAAAAACGGGGGAAGAAGAGTTTGAATCAATGTGGGTCACTCTGTCATCATCACAGACTTTAAACAAAAGCGATCATGTATTATAATGTCCATGCTCATCATTAAGCAGCTTGAACTTGAGCAGCTTAATGAATCCTAACTTTACATTTGATTTGAAATCTAATGATTCAGCTGGAATCTGATTACATTTCATGATGGAATGTAATCAGATTAAAATCAGAGCATCTTCAGCTGCTTTTAAAATGTTTGAGTTCAGTTTTAGTTTTAAAGTGATTTCAGCCTCATCTTCACTCAGATATTTACTTCATCTCCAAAATCCACCTGCGACACACACGTTTCCATCAGTGTTATTGATTCGAGTCAAACAATGATTGATCACTGTGCAACATAGTAAATGTTTGCAGTGCAGGAAACTTCCAATCTGACAGCAACACCGTCCACAGAGTCAGAGTTACAAAGATGGAGATCACAGATTTTTTTCTGAGCTGATGGTAAATCTGGGATGTCATTGCTGTTCCCATCCTGATATATTGATCAAGAGCCCCCCCGACTTTACATACACAACACAGAAATCACATGGGGAGACGGGTCGGAGACCGTTAGTATTATGGAAAAACACTGAAATGTACAATACAATGGGAAAGTTGAGGAGGAGGGGGAAAAAGAGACCTCTACTCATGCTGGGCTCCTATGAGAGGACAGCTTGAGAACAGAAAACAAAAACTCCTCTGCACAGAGAGCACAAATGTCCACATCACAACATCTTGAAGCATGTGACAAGCAACAGAGGTGGGTAAGGGGTGAGAAGTAAGCTGATGCAGACACAGCCATCCTGCTTTGCAGCTATTCATCCAGCGCTGGGCCCAGACCCGCCGTCCAGCTCGGCCTTAGAGATAAGGACACAAAGGCATTTGGAACCAAGAGTTTAAGCACAGTTTGTTATCAGGGGAGAAATTGTTTGCTATGTTCAGCTCCAGGCTTGAGACCGCAGCTGGTGCCGATATGGTAGCTGCATGGAAAAGTGGTGGTGTTCTTTAGTGCGAACCACTGCGTGTCAATTTTACAGTCGATCTAATGTCCATCACTGGTCTCTCACTATTCCCGTTGGAGAGCCGTGAGCCTCTTCACAATGTTATCCATCCATCCCAAGATGTTATCTAGTTTGCTCATAGAGCAGGAATGTTCACAACAACGGTGAGCCTCCCCAAGATGTTGTCAGTCTCAGTACTCACAGCAGCCGCAAGCTTCTCCAAGATGTCATCTGTGCTGCGTCTAATGAGCCCATTCTGAGAAGCCACAGCTCGCTTCATCGTTCCAATCAACATAGCGGGCAGCCTTGTGGGGATTTGAACAGGTCCCCCCCCCCTTTTTTTTGTTCTTCAATAAGCCAGGGCCAAGCCAGAGCTGATCAGCAAGAACCCTGTTATCATGGTTCCGAAAAGGTAGATGTCTTCAATGTCCTCGATCGACAGTCCCGCCAGGCACACGACCCTCCAGTCCTTCCACCCGTCCATCGTGTATCCGGCAGGGAACATCCATCCAGGACATTCGGGCCCTCCCGAGCCCAGACTTCTCGTTGAGAAGAGGGTGTTCAGGGACCAGTTGATCAAATCCATAATTCGTCTTTTAGGTTTAGAGAACAGACTGTGAGACTCTTTCAGGGTAAAGGGAGAGAACTAGACAAGACTAGACAGAGACATGAGAAAGCCAAGCAGGAAAGATAAGGGAAGGGAGAGGGAGAAAGTGCGACCACCTTCGTCAAGAGCCAGAGAGAGAGACTGACTGATTGGCTGTAAAAGCTTCATGTTTAGCAAACTAATGTTTAACTGGGATTTCTGCTTTTGTTACAAAGTAAACTTGTGCAGATGAAATCTCTCCTGAGCTTTGACTTTAGGAATGAGGAAATGACTCGGAGTGTCAGTCAGCTGTAGATCAGTTTACAATCTTAACCATGAAAGAAAGAACAGCTAACAGATGTGTGCTCCTCACATCTGTATGAATCCTGTGTATGAGTGAATCTGTGACGGAACTGTAATAGTGTTAAAAAGTAAATGTGACAAGGACATGAATGAAAAACAAATTGTGATTAATGGTGAAGAATGAGAAGAGGAAGCTGACACTCAGCTGCCATGCTGCTAATGTTTCTCAGGACCTGCTGTACGTACATTTACAGTAAAGAAACTGGAAATCATTGTGGAGCTGAGCCTGAGGATTTCTGATGATCAGGTTTATATTGTTGATTGTCATTTATGCTTAGAAATGTTTACTCATATATGCTTAGTTTTATAATTAGTTGTAGATTGATAGAGGTTTGATCCTTAGCAGTCTTTTGATACTCTGTGTGCCTCCCAGAGCACTCTGGCATGCACACACAACTTAAGGTCAGGAGAGAGGTTATAGCTTCTCTTATTGATTTATTGTATAGGAGGACACCTACTCTGTATCTGGTTAACTATAAGAGCCTTTTGTTCAGATGGACCGCTAGACTCCTTGCACCAGCTTTGGGGAGTCTTCACAGGGTCACATCTTGACTATAGGGAACCTGGCTGAGAGTCTGATGGAGGTCAGGTCTCCCTCATGCATGAGTAACACAAAGACCTTCGCCTGCTTGTGTCTTGCTTTGCTGTGTACTTAAATTGTCTCGTTCCAGCGTTGGGCCTGTGCTAGACAGACCCATCAGACACTGGAAATCTTTTTTGTGGAGCCTAGCCCGAGAATTTCTGATGATCAACAATAATCTGCTGCAGTTCAATCACAACCATGTTTAAATCAGTTGATGTAGAAGGATCATATTCTGACTTTAGACTCCAATCATTAGAAAATGCTGCATTTCTACAGGTTCCAATGTGGTTAGAGGAACCCTGGGACATGTTGAACAATAATACGATGGAGTTTCTTCATAAGCACTTGGTTTGATTATTGTGGGAAATCTCCAAATATGACTGACTTTAAACATCAGCTTATCCTGCTGATCCAAGTCCAACACTGAGTTTGTAAAATGATGTTTGTCAATCATTTTGTTTGGTTTCTGAGGAAAATGATTCAATAACTTGCTGCTAATACACAACATTTCATTATAGTTTATTATGACCCTATTTTGTCTGACCATTTGAATCACATTTGAATTTATGAATAAATTCAAATCACATTTGAAAATGTGATTCAAATTTGTGTGAAAGGACATTTGTGTCTGATTTCCTTTCAGTGTTGCACTTTGTAGACGCTCCCTGAGCACTGGTCTCACAGCCAGCTGCACATAGAGACCAGTGTTGTTAGTCCAGGTCAGAAGATGACTTGTTGGAATGAAAATGAGCTTGTAGTTTGTCTGCTTTAATCATGTGACTGGAAAAAGGTGTTGGACTTCAAATATGTCCGTTTCTTTCACACTTCACCTTTAAAAGTGAAGCCATGTGGTTCCTGGAAGGAAAACACGACTTTTTCAAGTCTTTGTCCTGTTTTTATGATAAATGTACGACTTTAATGTGAAACATTCAGAGTTTTTTCTCTTGTTGTGTTTGTTTGAAGCTGCTTCCTGTTGGCTTCAGCTGTTTGGAGTTTCCATTTTCTAAACTTCTACATTCTGAACCTTCTTCAGCTCTGAACAGATGATGAAACACTGAATGATTTCAAGCACTTTGTCTAATAAACTTACATCTTTCATTCTTTATACAGATTGAGGGGCTGTGGTTTGTCAGAGATCAGCTGTGATTATCTGGCAGCAGCACTGAAGTCCAACCCCTCCCATCTGAGAGAGCTGGACTTGACCTACAACAACCAGCAGGATTCAGGAGTGAAGCAGCTGTGTGGCTTTCTTGCGAGTCCAGAATGTGCACTTGAAACTCTGAGGTGAGTGAGGAATGAATTTTATAAACCAGACTGCGAAGATCAAAGCTGCATTAGATAGCTTACATGAATGAATGAGTGGACATTTTTATGAATTTTGTTAGTTTCTATCAGTTTTTTGTGTAATGAAGCTAATAAGATGCTGACCAATAGGTTTTAGTTAAAGATTGTAATGACAAAAAAATACCTGCTATGTTTTTTTTCTGAACAAAACAGTGGAGTTTACAGCAGGAAGAATGGTAAAAACTGCGTTTTCTATGGACAGCGTTAGCAAACACTCTCCTCTTGCGAGTGAAAAGTAAAAGTAAAAACACCCCTTCCCTATTGGTGTTAGAACATGTCAGCCATTAAAAAAAATTATATGGCAACACTTGGGTGTTTAGGGAGAAGGGGAAGTTTTAGGAGTGACACCCGATGGAAAGCGGGCGAGCAAAAGAGAGCGAGTTTTCATATGTGAGACATTAGTGACGTTTAGCATGTTTGGAGGCTGTAGTTAGTTTGTTGTGTAGTTATTGTTTTGTATTTTGTGTCAGTTAGACTGCTGAATGTAACAGTTGCTCAAAAGCCACCAAAGGCAAATCCCAGTGTAAACGCTGTTTCCACATGGAAAACTGGACTGATCCACCTCCTGCTTTCAGACCTGCAGGGTTTAGGCCTGTGGTGTTCTCCTCTGTCTTATACTGAACACAAATAATTTTTTTTGGACTGGCACAAATAATGTGTGTGCCTTTTTATTTGATGCAGCACACCTGATTGTTCTGTAAATAGATATAATTGGTTATTTTAAAAAAAAACATTCATAACTTACATTTCAACTTATGAAAATGATTTGTTAAACATGTTTGTGGGTTTTACAGTAAAACATATAACATTTTTCTACTCGGATTTTGAATTTTTTGTCTGAACTTAGATCAATTGTGCTAATATAGTATGCCAGAATGGAAAAAATAACTCAAATTTGAGATATTTGAGGTTGTGCTGAAAATAATGATACCAAACAAGGCAAGATAAACAGTTTTTAAAGGTGAAATATAGAGGTAAAATCAAAAGAAGTCAAAAACGGCCAATTATACCCTGGATCCCAGAGCACTAGTGCTAACCACTTTTCCCAATTTCAGTCCAAGTCCTGCATTTTCCTGTTGCTTAGTACATGCCAGCTCCACTAACACTGTCTCATCAGACACTGCCACCTGGTGGAGCAAGTCTTAGTTCCATTTGAAGCTTCAGATTATAGTTAGTTCCTTTACAAAGAGGTGGAGGTGGTGGGGCCACAGCACCATCATCACTGAGTGCCATAGGACACTTAACCTTTGTTTTCATATGCTGGGAACTTCCTGTTGTTCCAAGGAGGACTGGAAAATGTGTGAAAATCTCCCAGTCAGTTCCTCACAGCACACTTCAATCATTTCCCTCCCACGGCATCAGGACCAGGGCTTTTTCTCTCTTTGGTCCCACTAAGAGATTTCCACACAAACACCTCATCAGTGGGACTCTCAGAACTACCAGCCCTTTGCTACAATCACAAAGCTCTTCATTGAAATCAATGATATCAAAGCTGGAATCCAATGAGTCCAAGTCTTCTGCTGAGTCAGCATCACATTCATCTTTGGTCATTTCATCTTTCGTTCTTTATACAGATTGAAGGACTGTGGTTTGTCAAAGATCAGCTGTGATTATCTGGCAGCAGCGCTGAAGTCCAACCCCTCCCATCTGAGAAAGCTGGACCTGAGTGGAAACTACCTGAAGGATCCAGATGTGAAGCAGCTGTGTGATCTTCAGCAGAGTCCAGATTACAGACTGGAGAGTCTGCTGTAAGTAGAGTGATGGAGTGAGTGGGTGGTGCTGTCAGCAGTATTGTACTAAACACAGTCAGTATGAAACAAAGATCCAGTGTTTCCTGTAAAGCTGCAGCTTCTCAGTGAAGCTGTGAGAGGAGAATGGTGACAGGCTTCAGGATTGGACACAAACACTTCCTGTTTCTGCCTTTTTGTGACCTTTATGGTCACCATAGTAACAGATGACACACTCTGTTCAAACACTGTCAACAGCCAATCAGCCCTCTGAACAAAGCAGCACGCAGACCAATGACTGCATTCATTTCCAAGTTTAAAACAGTGAAGAACACAGTCTGTAGGTGAGGAAGAATTTAGTGAGAGCAGATGTTTGGATGGAATTCCTCCAGTTAACAGCTGGAACCGTCCATCTGGATTGTTGGGCTTGTTGTTGGGGTTCCTACAGAGCTCAGAGTGGACACACCAAGCTTCTTCTAATGAATGAAAGTCCAAACTAAAACTAGGAGTGAAAAACATTTTCATCAACTTCAATAAAAATCCAAAGATTAGAAAAAGTGAAGCAACAATGAGTCCTAGTACAGTCCCAGCACTGAAGTCCCTGCTGCTCTTTATACTGGATGTGCTGCATCACTGACTGGCAGCTGATGAAGAGTCTCTGGAAACACTCGTTTATCTCCTCTGCTCTTCCTCCTTCTCTCTGCAGGTGGAAGTGATGATGGTAAACAGGACTGTGTGTGTGTGTGTGTGTGTGTGTGTGTGTGTGTGTGTGTGTGTGTGTGTGTGTGTGTGTGTGTGTGTGTGTGTGTGTGTGTTGAGAGAGGAGCAGCTGTGTCCTGATGATCCAGAGAGGTTGAAGCAACAGCAGCTTGTGTGTAGAGACGCTCTGACTGGGCCATGTTACTGGGAGGTAGAGAGGAGAGCTTCATCCAGCAGTGACTGACAGAGGAATGAAGTGCAGATGACTGTCAGTGCTGCAGAGTGAACTGCTCTGAGAACAGCTCCACTGTCAGACACAATGTAGAGTCCAGCATCATCCCTGTGTGTCCCTGTGGATCTGACAGAGGATCATCAGTGTATCTGGATCTGCTGCTGCTCTGTCCTTCTACAGTCTCTGCACAGTCTCTGTCTGACTCTGGCTTCAGACCCTCCTGGATCAAACTCACCTGGAAAGGCTTTCAATCATCTTTGAATAATAAACATGTTTTTATTAGATAAACATCATGTTTTTATAAGATAAATATCATGTTTTCATGTATGTGTGCAGTTAGAGCCTCAGTGGATGAATCAGTGCTTAATGTTTAATGTGGATACTAATGATCAATAAATGTGCTGATTGGAATCAAAGGAATGACTCGGACTGAAGCTGTTCGCTTTTCTGTCATGTGGATCTGATCCAGAACTCCAGCTTCTGCCCTCCACCTCACATTAGTCACCCAGCACAGCAGCTTCCCCATTAAAGCTCACACACTCTGAATGTAAGCGGTGTGTAAACAAAGTGTTGCTCTGACCTTTTCGGTTCACACAGTCATATCAGCCTGTTTGAGCTCTTGAGGTGAGACAGGATGACATCACAGACTGTGAGGCTGTGGGTCACATGATCAACACAGTCACCACTTTAGGTGAGCACCCTTTGGTTTCATTATATTTAAGAGCAGGTTGCTGATGTCCTGAAAAGTGAAATAAGTCAAAATGAGCTCAGTGAAGGGATAAAGACAAAAACAACAGGCACAAAAATGAAGCCGATCCTTGCAGTTCCTCTCATGTCCAGCAGAGGACCCTAGAGATAATTTCCCCCTTCATGTGTTTTTGTATTTACCCAGAGGTCAAAGTCACATGGCCTCTTTGTTGTTTCCTGCTTACAGCACACTGGACTCTGCAGGTATGTGTTTGTGACACCATCACAGACACAGTGTGCGTGTGCGCTGCTGTCAGGATTTCTTAAAGAGGAGCAGGGTCAGCTTTGGGACTGAAAAGCGTGGATGGAGATTTTGGAGGCCGGCCTTGTGGGACATGTATTTGTTTCTCTTTCAGGAGGAGAACATTTCAAAGAGTGAATTCCTCATGTTTGCAGCATGAAATGTGCTGTAAAGTGCATTAAATCTAAGAGCTAACAGCAGCTTCTTGCAGTGTTTCTTTATTGAATGAGAGGGGGAGATGTTATCAGAATGAGTAATGAGCCCAAACTCTCTGTCCTCAGACTCTTCATCAGTCCTTAAGCTGAGTGTTACTTACTGCTCCTCAGCAGTGTTGGGTAAGTTACTTTAAATTAGTAACATAGTTACATTACTAGTTACTAGTATCAAAAGTAACTCAGTTATTTCAAGTTACTCGTTACTTTCAGAGTAAGTAGTTACTAGAGAAAGTAACTTTGGTTTACTTCTCTTGTTAAGGTGTTGCTTCCATAACTGGATACCCAGTAAGATTGCCAGTCTTCTATCTTGCTTACTTGCCACAAGTGCACTGTGCCACCTACTAACAGAAAGGAAAAAATAATGTGCACATTTCCACGAGAGAAATCCCACGCCTGGACCGTCGTTGACTGCCGCCATGATTCTAGCCTGCTTTTTACATCCAACACAAAAACTGCAGTCGTGGTGCTTTTGATTGTACTCAGAACTTGGAAATTCTGCCTTCTGAATAGGAAGATGTAGGTAACACCAGACTGCAGATGAGCTGCATACAGAGCTGGACTGGGACAAAAAAATCGTCCCGGGCATTTTGACTAGAGACTGGCCCACCATTATAGGAAAAATCATAAAGCCTTTGAATGAAAACAAACACTGTTGTGACAGTGATGTACACTGTTCTGGTGGTATATATGTATCAATCTATCAATCGTTTGTTGTAAGACTCAGATAATTATTTTTTTTTAAAGCGAGACATTTTAAATGAGAATAATAAGGAAAAGTATTTCCTTGTCCCCCCCTTTCTCTGTTAATGCCCTACACGGACCCCTGGCAACACTTTGCTAGATCCGCCCCTGCACAGTTACCAGCTGTCAGCTACATAGAAAAGGATCCTGGTGTTATTTGTCTCTCAGAAACAGTTCATAACTTCCCTTCAACTCATTCATGTCACCTAAAAGGTAAACCTGTTTCTCCATCACCTGTTCAGCTCTGATGATTCAGTAAGGAAATCTCCTGGTTTCATCTGCATGTTTCCCTCTCACCAGATAACCAAACCGATATCATGACCAGCAGCTTTTACAAGCTGTGGCTCCAGCAAACATCAGCTGATACTAGAAATTAATATTAAATAAATTCTAACAACAGCTGATCAAGCTTAAACGTGCTGCTGTTGTTTAACGCGACATCCGCTTGTTTCCTCTTTCTGGCGCAAAGTGGGCGATAAATAAACAAGAGAGAAAAGCCGATCAGCTGATCATTGATCAGTTTCGTGATTGAAGTAGAAACAGGAGAGGAGAGAATGAGAGAAGACGAGGCAGCTGTGCAGCTTCAGCTTTGTGTCTTTTTCATTGTAGCTGAAGTCCAGGACAAACTGTGTTGCTTTTCACCTCAGGATTGGCAACTCTAATAACTAACCTTATGAACAAAATAAAGTTCAACATCAGTAACATAGCACCCACCCAGCTGTATAGAAACTCCGTCATGCTAGCTAGCACGCAGTAGGAAAAAGTCAGCACGAAAATAAACTCCACTTAAACTTGGTTTATATCTGACCCAGATAGACTGCAGGTCATAACTTCTTACCTGAAGTTCAGTTCACCTGACACGCGGACCGGCGGCCGCATCGGGTCTCTCCTCTTGCCTCCACTTTCTCTCATCCACCTGCTGGCTTCCACCACTTGCTAATGTTACTGAATCTGTCGAAGCTCCGCGATAGCCACCACACGAAGTAACGAATAACAAGCCTATCTAAATCCCAGTAACGAGTAACGCGTTCCTGGTTTTGGCATAATAACTAGTTACCGTGCTTGTTACCACAATAATAACATAGTTACTGTAACGCGTTACTTAATAACGCGTTAGTCCCAACCAGTGTTGGTCAAGTTACTTGAAAAAAGTAATCAGTTACTAATTACTGATTACTTCCCCCCAAAAGTAATCCCGTTACTTTACTGATTACTTATTTTCAAAAGCAATTAATTACTTAGTTACTTAGTTTTTAAAAACACGATTTACAACCTGAATAGGTGATAAAGCGATAGATCTTTCAGCCCAATTCTACTTTTTCTGCATAATCCATCATACAAAATGTAATCAAATGGAAAAGTCTCTTTTTAAAACTTGTTTTATTAGTTTTTGTCACGGCGAGTGAGAAGAGCCGTGTGAGAAAAGGAAAAAGAGGATCCAAGCGCAGGCAGTCGTGCAGGTGTGAAGGTGATTTATTGAACACAAAATGAAATGGACAAAACAGCAACACGGGACCGAAACTAACTAAACTGAGAACAACTAAACTACAGACACAAACCAGGACCTGAAATGAAGGAGGATGAGCGGAGGTAGCAGGCAACGGACAGCAGGGAGACACACAGAATGGAGCAGGGTGGATACACAGACGGACCAGCAACAACAATGACTAAAGACATGACTTAAATACACACAGAGAAACACAAGGAGATTACACACAGGTGGTGGACACAGCTGGGAGTAATTAACAAGACGAGACAGAGGTAAAACTGAACACACTCACATGAGACGCAGACCTTCACAATAAAACAGGAAACAAGAACACTACACAAAGACGCAGACTCGATACTGAGAGACAGACAGAAAAAGACACCTAAGCCCACACATGAGAACACAAATCCTTATCACCAATAAACAGAAACATGAAACTAGTAACCATCACCACCACCACCATAATCAGCACAACAAGATAATAAGAAAACAATCCATTACTCAAAAATAAACCAAAACATAATAAACTCAAAATACTGGGTCCGATAGACCCAGAAACGTGACAGTTTTAATCTTTTAACTTTATGCATCAAGCAAAAACTTAATTATATGCAACATTCTCTGACTGGAAGAAATTTGTTTAACATTTAAACCTATTTTCTGCACATTCCAGCCCATAAAATAAAATATTTTTTGTGTTTACACTCACTCTTTCAAATAGATGCAAGTAAAACACAGCAGAAAATAAATAAAATCAAAGACTAGCGGTCCTGTTGCTCTATTTTCACCTGTAAAGCAGGACTGGGGTAGCCGGAGGTTTACCCTGGTGCAGGTGTGCCGCAGCGGTCAGTGGAAGAATCTGCGAGTTTCTCTGTGAATTTCACATTACGTCATAGTACACTCGCTGCTTGCTTGGAAGTTTAGGGGTTTTTTCGCTGTAAAAAGAAGTTTTCTTCCCACGCACAACGGACACTAATGTTTTTGTCACTTTTTATGGAATCAAACTCAAAATAAGGTCAGTACTTCCACGCTTTAAACGCTGCATGCTACACTCTGTCCCGCACTCGATATATTATGATCTGCACACAGCTGTTGTCACGAACGTCTCACACGCTTACGTCACTGTCATGAGACGTTCTCGCAAAAAATCACGGTTTTAGTAACGCAGTAACGCAGCATTCCTACGTGAAAGTAACGGTAATCTAATTACCGTTTTTGCAATAGTAATCCCTTACATTACTCGTTACTTGAAAAAAGTAATCGGATTACAGTAACGCGTTACTGCCCATCTCTGGTCCCAACACTGCTCCTCAGTAATGCTGGATTAGACTGAATCACAGCATAATCAGCTGAACTTGGCTGCTTTCTCTCAGCAGTGCGCACACAGAGAGAGACTTCTTTCTGCTGAATCTGTGACCAATGAAAGCTCATGAATCTGTTAGTGTGTTAGATTCATGCCTGGATGCTTCTGGATGTGCTGAAAACAAATAACAAAGATGTAATCATGCAGCTCTCCTCTGATAAATCCTGAGCTCCACCCGAGTCTTCACAATTTCATGGTAAATGGCCTGTATTTGTATAGTGCTTTTACTAGTCCCTAAGGACCTTGAAGCACTTTACACATCCATTCAAACACCCATTCACACACTGGTGATGGCAGCCCTGGGGCGCACTGACAGAGGCGAGGCTGCTGAACACTGGCGCCACTGGGCCCTCTGACCACCACCAGTAGGCAACGGGTGAAGTGTCTTGCCCAAGGACACAGCGACCGAGACTGTCCGAGCCGGGGCTCAAACCGGCAACCTTCCGATTACAAGACAAACTGCCAACTCTTGAGCCACGATCGCCTAATTGATGTTAAAATTGCTGCTCTACAGTTGGTTGTAGCTAGGAAAGCATGTACTGTATAGAACTAGTGGATCTCTCCTGAAGTTTGACACCATCCCAAAGGTCTCTCGGTTTAGTCATTGGACTTTTTGTCTGTCTGCATGTTTTTCCAGTTGATCCAGTAACTAAACATTCTGCTAATCTGTTCAGCTGCTTGTTATTTTGACTGTATTTGAGCTTGTTTTTGTTCTCCTACTTAGTATCATGCCCAAACTGAAGAACGGTGTCTGCTTCAGGACAAACAAGATGTTAACTGTTCATATCTACAAATGAAGTCCTCACCTCCCAGCTTCAGTCAGACTGGTTTACCTGTCCCCACACCAGTCACACCACTGGCTGAGAGTATGGATAATGTGACTTGCAGCACTTTTGGTTCAAAGACAGCAAACAGTAAGACAAAGAGGAAAGAACTCAGCCTGTGGGATTCACTGAAATATCACATTTTGCAAGTGTGATATAAATCCTCAGCACCATCCAACATTTGCATCATTTGCAGAGAACGTGGAGAATATTGGTGTATGAACGCAGCAGTACTCATGTGTTCTGCAGAACCTGCATTAGGAAAACACACAAAAATTCTCTCCACCTTCCAGAGAATTGGACTGTAAGTAGCTAATTATTATTTATATTCATAAATGTTGGGATTTCAGATTTCTTTTAAATAAGTTCATAATTGCTCTAAAATAGATATTTTCTTTGCTTGTTTTGTTTTTTGTTTTTTCCCATAATCCTATACATCAAGTCAGTCAAACTTTTTCCCCCATTGTCAATCCAATCAGTCCCCTCATGTTTATTGCTGGCCGCAGAACCTCTCATGCTGCATACTAAACTTTCCAGTGCCAGCAATATGATGTAATTAGAAAAAATAAAAACAAATACAATTCTTTATAATTTTAGAATGGATTGAATTGCTCCAATACTTTTAGACACAGGGACATACCAACTGCAGTCACTGCTTCTGGCTTTAATTAGTTGCTGATGCTTGCTTGGTCTGAACTCAGACTTAAAAGTCACTACCTGCATTCATTTTCCCCACATCATATTCACTGGTTGCTCATAAGTTTTCAAAAGTATACCCATGTCTGGAGGGTCTGGGGTCAGCTGGTCTTTACCACCTGCTGAATACACAGAGAGATTTTCCTTCTTTTTTTTTTTTAGCAGCTACACAGTTCACACAACTATAATGTTCACCATTAAATGTTTGCTAAACACGTCATTGCAATGTTTCTTCCCAAGGTTTACACTGTTGGACTAATTTTGAACACAGACCCAATAAATTTATTTAGTTCTTTTTTCCCAAAATAAAACATGTGACATGCTGTCACATATTTTACAAAGCAAATTTGTTCTCATGTAATTAGAGCTGTGTTTGTCTAGGTGCAAGCTTCACCCCTACAGCATAAACATGAAACTTAGTCTGTTAGAGTCTCCACTCATTTAACCCTCTCTGACTATCTATTCACTTGTGATATAATCAACTCTTCTTTTCCCTGATCTAATAATAATCAACTAATTTGCATATTAACTCATATTATTTTGCACTCATATTAACTCACTAAGTTGACAGGACAACAGAGGTGCATGATTAAAGTTTTATCACAAATGACAATTTCTTTCATACAGTAAATCACTTGTGTTGCTCAATCAGCAGAAAACATCTCACAATTTGACTATCTTACAGGGTTCGTACTGGTGCTTGACATCCTTGAAAATGCTTGAATTTTAATATTGTCTTTCCAAGGTTTGAAAAGTGCTTACATTTCATATGTGGTGCTTAAAAGTGCTTGAAGGTGTAGCTGTATTTCATTCACCACAAATAACTATCTGACTGAATATTTTTCTTATCAGATAGAGAAATAAAATGAGTCGCAAAATGTAAAAGCAAAGTTTCTCCGCCTGGGCTGCCTTGCGCCTCTGTCTGTTTTAATGTGTGACCCCGCCCCTCCCCCGGACATTCGGGGATGAGTGCGCTAACATACCTGGAGGTTGCCGTTTTAATGAGTGTTTGACAGAAAACGACAATGGCGGAGTTTGCGTTCTCCAGTCGCATGATAGGTGAGTGCTAGTAAATAATTTTCCAGTACATGTACGTTACACATGCTATTTTTTTAAATTCTCATTATTATTTTGCTAGCTATCAAAATGATTGAAATGCACTGAGTGTGATGCAATATGGCAGCACTAGTATAGCTCTTATAGCACTATTAAGGACCCAGAGTCTCCATTTCAACTTTTGTCACAAGTCCTGACTTCAAACTATATACCAGTTTTTAAATTGTGTTGATAGGCCACGTAAAACCAGAGTTATGATCAAAAGTACATGCAATGTTTTTTTCCTAAATAAAACAGAGGCGTTTACTACGGGAAGAGATGGTAAAAATGGCGTTTTATAAGGACAGCGCTAGCAAACACTCTCCGCTTGTGAGCAACAAAGGAAAAAAAAAACACCCTTCCCTATTTTTGTCAAACAATCAAAAATATATATGGAAACATGACATTTGGTTATTTAGGAAGATTGGGAAGTTTTAGGAGTGAGCGAGCAAAAGAAATAAAGGGAGAAAGTGAGTTTTCACAGGTGAGAGACTTGTGACGTTTACCCTGTTTGGAGTCTCAAGTTAGTGTGTTGTCTTGTGTAGTTAGTGTGTAGTGTAGTCGTTGTTTTGTTTTCTGTGTCAGTTCTACTAGTGAATGTCACAGTTGCTGCAAAAAAGCCACCAAAGGCAGATTTCAGTGTAAATGCTGTCTCCAGGTGGAAAACGTTAGGAGTGATACACCTGCTGTTGTCATACCTGCAGGGTTTATCCCTGTGCTGGGTGAAATAATGGTAATATGAGGGACCGATCCATATGATCACAAAGAATAGTCACTTGTTTTTGTGCTATGAAGTTCCCCGGCTTTCATTCAAAATGTGTTTATCGTCTGCACCGACACGTTAAACTACTTAAACATTATGTCTTCAAGCTCACACTGAGGCCTGTGGGGTACTATCGGCCACTGATACAGTAGACAAATGATAATCTTAGTATTATTAGTATAATATATTATCAGTAGACAAGTGATAATCTTTTGTATATGGATATTTCATACATTAAGGCTGCCTGTTTATTTAAGGGAGATGAACAATGCATTATAATTGTACTTAATAATATCACTGATGATAGATTAAATGAGTAGATTTTAGGTAAATGCTTGTGCATTCTTTAAGTCTTTAAGTGGTGGGAGACAGAAGGACTCTGGCCAAAATAACATCTCTGATGGACAGAGTCTCCCACCCCATGCATGTAAATGTTGCTGAACTGCAGAGCTCCTTTAGTGACAGACTGCTGCATCCTACACTGAAACAAATGCAATAGGGTGGTTGTTGAATTTGCATAAAATTACTTCATATATCCAGCACGACTAATTTAAATTTCACGTCTAAACATATTTTTGTCTTTTAATTTTCACATATTCTTTAACAATATTCATTCTTTTAGAACAAATCATGTTGAAAAGAAACAAGTTAGTCGTGTTTTCTCCTCAAGCTCCGCCCCCTGGAAAGGAAAAATCGGCTGCACTGTCCGCCATTTTTGTCTCTCGCTTTGGAAAATCTACTACCATCTGGAGTTTTACACTTGAAGGTAAATAAGATTTTAAAGCTAACACACCAGTGAGAAAGAGTGTAGACCCTTTATATATGTGGACTTTTACTGGGGTGTTGTTATTTTACAGGTATGTGGGCTGTTTATCGAAAACCATGAAAGCTAATGGTAGCCGAAATTATGCGATAAGCAAATTAGTAATTAACATATATAATGTGAGTTAATATTGTTTGTATATTCTTTCAGTCTAAATTAACAGAGTATTACAAACTTACATCGGTGTCTGTAGTAAGTGGTGGTACCTGCAGTGTCTTAACCATTAAACAAGCTAATGTAGGGCCGGGATATGACTAGTTTGTTGAAACATGTCTGCTGCCAATGTGACTGCGCACACATGCACTGTAAAAAAGAAAATGTTGAGAAAACGTAAAATTTCAAGGCAACATGATGCAAGAGATTTTTGAGTTTTCTCAACTTTTGCCAACTGTTGTTGACTCAACTAAGATTTACAAGTTCTGCCAACTTGGATCTTCTTGTTCACCTAATTAGGATAATCCTGGAAGTCTAACGAAGAAATTCTGGTTTCAATGCCATGTATTTCTGCCTTCACCAAACACAGATATTCTTGTTGAGTAATCATACAATTCTTACTCCAGTGAGTTGAAAATTTACCTATATAAACAAAGGAAAATGTATGTTGTTATTATACTTGAAAAAACACTTAATAAATAGATATAGAATAAAACAAAGCACAATTCAATGTTATCTAAAAGCTTATTTATTTTGTTCAACAGTCTTTTCAGTACATTTCAGAATGTCATGGGTAGTAGGGTGAATTTCTGTTAAAAAAAACAAAAGGAAAGAAAGAAAAGTAATAACAAACAAACAAAAATGTGTTGCCAGTTTCTTTTGGGTGCTTTGAGCACCCCAGCAGAGACGTTAAAATTCCAGAGTCCAGAACCAAAAAAGAAAAGTGTCCAGCAACTTAATAATTCATGCACACACCCTGACCGTCTTGTAAAAGCTGAACATAACTATTGCACATTAAATAGGGTAGTGCTACAAACGATTGCCTATGTACCCAGACATTGACATTTTACACAGGCTTACTATGATGAACTATGGAAGTTAAAAGTTCTTAGAAATGTTACCATCAATGAAGAGGAAACTAACACTATAGCAAATCTTTTAAAATACTACAAGACAAATTTTCACCATATATTCTCAACAATACAGATTCATCTGACTAAAATTTACATTTTGAATAATGATTTATCCACTTCACCTTCATATCATCCGACCAGGCCAAAATAAGATGGCCTGAATTGCTTCAAAGGTAAAACTCATCTGCTTTGGATAATCAATGTTGAGGGCATACAGAAGGCCAAAGAGGTGTGCCAGGGCAGTAGAGAGATCTGGAATGTAGCACGATGTCCCCTTCCAACACAACTGCATGTTCTCGCACAGACGCATCAGCATCGTCATCTTGTAGGATGGTGAGGATGGCAACTGATGCACCGTTCAACACTGGTTCCAAAATGTCAGTGTCCTGAAGAAAAGTAAAATATGAATTATTGAAAGCTAAGAAAAACTAAAGACAAAACAAATTTCTAAAGATTTTAACTTTAACCTCTATACCATGCTGGTCGTTTGACCCATGGAGGTTTTAAGAAGAAAAAGCTTATTTTCTTTTAATTAATGCCACCTTGTGAGTTTTGTACAAAAATATTTTCTGTTATGGAACAACCACTAACAATGCCCAGCTGCTGCTCAGCAGAAAAAAAGGAGTGAGAGTTATGACAACTGCAATTCCCACTATAAAATTATCTGGACTGCACTGAGAAAGTGTACATTTCCATTTTGGATAAACTCATCCTTTAAAAACATCTCATAGCAATTAGTTTTACTTGCATTACTTTTTTGTACTTACTAAGCACTTCAGGAAAACCTCTGTTGCATCTTCTCTTGAGGAAAATGGGCAGGCCTCTCAGTGCCCGTTGGACACAGTGTTGGATGTCTAAAGAGTATTCAGTGGAAAACAAGAATTTCAATTAGTGAAGTAACATGGTGTACTATACACAATGCAAAATCAGAACTCTCATAGTAATGAAAGTAAAGCACAGGTCAGACCCAGCAACACGCAAAACGTACCCCCCCCCCAAATTACAAAAGCACCACCATGTTAACAATTTTACTTTCATTTTACAAATTAAATAAAATACTGCCAAATAAGAACAAAGCAATGACTCATGACATTCATTTTTACTGACATGTCCACTGATGTGTTTTATTTGAAGCCAACATCTTTTTCAGTTTCTGTTAAGAGAAAAGTATACTCTCTTCTGAAAATGTCAGATAAAGGAGCACTTCACTCACCTGTTCATCAAGTTTATCCAGGAGGTCTTCCATCTCCTCACCAAGAGCTCCCTTCTTAGACCAGTACAGTTTCAGCAGGCCAGGCACAACTTTGTCAAGGGATGCATTGAAGGTCCCCAGGAGGTCTTTGCTTGTGATCCGATGAAATTTTCAGATATCTAAACAATACATTCACCAAAATATTGTCATTTATTCAACACAGAAAATTCCTGGGTAGCTGTCTTGGACAGTTTGCACCATGTTATATGCCTGACTGTGTCATCAACAGCAAAACCTACCTACTTCAAAAATCTCTCATGAATACGTCTTTTGCACAGGAATAGAAACACCCCCCACAAAACCCAGTATCAATATGAAAATACATATTATGTTCTAAGTTGCACCAAAATTTGTGACCAATCAGATTCTGTGACCTGCCCTAGTATTCTTTCCCTAACAATCTCAGACTATAAAAGTCCTATTTCTAGCACAAAAAGAAAAAAAATACATGCTAAGTCAAAATTATGAGATTGCCTTTCTGTTTCACAATTTCGATTTAGCATGGGGACTCTTGTACTGGCAGAAATGTTCAGGGTAAGGATTTCAATATAACACTGGCAAGGGCCTTGACTGGAGTGGTAGCACAAGATAATAAAGTTGGCCAATGATTTACCCCAGGAAATACCGTACTGCTTCAATATAAGTATAAATCATGCCCAACTTGAATAATAATTAAATTATAAATAAATTAGGACAGTCTTACCTCCTCAGAGGAAAACAGCGCAGGTCATCTCTCCTGGACCTCAGATACCATAGGCTGACACTCCACGACCTCTCTCCGCCTGAAAGAAAATGTTTGTAATAATGAAACATTTCAATATAATGTAGAAAAAAAAAACGAGAAAAAAAAGTTACGGATCGGACTCCCCGATCCTTACTGCGCATGTGCAAAGTCGGACCGTACAGATCGCGTCTACCCGTGGAATTGTACATAAAATCAATACTCCACCAACAAAAAGGCTCTCAAAACAATACAATGCTTTCCACAGCTTTGAAGGATGGGTCAGGTGTATCCTTCGTGGCCCACCCTATGCCAGAATTCATAGCGCGGCCCAACCGATTCTAGTTTCAAACAATGGCGGCAGCCACTTAGTTTTAATATTACTCTTATTACTCTTTCTGGGTCACAAAGTAAACTTTTAAGGTATTTTCAGGCGAGAATGTAGCTGTGTAAATTTCAAATATCTGCTCAGTTTATTAAGACAACACATTTTTGCAAAAATGCTTCTACGTTTTCGGAGACGTCTGTTACCACCAGCTTCGATAGCTAGCTGGGGATTCAAGGCTCGCTAGAGCAGCGAGAACAGCGAACTCCTGGCATATCATTTTCAACCCCCCGCGCGGTCCTTCGCTAGCTTAAACATGATATATAAGTCCCTTAGATGACTTAAATATGTTATTGTTTGGCTTTTTTTCAGTGCTTTACTCATTCCACCCTCCTGGGTCCTCAGGAGGGTGCAGCCTAGCGCTTGTAGAAAATCCTAATAACAGATGTCGTTAGCTTACCTGCTAGGGCAAATGGCCGGCAGCTCCCGCACCTGTCCAAAGAATGGTCAAATAATACACTCCAACTTCAGACCAGGTAAAATCCGTAATGGTCGAAAAATTGTAATTTTCATCCAATTTTGGCCACGTTTGTTCAAAGTTTCTTAGCAGGTTTTCAGTTCAGAACACATCGACAAACCACTATCACACAGTCTGCTCAGACTCGTTTGGTCTAGTTCAAACTTATTCAGACCACAACGTGTGCCAGTCACCTACGGGGTTTCCCACCGGTTCCCAACTCGACTCAAAAAATCTACTCAAAAGTTGATAATCTTTGTTATGCTCGCTAGAAAATCTTAGTTAGGACAACAATGGAAGAAATTTGTTGGGCAGACAAGCTATTTTAGGTTGTAAATGGAAAGTTTTATTTCTAAGTCAGTTTAATTTGAAAACTTTACTCAAATCAACAATTACTAGTTATCGTTTTTACAGTGTAACAGTTTGGGTCAAAGTGCAGATGTTCCAGATGTTCTGCAGTCTCGCTGTGTTTCATGTTAACATGTAGATGTTGGACCAAAGTGAAGCTTTTTGATGTGACTGCAGGAATGTGAAGTGTAACTCTGAGCTTTAGGAAATGAAACTAAATGGACTTTTTCTCCTTTATCTATAGGAAAGTGTAGGAGAGCAACAGATGAACAAGTGTTACTGTAGCAGGAAACACAAACACGTCATCAGAGGATCTATATGTTCATCATTATCACTGTTTCCTTGTTCTGTCACAAACACACAACACTTCCTG
Organism: Pelmatolapia mariae; assembly: GCF_036321145.2. NCBI lineage: Eukaryota > Metazoa > Chordata > Actinopteri > Cichliformes > Cichlidae > Pelmatolapia > Pelmatolapia mariae. The sequence continues at coordinate 6,685,728 of NC_086229.1, read as the reverse complement.
CTCTCTCTCTGATGGATCTGATTGGCTGTTTCATTCACAGGAGTTCAGGGCGTCACACAAACAGCTTTAACTGCACAGCGACACACTTTAAATCATCTACAGACAAACCTGTGTGTTTGATTTATGAAGAAATAATAAAGACGTGTCTACAGCTGTCCATAAAGCAGCTTCTCACACAAACTCTGACACTTCGCTCACTTTAATTCCTGCAAAGCTGCATAATAAAAAGCTGTGACTGCTATGAACTGCTGATGATGACTGCATGAAGCTCTCAGCTGAAGTTTCATTCATTTATTTTAATGTTAATGTCGCCTTTTTAAGTCTGTGTGAGGATTTTAATGACAGACATTAAAGGAGCTTCTTTGATTAGCAACAAATTCATGTTGATTTTCAGCCTGAAATGATAAAAACTTTAATAATTCTGTTTATAATCATCAACCTGGAGACTAATGAAAAGTATAATAGTAATAAAAATCCTTTATTATTTGAGTAATGCCTGAATCCGCTCAGAGACTGAGACAAATCAGCAGTGTTGGTGACAGTTTGACATTAACTGAATTAAGATCAAAGTGCTCTTATTGTGAAAATCTGCCTCCTGCTTGCTTCAAATCATTTTTATTTATTTTTCAAACTGACAGTGAAACATTGAGGCATTAATCCGATCTTAAAATCAGCAGCTGTGTTTTCACAGACGTTTCACTTTGATTTGTTCAGACTGAGCAGAGAGAAGTGGCTCTCTGTGTGCGCACTGCTGAGAAACAGAAGCTCATTTCTGCTCTTCAGCCTCTAAAGTCTCAGCGTGAGGACTGAGTGAAGAGTTTCAGAGCAGAGAGTTTTGGCTCACAGCTTTTAGCGTCTACACAAAGAGCCGATTACACACTGGTTCTGACAACATCTCCACCTCCTAAAAACAAACTCTCCTACTAGCAGCTGTCACAACCACGACAGGCAGAAGACTGGATTTTTTTCAGGCTCAAATTTCATGCAGTTTGCAGTAAATTGTGTGTCACAGACTTTGTAGTTCTCATTTACGTGACTCATTGATATCTTCTCCTGCTGAAAGTGAAACTCTTAGAACCTGCTGCAGGTTAATGATTGATCTAAAGGCACCTGACCTTTGAACAGGAACTTATGAGTCTTTTATAGTGTTTAATGTTCATAGTGCTGAAACCTGCAGACACACTCATGTGGAAGACCAGGTTTGTTTTTTAATACTTAAAACACGGTTTCAAATAGCAACACAGCAGAAGTCCAATTGTTGCAATACAGAAATGATGTAGGAATCATTTACTTCCCACTCAGAAATATGAACGTCAGGTTAATCAGACGATGGACTGAAGATGAATCAGAAACTATTTCCATATAGAAACACTCTGTTTGTTCTTCTTAATCATTCACTCAAAAAGATAAACTGGATGCTTATTTTTATTTATTTTTTTTTTTTCCTGTCCCGTTTGGCTCTTTTGCCATCAGAATTATTGTCTAAAGGCAAAGAAAGATGCCCAACGGATTTACTTTACCAAACGGACCATCCCAGCCTTGCCGTAATGGTCTATTTGATTCACCTTTTATTGTTTATTTTATTTTTCATTTGCTGAATGCGGGACAGACTTTTCTGGGGGAAAGAAAGGGGAGAAAGAAAGAGGGAAAGGAAAACAGCTGAGAAGAGGGATGGGGAAAAAGGGCAAAAAACAAAAACCAACAGAGTAAGCAGACAAAAAAATACATATATCGATCACCTGGATCACCTGTTGAGAAAGAAAAAAGAAAACAAGCAGAAGAAAACAAGGGTAATAGAATAAACAACATCACAATGATATATGGGAATATGGCAGTAAATATTAAATGTTAAACATTATTGTGCAGCACGTAAGATCGACAGCGCACAGTGTGCTTTGAGGTAGGAGCCAAAAAGGGTGTAGTTTGTGTGTGTAATCATCCGTGTGTACACCTGTGAACATGGACGCGCTTGTTTTTTAAAAGGTTCCTTCATGTAATGATCTGCTAGAGGGTGTGGGGGGCCACTGCCCCGTCCTCCAGGGCATGAAGCAGGTATGGAGGAGATCAAAACTCCAGACATCCAGAGGCCCCCAGAACACAAGAGACCAGGGAAGACCAACAGAGGGGCAGCCGCGTCACTATCCCAGAAAGAGCTGAGGAGAGTCCCAGATGAGGCGTCACTCAGCAGCCGCGGAGCAGAAGCCAGAGGGGGTTGCAGTGACGTGCCCGTGAGCCCCGCCGGCAGCCAGCTGTGCCTGAGTGACCGAGCCCCAGGCCGAGAGGCCGAGGGCACCCCACCTCCGAAGTGGCCCGAACGAGCCCCAGGCTCCAGGCCCGGATAAGCAGCCGCCAAGGAGTGAGCCGGTGTGTACCTGGGCGCCCATCACCAGACACAAAGAACCACCAACGCACCAATGTCTGAGGGCGTTTGCCACTGGCAGGGGAAGTGGTGGGGGGAGATAGGCCTCCAAACCTTGGAGGGCCTGAGATGTCCCCAGAGAGGTGGCGTCTGATACCCAACCTGACATATAGACACAGACAAACAGGCACACACAGATACAAACATCCATTCCCACCCTCATGCTCTCAAATGCAATTACTCCACACTCAACCAACGTGGAGACAGACATAAAGAGACACTGTACACACAATCACACTCCCCAAGCGTACTCTAAGAACCGGGTCTGGGTACCCTTGCCCCTGGAGGGGGAAACTGCACCCAGACCCAGATGGTGTTACCCTTTTCCCTGAGGTGGGGAGAAGCAGACCGCCCCGACTCCGCAGCGGCAGGGAGGCCCCACATACCAGACCCCAGTTGGACGGCCAACTCCTCCTCCTAGCCCCCCCACTCCAACAGGCCGCAGAGAACGGGGGTGTGTGAAGACTCCAAACCTCCCTCCACCCGCTCATATGTAGTGTTGATGTATGTGTGTTCTAAGGTGCATTTAAAACCCAGGAGGGCATGGAGCTACCTGCCAGAGCAGTAGGTAAGCGCATAGCCCCTCCTGCTAGCCCTCAATGTCTACGTGTATTTAAAATTGAGAGGTGGGCAACGACGCCAGGGGTGAGGTGTACACCCTGATGGTAATTTGGATTCTGTGTGGCGTGCCCACCCCCAAGATCCTATATGTATGTGTAATGAGAGTGTGAGTAATGTCTCTCGATGCACCAGCGGCACCCTGCGCCAGAGCTGGGCCCCCATACACCCACAACCCCGGCAACACACCAACCAGGCCCGGCTAGGGTCCCAGCACAGAGACAGAGCGCCCCCAGAACCTCACGCCCATCCCGGACCCACCCAGGGGCAGCCAGGCTACCAGGTCAGTAACCCACGTCCGTCAGCACAGACCCTCCTCTAGCCCCGCTACACGCAGCCACGAGGAAACGTTACCTAAGAGCCAACAGAGCCCCTAATAGGCAATGACCGCTAACCCTGGTTGAGCCCCCCAAGGAAGATGCTCCTGGGGAACCCCCCGACGCCCTAAGCCCGTCCCAACCCCCACACCAATCACAACAGTGAAGGCAGGACCAAACTATGACCCCCCCACACCCACTAGGTGATGGAGCTGATCAAAGTAGCCCAGAGCAATTGATCTGATGTGGTGGCAGAGGCTGTATCAAGACTAATGTAATCTAATAGATAATTTCTATATTGGTTAGAATTAAGATTATTTTTATTTTTCCAGTTCATGAGGACTGTTTTCTTGGCTATGCATAGGGCAGTGAAAACCATATGGGCTATATTCTTTTCCGGAGTGACATTATCTAAGCTGCCCAACAAACATACTAAAGGGGAAGTTGGCATGTTACATTTCAAACACTTTGATAAGTCTTCACATATCTCGCGCCAAAACTTCTGAACTGGTGGACAGAACCAAAGAGCGTGGATATAATTGCCCGGTGAATTGATTTGGCAGTGTGAGCAGTTGTTGGCAGACGTAAAGCCCATCTTGAACATCCGATGGCCTGTATAGTGCACTCTATGTAGTATTTTGTATTGAATTAATTGAAGACTGGGATTTCTAATTAGATGAAAGGTTTTTAAGCAAATCTGAGACCAGAAGTTTTGGTCTAAGTTAACTGATAAATCCGCTTCCCATTTTGCAATAGGAAGTGATATTGATTCATCTGTTTTAGAAAGCATTCTGTATATTTTGGAAAGTAATTTGGGGGTTTTAAGAGTAAGAAATTGAACCACACTTGGTGGTGTTTGTAGCTTAACTTGGCCCGGTTTAAATTTCTTTTTTATTATGGATTTAATTTGTTGATACTCTAAAAATCTTTTCTTGTTTATCCCATATTGTGTAACTAGTCTGTCAAATGAAATAAATTCTGTTCCTTCTAGTATATGTTCTAAATATTTGATTCCTTTACCACTCCAATCTGAAAAGTTTATCATATTATTGTTTTGTAATATGTCAGGGTTGTTCCAGATAGGTGTACGTTTGCAAGGGATTAATGAAGACTCCGTCAATTTTAGAAACTCCCACCATGCTGTTAGAGAAGAGCTGATGTTGACGCTTTTGAAGCATTCATGTCTTTGGATGTTTGAGCTGATAAATGGTAGATCTGAAATCTCTAGATTATTGCAAAGTGCTTGTTCTACATCTAGCCAAGGTTCATCTAAGAGTGTATGTTTTAGCCATCCTGAGATAAACTGAAGCCTGTTGGCTAAGAAGTAGTGCTGAAAGTTAGGTAATTCTAATCCTCCTTTATCCTTGGTGTTTTGTAGTGTTTTTAAGCTTATACGTGGTGGCTTATTTTTCCAAAGGAATTTGGACATATATGAATCTAGAGATCTGAACCAATCTTGCGGCGGTTTAGTTGGGATCATTGAGAATAAATAATTTATTTTTGGTAAGACCATCATTTTTATAGCGGCAACCCTTCCCATGAGTGATATGGGTAGACATTTCCACCTAGCCAGATCTCCTTCTACTTTCTTTAAAAGTGGGATATGGTTTAATTTAGTTAGATCAGCAAGCTTGGGAGAAACATTAATACCTAAATATTTTATATTTCCCGATTGCAGTGGAGAAGAAGAGGGATTATGGAAGGAGCAATTAATCGGAAGGACTGTAGATTTTGACCAGTTAATTGAGTAGTCTGAAATTTTTGCAAACGAGTTTATCAATTCAATTACCCCAGAGATATTGGTTTGTGAATTTTGGAGATACAGTAACACATCATCCGCATAAAGGCTGATTTTATGTTCCACATTCTTGCATTTTATGCCCTTAATTACTGTATTCTGTCTAATTGCTGCTGCTAGTGGTTCAATAAAAATTGCAAACAGTGAAGGGGAGAGTGGGCATCCCTGCCTGGTGCCCCTCTGGAGACAGAAGCTGGAGGATGTCTGGTCATTCGTTCTGATACAAGCTGTTGGGGAATTATATAATATTTTTAACCAGTTGATGAAAGAGGATCCAAAACCAAATTTGTCTAAAGTTGCAAATAGAAATTTCCAGTTAACTCTGTCGAACGCTTTTTCTGCATCTAAAGAAAATATTGTAGTTTCCAGGTTTTTACTGTATGAGTAGTCTATCAAATTAAGTAATCTACGTGTATTTGTTGATGAGTGCCTACCTTTTATGAAACCAGTTTGGTCAGAATGAATCAAGAGGGGGGTTATTTTCTCTAGTCTCTTTGAGAGAGCTTTGCAGATTATTTTGAGGTCTACATTTATAAGGGATATTGGATGATAGCTTGAGGGATATACAGGGTCTTTGCCTGGTTTTAGCAGGAGATTAATGTTTGCAGAATTCATATTTGATGGAAGTCTACCCTTTTCTTTGATTTCCAACAACGTTCTGTAAAAAACTGGTGCTAGAATCGTCCAGAATTCTTTGTAGAATTCTGCAGGAAAGCCGTCTGGACCTGGAGCCTTATTATTGGGCATACTTATCAGGGCTTCCTGGAGTTCACCTGGCGTCATTGGCAAATCCAGTGCCATTGCTTGAGAGTCTAATAATTTTGGAAGAGTTATGTTGTCTAAAAACTGATCAATTTCCTTTTTAGATGGGTTTATTTGTGGTGAATACAACGTTTTATAGAAATCCCTGAAAATGTTGTTTATTTGTTTCGGTTCATATATTGTGTTGCCAGATGAATCTTGAACAGCACATATAGTTGTTTTTTCTTTATTTATTTTTAGCTGGTTTGCTAGAAATTGACCGGATTTATTACTATGTTCATAATTTTGTAAGCGTAGTCTTTGTACTAAGAATTTCGTTTTTTTTATCAATTATCTCATTTAATTCTAGTTTTGTTTTGCGTATTTTGTTCAATGTTTCCTGATCTTGGTGGGACGCGTAGGCTTCTTTTAGTGATTTGATGATTTTTTCTAATTCCTGAATATTTTTGTTTTCTTTTTTCTTTTTATGTGATGAGAAAGAAATTATTTTACCTCTCATCACAGCTTTCCCTGCTTCCCATAAAACAGAAGCTGATGTTCCGGGAGTGTCATTAAAGTCTAAATATGAAGTCCACTCTTTTTTAAAATATTTAATAAAGTCTTCATCTTGAAGCAGTGATGTATTAAATCTCCAGTTTTTACTTGGTGTAGTATTATTCTTGTGCATTAGTGTTAAAGATACAGGAGCATGATCGCTGACAGCTATAGGATGAATCTCAGTGTCTGAAATGTCACTCAGCAGTGAGCTGCTGACCAAAAAATAATCCAGACGAGAGTAGGAGCGATGCACATGTGAGAAAAAAGTATATTCCTTACTGGTGGGGTGAAGGGAGCGCCATGCATCGCAAAGACCAAAGTCGCTCATATACTGTTTGATTATATTTGTGGACTGCCAATTATGCTGAGTTCCTGTTGTGTTGAGCCTATCCATTTCTTCATTTAGTCCAAGGTTGAGGTCGCCTCCAAGAACAAGTGTGCCATCTAAGTGTTCAGAGAGTGCACTGAAAAAACCGTGAAAGAATGAGGGATCATCAACATTTGGACCATATACACTTACAATACATAGCTTTTTATCCAGTATAGATAGTTTAATGATTAAGAATCTGCCCTCTGGATCTATAACTGTATCGAGTACTGTGAAATTAATTTTTTTATGTATTAAAATTGCTACTCCCCTTTGTCTAGAATTATAACAAGCTGAGAACACATTAGGAAACTCAGGTGTTTTAAGTTCATTCGGACCTCTAAGAGGTCTGTGGGTCTCTTGTAAAAGGACAACATCGGCCTGTAGTTTTTTGAGTTGGTTATCCAGCTCCATTTACATTCCATGAGACGAATCTTAGTGCACCCATAGATGTCTGTGTATAACTAGGGGTGTACGCTGTGTGTGTCGCTTAGACAGGTGGAGAGAAAACATCACTTGTTCATAAACAGAGAAAAGGAGAGAGAGAAAGAATATGTGGCGAGATGCTCCCTGAGTCTGACTATGTGTTTGCATATTTACTAATATGAGTTCGCTTGGCTTAAGTGTGTGTATCCTGTAGGTCTGTGTGCACTGTCTGACAGATGTAAATGTGCTGCCGTTGAGCACATGACTGTGCGTGATCGTGCTGTGCATATGTGTCGAAATAAAGGATGTTGTTTGTGGATGAGTGTGGAAGCAGGTGATCGAAGCGGTGAAAGAAAATAAAGAAAGAAAGAAACCAAGGACAAGGGTGAGCAGCATAAAAACAAGAGGGGGAAAAAGAGAGAAGAAAAAACGAGAGGAAAAAAAAAACAAAAAAAAAACGGAAACATTCCAATCAAACCGTTGACGGAGAGTGACGGTGTTAATTTTGCTATGATATCACACTTAAGATGCGATTTAATACTACTAATTTAGACAGATGTTAATGCAAATTAGTGTGAGTGGATGGGGAAAGGGTGTAGCGGATTCTTATCTGGTGTGAAGTTAATACTGCCACGGAGTGATGTCGGGGTCGCGGTGGAGCTGTCCGTCCACGTACAGCCGGTCCACAGCGATGACAGCACGGGAGCCCTTTTGGATGAAGCCACGTCGGATTGGGAAGAGGACCCTGCGTCGTTCCATGATCTCTTTGGGGAACTGGTCGTTCACGCTGTAGTCCGTTCCTTTTAATTCCCTGCCGCGGCTTTTCACCTGTTCTTTTTGTTTGAAGTGGCCGAATTTGGCCACAATAGGACGTGGTCTCCCAGCCGCAGGTCGAATACGGCCGAGACGATGTACCCTATCGAAGACGATGTTCTTCACCGTTCTTCCTCCAGCAGCTTCAGGTGGGTTTTGATGAAGCTTTTTACCGTGGTCTCCGCGTCCTCTTCAGCGGCTTCTGGAATACCAGAAAATACCAGATTGTCACGCATGCTATGAGCTTGTAGATCAATAACTGATTCTTTTATTTTTTTATTTTCTCTATTTAGTTCAGTAACATTGTCTGTGAGACATTTCACCGGCTCCCTTAGCGTGGCATTTTCAGCAGCAAGCGTTTCCACCTGCTGCTGGCTGAACTTCAGGGATTCTCGCAAGCATTTAAATTCCCGGTGAAGAATCTCCACCAAGGACAGCCTTGCGTCGAAACTGGACAATCGCTTGTCGATTGACTCCAGTATGTCGGCAATATCTTTGCAGGCTGGCGATGTTGTGCCGGGGGAATCTGCCGGGCGAAGTCTTTTCGACGACGGCGTCTCAGATTTAGCCGGGGAAACTGCACACTGGCCCTTTTCATCACGAGATCCTAAAAGCACTGATCAATGTAATCTTGGAGAGCCTCTAAACTCTCCCTGTTGTTCTCCAGGGTGTTGGAGATTATTTAGAAAAATAATGTTAGTTGTAAGACAATTGATAAGTGTATTTGGTAATATTGAGGCTTAAAGGAATTTGTTCAAATCTAAACTACCATTCGCTTTAATTTTCCGCCAAAATCTCCGGCGTCTGACGTCAGTTACAACATGAGTCGCTTACCTTGTCCGTCACTTCCGTCACTTACGTCTCCCCGTCCTCCTTACCTCTCCCCGTCCTCCTTATGCGTTCCTTATGGTACACGCCAGGTTATGAAATCCGGTGATAGACATTCCAGCCATGTATTCCAGCCCTAAAACTAACCTCATCCCTAATCCTAACCATAACCTTAATAAGAAACTGAACGAACATGTGTAGATTGAGTCCAAACGATTCTGATGTTTTCTCATTTTTCCCATCTCGTCATTTCAAAACGTTTTGGGTACTGGAAAGTGTTAAATGTCGACGATTTGTCACCTAGCGTAAAATATTAAGCTTAGGGAGTGAGAACATGTTGAGTTCAGTCTACTGAACTAATTAAACACAATATTACATTTTACAGTGTTGTCACATACTTTCTTGTTATTCAGTTACATTGTCACATAAAAGTTAAAAATATAAACCTGAAGCTACGCTTCAACACACTAACACAAATCTGTATGCTAATGATAACTTTTATGTATGTATACAAAACCAACAACACACACCAGCACAACGATTTCAAAGTCATCTTCACAGTGATTCTACTTTAGAAAAGTGAACATGGAGAAATCGAGGCTCCAAGCCTGACTGCTCATCACTGCCTTTGTTGTCTATTTAAAATCAAGGTCTGGTTTCTGGACTCTGATCAGCAGAGGGTTACAGCAGAATGATTCAGTGCAATAATTGCTGCTTAGAATTAGATAGGATGATGACACGTGTTTTATGAGAAGGAAACAAGGCTGTGCATCTCTGAATGCATGCTCAATCATCCAGGTAAGTCAATCTCCAAAAGTTGATTCTGTTCATCTGGACGTAGCGTTTTCAATGGGAGAAATGTTTCGTCACTCATCCAAATGACTCCTGCATAATGACTGAATGCAAATGTACTGTTTATAAGGTTTGGGGAAACCTGCAGTCAGCTGAGACTAAAGAAGTCATTTGGATGAGTGACGAAACATTTCTCCCATTGAAAACACTACGTCCAGATGAACAGAATCAACTTTTGGAGATATAATGGTCTAGTTTAATAGAATAGAATAAATATTCTAAACTCAATGGTTTTCTACTTCCCAGTTTGTCTTCATTGAGTTGTCAGTAATGTGACAATAACTCAGACTGGAAATAACCTTAATGACAAATTAATTTTCAGACTTTCAGGAGACAGAATGAGTCTGACAGGTGACTCAGTGATGTGAGCTGACAGCAGACGCATTCAGTGCATTAACATGAGGATCAGAGTGTTTTCTGAGGAAATACACTGGTCCCTTAATAGTTTGACCATGAAATATTCAAAAACAAATATATGGTCAACTGTTTGTGTGACAGAGGCAGAAGTGTCTCTTTGTGCATGTGGAGAAACCTGCTGTTAAATCAGAACATGAATAGGTGGCGTTTAAACACATGCTCCACTCACTCAGAGGTCAGAAGTCATGTACAGTAGCCACACTGACACCAAGAGAAGATAACCAGCTGGTAGCAAATGCAGGGAAGTATCCTTTACAGCTAAACCGGAGAGAAACATAAAGATAATGAAGATGACCGTTTTAATCAGTCATATTTCATTCAATACAGTGGTGTGGTGACAGATCAAGGATCAGTCCATCAGCAGTTTGATCCACGTATGGATTGAAGTGCATCTGTGAAAATGTTGAACTGTTCCTTTATCAGTGTCTAACAGTATGGTGGTCTTACCCCCTCCTCCTTTCAGGGTGGAGCCTGCTGGAGTCCGATGGTTGAGACCAGATCTGAGGAAGTGTAAGTGTGTTTTTAACGGGATTCATGAAAACAAAGCAGCACACATTCAACCATCTTCATCATTCTGATGTCAGGAGTCATCATCAAAGTGTCAATCAATGAACAGATGATGGATCAATAACTGCAGCTGGATTGTGTTTGTTCCCTCCATCAGATTCCTGTCAACTCACAATCGACACAAACACAGTAAATGGTCACCTCCAACTGTCTGACAACAACAGGAAGGTGACATGGGTGAAGAAGGATCGGTCATATCCTGAACATCCAGACAGATTTGATTACTGGTCTCAGCTGCTGTGTAGAAATGGTCTGACTGGTCGCTGTTACTGGGAGGTCGAGTGGAGAGGGTGGGTTTATATATCAGTGAGTTACAGAAGAATCAGAAGGAAAGGAGGCAGTAAGGATTGTTTGTTTGGACTGAATGCTCAGTCCTGGAGTCTGTACTGCTCTGTTGATGGTTCTCATGTTGTCTGTCATAATAACAGACAAACACCCATCTCCTCCTCCTCCTCCTCTGTCTCTAACAGAGCAGCAGTGTATGTGGACTGTTCTGCTGGCACTCTGTCCTTCTACAGAGTCTCCTCTGGCACTCTGATCCACCTCCACACCTTCAACACCAAATTCTTTGAACCTCTTTATCCTGGGTTTGGATTCAGCCCTGGTTCCTCGGTGTGTCTGTTCTGAGTTTAATACAAGAATTGTCCTGTTATAGAAACTAGTGATGGGTCGTTCGCGAACGAAATGGCTCTTAGAGCCAGATCTTTGAAGTGAACGACGCGAGCCGGCTCCTTATCGCGAGCCGTCGGTTCTTTTTTTTTTCCTTTCTCTCCCCCTCTCTCTCGCCCTTTTTTCCGCTTCACTCTGCATGCGAGCCTTGTGCTTTGCGCTGGGGGGAGGGGCGGTAATTACACTCAGTAGCAGAGGAACAGAGCAGGAGGGAGAGAGAGAGAGAGAGAGCCAGGGACAACAACGTCACATTAAAAAGGTATAGTAATCATCCACAACTATTTTCAGTTGCAGATGATAAAGGATTCAGAAAGTTTATTCATGCAGGCCCATATGACAGAGAATATGCATCTCCTTTTTCATATTTTAATTTATATTTAATTGTGTTGTGGTTTGCAGTGTTTTGTGTTGTTTCATTTTAAATTTGTTTAAAAGGAAAAGCTGAAAATTTAAATAGTTAAATGTTTAACAGTGACTAGTTGGTTTTTGTATTATATGATTTATTTATTACATTTTATGGGGAGTGACTAAATAAAAGTATATTTACGGTGGCCCCTACAGACAAAGCAGCAAGTACAAACTTCAAAACACGTACAAACCCTGAAGCACGTACATACTCCAAAGCACGTAAAAACTCAGAATCACGTAAAAACTCCAAAACACATAAAAACTCAGGCTACATCCACACGTACCCAGGTATTTTTGGAAACTGAGATTTCTAAAAAAAATGCCTGTCAGGATGGATATTCTCTAAAACTAAAACGGAGAAAACGCAGCGTCAAAGATGTGCGCCTTTTTTGAAGTCACACTGTGCGCCACATTTTGTTTCGGTGAAATGAATTTCTGCAATACTGTTACTGTTAATTGTCCTCTCTGCAGTGTTTAAATGCTTACATATACACACACAGTTACTGTCCCTCCACACATACGACTTGGTTCTGCTTCTATGCCCCATCTTTGTTTACTATTTCCCACCGAGGCTTCTAGACTTCTGGTTGGCCAACATTTCTACACGTTTAGGAATATATCGGCACCTGTTGCTTTGGCATGCTCCTAGCAGCGTTTTCCTTTATTTCTGCATTTATATGTGGATGGGATTATTTTTTAAAAGGAAAACAGAAAATATCTGTTTCAAAAATACCCGTGTACGTGTGGATGTAGCCTCAGAAGCACGTAAAAACTCCAAAACATGTACAAAAGACAACAGAAGTGCTCCAGAATGCTAGGCGCAGTGTTGAGCTTTTGTTACCTAGAGGCTACACAAGCCAGCAAGTACCAACGACCGGTGTGTGGTAGTAAGAGGTAAATGAACTTTTTTTTTTTATTATTTGAATATATATGAGTGCTTGTGTATAAATACACAAACAATATACATATGCTTTCAATTGTGTAATTTAAGTGATCTAGGTAGCTCTGTTTTGGAAGTTCAGTTAACGCTAGAAATGCGTTTTAGAGTTTGTACGTGCTTTTTGGAGTTTGTACGTGTCTCTAGGGGCCACTGAATATATTTATATATAAACATATATAAATAAAACCACTGTTTCTTAAATTAGTAATTCCTTTTGTGCATAATTTTATATTATTGTGATAATAAATTGATTAAAGCAACAAAACACCCTAAAGAGCCGGTTCGGAGCCGAAAGAGCCGGCTCTTTTTAGTGAGTCGAGCCGAAAGAGCCGGCTCTCTAAAAAGAGCCGGAAATCCCATCACTAATAGAAACCACTTAACATAGCAGTTAGATAGTTTAGACATTAGTCTAAAAATTTGAGAAGGACAAGGTGTGGATAAGGTGTTGAAAAAGAATCACTGTATTGCTTTAACAATAATTATAATAATATTTGTTTCATTTGGGGCTGTACGAAGTTACTTTCATCTTTGTTTCATTTTCATTAAAAATAAATCAATCAATAATTTAGAAATTAAATGTGTCTTCTGTCATGTCTATAATAATAATATTTTTTTAATTATTTATTATTATTATCATTTATTAATCAGACTTTTTTTTCCATTTTGGACTAAAAAACAAATAATCCCATCTGACCTGAATGTATTTTGTACATAAATAACAAGTAAATTGAGCTTTAACTATAAATATTATCCTTTAAATATTAGACGGTAAATAGCTAGAAAATATTTAAATCTTTAAAAATCAAATTAATAACCCGTGAAACTAATAACAAAAACTATTGTGAAAAACTATTATATCAGCATACAACAGCAATGAACACAGTATTGGAAGACTGTAAACAAATCATGTTAGCCTTCTAAAGACCCAACGGAACATTTAATGTTTGCACTGTTTGCATGTTTGTTTAAAAAGTTTCTTTGTTTATTCATGAGCTACATCTGCTTTAAATCCATTTTGAACCATTTTGCCAGGTTCAAATAAACTCTGCCTATGATTTTCTGTGAATTTTCCAGATTTTCAAAATGTTGCAGGGTTTGCAACGTCATATTTACAATACTTATTATTTTCACATTGCTTGTCCAGCTTTTACCTGTACTATACCTCGCAAAAGCTTGATTCAGTTCATCTGGATGTAACGTTTTCAGTGGGAGAAAACTTCTGTTACTCATCTAAGTGACTTCTTCAGTCTCAGCTGACTGCATGTTTCCCCAACCTTATAAACAGCAAATTTGCACAATGACTGAAACTAGCACCACTGAATGACCAAATGGCTGGGAGGGCAGTTCCTTGATCATTAATATGCAAATTCTCATGCATGATTTCCATGTTAATGATCAAGGACCAGGAATTGACTCACAGAAACACAAACACCAATGTGTTTCTGTTAGATGTTGGCTCCTTCCCAACTGATTATCTAAAACATTTAAGTGTGGCAAACATGAAAAAAGGAAACTAATTTCAATATCAGACAAAGATAACATGCACAATATGCAGTTTATAAATAAAGTAGTTTATTTTATTAAACTTACAATTGTCAGTCTTGTCCTCAGTCATTTTCTCAGACCTGTTGTAAAATTAATTTATTCAAGTCCACACAAGTCAAAAATTGTGTTTTGGTAGGTTGAGCGTACTTGGCTTGATGCATACTTTGAATTGGACAGTAACTGTGACTGATGATGTATCACAAGTCCACAAGAACGCAAGTACACACAAGTATGCAATATTGAGACACGGCCTCAGTCTGAATTTATTGAACTGCTGAATTTATTTACTGATTGTTTGAAGGCAAATATCAATATTCACTGCTCCGGATAATTAAAAGGGACAGGTAGGACGAAAGGGATCAAGGCCGCCAGCAGGGCACAGAACACACAGTCCTCCTGGTCACACAAAATCCACAGCTCACACCAGCAGAAGGACCACACGAGATTTGCCTATATCAATCCGGCAAGACGTGAGTTGGTATTCAGTTTAATTAAATAACCAGCTGAATACTAACTCATCTACTGTTTTTATGCTGTCTCAACAATTGCTGGCATTAGCTGAATACATCCATACTGAGCAGAGTGTGAGCTAAGCAGGAACAACTCTAGGCTAAATGCTAGCAGCTAATCACAGTTAGTGATATCAGCCCGTTTTAAAGGTTAACAGTTACAGTTTTGGAAAAAGCCTCTCAGAATTACATTTGATAGCTCATCTCTCCTCCCTTTCACACACACCGCAGACCCCATAGCTCCTCGCCAAATCCCCTCTACCAGAAGCTCTCATTGGATTGGCTCGAGCCACCAGAGCTTTAGTACATTAGTAGTAGTAGTAGTAGTAGTAGTATAATATTATTACTGCTATTTTCTTAATATTTCCTCCTTAACGTAAATTCACACTTTCTATGTGCTCATGTAAAGCTGAGGAGCACAAGCCAAAGAATTTCATTATTGGCAAACTGTTTATCTGTACATGACAATAAAACTTGCAAATAGATACCAATTACATTAAAGAAAATAATGAAGGTGTCGTTGTCCTGGGTCATGTTAAGGTTCATTGTTGAGAGAGGAATCCATAAATAACCACAGATCCAGGCGTGTGCAATTTAGACGGCATTTTAATGAACACATGTGTGAGTTCAACAACCCAATCAGTATTGAACTGCTTTACCATATTCAGACAGCGGTTTTATAGGGTTAAGATAGTACAGCCCCCTTTTCTGTTGCTAGGCAGATTTAAACAAAGCATACGTCAGCCTAAACCACAAATGTTCTGTCAACAACCTTTAACATAGTTTTAAAAGAACATAGTCTTCGGGTCGGTGCTTCCCCTCAGCTCGTCTTCGCTGTCGCTTCCCTGTGGGGGATCTGGTGCACTTCCTCTAAGTACTTCGCCACAATTCTGCACTTGCAGCAAAAATACATCTTCACTTCTGCCCTACCAAAATAGATCTACTATGGTGTGTATGTGTGTGTGCGTGCACGTGCGGGGGCGCGTGCGTGCTGTGTACTGCGTACGTGTCGTGACCTCTCTATTTGTGTCTGTATGTGTGTGTATGTCTCGTCTGTCTGTGGGTGCACAGAGTGTGCATCTGCTCTCTGAACAGTTTCACTTCTGCAAAAGCATGGCTTGCAGACGCATTTCCTGTCAGCCTGCAGTCAGCTTCTCACCCACTGAAGACTTCAGTATAAGAATACAAAAACATTCAAAAACCTTTAAATTATAAATTCAACTCCACAATTTGAAGTGGTTATAACAACCTGTAATAAAGACTAATATAATACCCATATCTTTGAACATCTGAATGCCTCTGAATGCAACCTCACTATTAACATGAAATGGTAATGATGATTATAAAAATAGCAGCAAATAATAGCAGTAAAATATTTCTATTCTCAATACTCCCTCTCTCGACCTCTGGACCACCAGAGGTCGCCATACATTATGTTGGGTCACTCCTTGGCCCATTCAGCTGCTTCCCTGTCCACCCCTGGCGTCATGGACATTAGGATCACTTTACCCACTCTGACCCTCTCTCGGCATTCTGTGATTTAGTGAACCAGACAACCCCATGTCATCTAGGTGGTCTTAGTAATGAACTGCCCGCTCCCACTTGAGAACACTCATGCTTAAGGTTACTCACACCAAAGTATCAGCGAGCCTAAAGTTGATCGGGGGCATGAGAGAATAAGAGTGCGAGCAGAGCTCAATCCGCACTCCTCCCTCACCCCTGAACTCACTCATACCCGGTGAGAGACCCCCTACACTTGTGAATCTCCAGTGGTCTATCCCTTTCCTGGGTCCCTCTCTAGTGGAAATCAGGCCGCCTGCAAAGGATAGAAAACACCTTCTCCTCCTATGGCTCTAACTTACTCTGTTCCTCAGTGGTTCTCTTTATTCAAACCTGATTCGACCTAATATTACTCAAAACATGAACCTAATTGCGTATTCGTATTCGTAACATTACTCAGCCTTTGTAAAACTCTTAAAGCACTGCTTGCACGTCTCTGCAGGCTTCCTGTTGGTTCCTTATCTGATCACCAACATCCTATGCACAAAACTGTCGCTGCTGCTGCAGGTGCCTCTCATCTAAAGTCACCTATCACAAGAAAGTGTATCAAGAAAATCATTATAACGGCTTATTCTACTAAAGGATCAAAGAAAAAACAACCACTCCAATTGACTAAGTGTAAACATATAATCAATAGCTCCTGAGTAAATTTCATCATAGCTAAAAGCTGAACTCTAACTGTATTTTGAACTCCCATTTCCTGGGTGATAACCTGTTTGAATATATCATTTTATTTCATTTTGCTGCTCTTAATGTAATGACTCATTCTAATTTATACTTTATCAGACTTAACCAAAATATATAAGCTTTCTCCCTTTGCTTCTGTTTTAAACAAAAACTTGGTCACTTCAACAAGCATTTGTTATTCTGTAACTGCATTTTATATAAGAGGACTAATTTAGAGCTGCATGTGTTATCTCAATATTTTACATGTCACACAGTTTAGTTACAAACAAACTCCTATTCAGTTCCTCTTTTCTGTCACTTGTTACAGGGCCAGCTCAAATGCAGTTAAAAGCTAAATGAATTTCAGGCCCTAGGCCTCACCTATGTTTAAACCATATGTGTTTGTAAGCGTGAATGCTGTTTATCCTTCTGTTGCTCCAAGTCCCCTACACTATATCGACTGAGACATAACGCTCATCGAAGCTTATGACCTTAACTGGACCGAACATCAACTCTGTTAATGAGCACGATTGCAATGTGTAAGAAAAAATAATTTCTACATATTTAATCTCCCCTATTATTCATTTGAGTCAGCGAGACTTTTAACATCCTCATAAAAGCTCTCCTCTACCCTAGAAATAAATCTATTTACTATCTGTTTCTAAAGCCTACATTATCACAACTTTATTCTAAAAATCAAAAAGAGATCCCACATTTTCTTCTCATAAAATGTTCACTATTTTCCCCAAAGCATATCCTTTATTCCCACAGTTTCCCTCTAAATTTGGTGTACAACTTCTTATTAACACCAGCAATTTATCTTCTAAACAGAATTCAGTTCATTTTACTCCTTTCTTTAGAATTAACAATCTCTGCCTCAGTTTTACCATATCTAAATTATCAAACAACCCCAATCGTTATAAAATCATACTAAAACCCATTTCAAATTAAACAAATTAAATCTTAAATCCCTCTCTTTTTGACACATCTCATGTGGCAAAAAACTCAACATGCTTCACCCAAGCTTAACAAATTAAAAAGGGAAAAAAGGTTAGTCATGTCATATCATCAGGGTTTTAATAGTTTTGCAATTTTCATTAGTTTTTATTTTTATTTCGTTTTGACTTCAGATTTTCAATTTTATATTAGTTTTAATTAGTTTTTACCAATTGTTTGCTAGTTTAGTTTAGTTTTTATTTTTTTGAAAATCCTTAGTTTCAGTTTAGTTTTGATTAGTTTCAGTTATAGTTTTAGTTGTGTTTGCAATAATTAAGTGTAACAAAATCCCAGTTTCATCATATCAGTCATTCTCTTCTGCTTATCCTTGGGTATGTTGTTATTCCAGCTACCATACCCTGCACCCTGGACAGGTCGCCTGTCTGTCGCAGGGCTAACACGCAGAGACAGACAACTCACATTCCCACCTATGGGTTCTTTAAATAAATAAATAAAGGCAGATGAACAACCGTTGATACCAGGCAACTATAAAATGTATATCTTGGCCCCAATGAGACTATTAACTCTTGCAGCACCGGGTGTTAAGGCAATTGACTCACACAGTTATGTAGATATCCCAGTCCTGTTGTCTCGGGATGCATCACGCTGCCTTGCCTGGTGTTAGCTTCTGTTTCTGGGGATGAGGGTTGGGCGTGCTCCCTTACCTTCTCAAGGTAAGCTAGGTTAGCCTTCTTGTGTGAGCTTTTCAAGTGCACTTTAAGGTTTGTGGGATTTCTTTCCCTTTAGAATGTCCCTCATAATTTGTCTCGTTCCACTACAAGACACTTGCTTTATCCAAAACACAGTCATATTCAAAGTAATCCCAAATTGGACTCGTGGACGGAGCGGCAACACAGATGACCCGACTGAGGTACTTGCCACCTGCAGGCATAATAAGGCACAGCAAGAACATAACCTGGAAAATACACTTCATTCTCACCCTAGACTAACGTATGACACATACACATCAACGAAAACTAAACACATTTTCTCTAAAAATTCAGTTAATTTTAGTTAGTTTTGTGAACGGTCATTTCAGTTTTAGTTAGTTTTCCTTTTATTGCAAAGTCTCGTTTTTATTTTTATTTCCGTTAACGAAAATGTTTTTTATTCGTTATTTCGTTAGTTTTCGTTAACGATAATAACCTTGCATATCATTTCTCAGAACACTTCAGCCATCTTCCTCTCCGGTATTTTGCTCCAGCCCTGAAAACCTGTGTTTAAGGAATAAGATCAATTTAATTATTATGTCAAATCTTCTCCAAATCGTTGCTCCATGCAAAGTCTGGATCCTTGGAACTTCCTGGAAACAAAACCTGTACTTAACTCTCCCCCTTTATGATCCAGTCTGTGTCATGACAAAAAATAAACTTAAACAGAACAGTTATTAATCATGAGTTACCTCAGTTAATGGTAACTTGAATCTCATCAAACAATATTTCCCTTTTGGCATTTAGCCTTCTCCCAACAATATAATGTAATAATATGGTCTAACCCAAATCAATAAAACAGAAATCCACTCAAAGGAACATCAGCATCCCCAGATCTAAATCTCCCACTTGTCCTGCTTTTGGCAAAAGCAAAACAAAGCATCCCCTTTCTTTTCCTCACATGGTAAATTTGTCCACATTTATTCATTCCCACCTTAGTCCAGTCACTCACATTCACTCACACGCATTCTCACATGATATTTTTGCTGATACTGCAGCCTTCTGCGCAAATAATGAAATGCTCCACATCAGCAAAATGAGCTCAATCCTTTGTTTTATTTCGTTTTCCTTTTTAGGAAAATAGTTCGCTATACTTTTGACTGGATTGAATCGATACAATCCTAAAATTAAACAGAGACTCGCCGCCAATCAGGTCTCCTTCTCAGCCAATTTATAATTCTGTAAAGCCCACCTGATTTTCGTACTTGGTGATTTTGTCAGCGCCGTCAGTTCACTCTCTTCCAGGCCTGCTTAGAACAAAAATGAAAAAAGAGAGCTGATTATTAGCTCATCAAAGTACAAAACAAAATCACCTGACAGGTTTTTCCTAAGTGCACTGTTACACAAACTATGGGCCCTTTTCGACATGTCCATGTTTATCAAAACTCCCTCTATTAAAATGAAAAACAACAGCCCCAAAAAATCTTAAACAATCTTAAATTTCACCCATTCAACACACCGAAAACCTCGTCAAAAGATCAAAGACCGTTTGCACAACGTCACCCTTCCTCACTTTGCCATGTTTTCATTCAGCATATGATATAAACCGATTTTGACAACGTGTCATCACTACATTATAAATTTCCTGTCCAAATCTGCCCCTCTGAACAGACCTGACCACCGTAATCAAATATCCTAATACTTTACCATTATATATTTCGCCAAATAATCTTCAACAGCCACCGCTCTCTCTTGAACTGAAAGCCTCCGAAACACACGCACACAGGAAGTGTCTCTGCTCCAGCTAATTTGCATAGACTCACAGCTCAACAGCCAACTTGACAAGAGAAATACATGTTTAAACCTTATCACATTATTGAATTATTTTCATTTTCTTTCTATACTAATCACTTACTTTTATCAATCAGTGCAAAGGCACTCCTAAGGCACTCTTTTAAAACTGCTTTAATACTTTTCTTGTGTTTTTTCCATCTTTTTTAAATCTTTCCATCAATTTTATTAACCATTCACACCATTCTCTCACTCATACAAGCAGCAAGCTGATCTTCATTGCATATGCTTGTGTTCTTAGCCAGGTTTTAATCAATGTCTCTATGCATTAAGCTTCAGGAGCTTGTCTTTGTAAGGTTAATGCATCTTCTGTTTGTGTGTGTATGTGTATGTGTTATTTTGCATCTATGGCTTCACAGTCTCCCAGACACATCCCAATTCTCCAGTTAAGCAGTCAGTTTTCTTTTTCCCGAATTACTAACCCAAATTTTGATTTCCCCACCTTACATTACCACCCTCCTGGTCTTCAGCCAGGAGCTAGGGCTTGCTTTTCAGGTTCCTGGACACATCATGCTGTGAACAATTCAACCAGAAACTTGCCTTAACTTATCCATTGATGTTACCCTCTAACTTTCTTCCGACTGCTGCTGTGGAGAATTGGTCCGGTTCTGCTTTACTCCTGAAAATAACAAAACTAAGACATTTTCAATTTTATCACAAGTGGTTAAATAACCCATTTCTCTATCTCTGGTCAGAAATACCAATTATGCCATGCATGTAAGCGTGTTCTTCCTTGCATTTTATGTTAATTGAGTGTAAACTGCTTCTTCATTGAATTAATTCATTGAGTTCTTCGTTGCATTTCTATGTATTCATGTTAATGTTCACTACATGTAAGCTGTTTCTTCATTGCATCCTATATATTCATATTTAATTTATGCATTTCACCACTGAGCTTTAGATTCAAACTATCTCACTTCTGATTCATTTCAAAAATAATCTCACATGTAACAATTTGTATGTGTGTTTTCTATTCATTAAGGTAATGACAATTATTTTCTTTCATTATTCTTACCTTTTCTAATGTTTACCTCTTTGTTATGCTGTGGTGGACATCCCTAAACAATTCCTGAGTTCAGGCTTCAATTTTCAATCCAATTATATCCTATATTCTCGCAGTCCAACTCGTCCAGGTTCATCTCTCACTGGTCCTCTTTCATTCACAGTGTCCTGTTCGGGCTTCAAAGTTCCAGCAAACACAGTCTCAACTCAGCTGTTGTCTTCTTCTCTGTTTCTTTACAGTCTTTCTTTTAGGTTAAGTCCCACCATGGCAAAATATCACATTCAGTGCCTTCAGTCTTATTTTCATTTGTTCTGTTTTCTTCTCCATTCATGGCAAATATGAGAGTCAGTGCCTTCAAGCAGACACATCACACTGTTCTTCACCAGCATGCATGTGGCATTTTTCATACTGCTGGACTCATCAGTGGTCGTCAGTGTTACTGCTTTCACTTGCACTGCTTTTAGCTTCAATTAATTCTTCAAGTCCACGATGTTCTGTCGGTCTCCATCAGGAGATTGACTGTCCTTGACTGTCCTTTGAGTTTCTTCTCAGTTTCAGGGACAAAGTGAGAGATCAAGCCGCACAATTTCGAGCCAAAGACTGGCTTATTCTCCCAATTCTGTTAATCTATTGTTCTGGTGCTGCACTCAAGGTTCCAAAGTTGAGAGACGTCCACCTGTATTGGCACACTAAAGCATACAATTAGTATTATATTCATTTCTTTTCTTAAAGGCTTCATTTGCTTCATGTGTCTAGAGGTAGCTCATCTGTCTCTGTGTGTTCTTTCTTTACACACTCAGTTCCCATATATGGGCATGCGTTTCCTGTCCCACACACACACACATACTTCCTGTTGCAGCAGCCTCCGCAGAGACTTCCTGCAAGCAACAGTCAGACTCTGTCTCCCTTTGAATTTCACAGTCTACAAACAATCAGTAATTCTACTAAATCTTGATCTAAAACAGTACACATTCATTTTCACTCACACACATTTAAATAGAGCTCTTTCAAACATCCCAACAATTAACCAAGAGTATATACTTATGTGTTTTTGAACTGAGAGAAAAAGAAACTCAACCTCTCATACCATCACTCATGCATTTCTTGAATTAAAAGCACTTTCAAACTTTAAAACATCCTACTCTACATCACAAAAGAAATATATTTCACACTCCTTTCTTTCATACACACTTTTAAAGGTTCTAACCTCTTTCAGACGCCATGAGTCGTCTCACACACACTGCCTTTTCTCTCACTCAGAGAACTCACGCAGAGTCACTCAAATCAAATACTGACAGCAGTCACACAGTTAAAATCACTCAAAATACACTTTCCTATGCGTATCTTGGACATGCCTTCCATAATCAGAAAGAGCAAATCAAAAAGAAAAGAAAAAGAAAACTGAAACCTCTCATCGTCTCACACACCGCTTCTCACCACACACACATAACTGAAAAATAAAACACACCAGCCTTTATGGCTCAAGATATATACATCTATCAAAATTCAGTCATTTACTATACATCCACACTAATATATTCAAACTGTATTTATACTCTCGTAATAAGCAAAACCAACCTCTTATATACAGGCATTTAGCAAAATTGGCAAACAATAGTTATAAAGCTCAATACTCTCGAAACTGAAACCACCCTCTCTGCGCGTCACCGCTCCTCATTTGCATTTACACACACCATCAGTGCACATCCGGCTGTGCATTGCTGACACAGAGACTGATCTTACTCATAGATCTCATATTTTATATTACACAGAGACGTCTTTAATTACAACTGCACAGATTTTTCTAGGCCTCTTAAACCTATATAATTTCGACAAATTTAATAATAACGGTCCAACCGATCAAGTCCCAGACTTTTTTGCGACCAATTTTAGCCAGTATTCCGTCCCTGACGGTGGCCCGATTGCTAATGCCCTAACCAAATTTATCGTAGCCAAAAAGCGCAAAATAGGAGACTCTAACTCCTAGCAATTTCGGAGGTTCCCAAGTTCTCCCCCGCTGTCGACGGTACTATCCCTACTCACCGGTAGGCCAAGGGTCAGCGTCCTGCCCTAGTGCAAGCGTTACCAAGGAGAAAAATGCGCTTCTTAAGGGTCCCAGACTCCTTGTCCTAAAGTAATTTAGAATAATTTGAAACAACAATCTACACCCAAAACAGGATTAAGATTAAGGACAACCCTCAACAGTTTTGGAGATTCCCAAGTCCTCCTCGAATGTTGCCCGAAACTATCCCTAGTCGCCGCTAGGTGAAGGATAGATTTCTCTATCCAGCAGGGAGCGTCACCTCCGAGAAAGTTCTTAAGGGTTGCATAACCAATGGGACTTGAACCCACAAAATGACCAAATTCCCTATCACACTAAATTAGCAGCTCCAACTGCTTTCTCTTTTCATTCCTTTATTCTCATTACTCAGTACTGTCACTTATACTTCATTATCATTACTTCAACCGGTAAACCTCATAAAAAACTTCAGCAAAATCAAAACAGACATTCACCAGTAATTTTCAGTGAGTAGACTTCAATTTTGTCATATCCAATCTAGCACATTTTGGAAACTTCAACAGGTATGTGCCTTACCTTTGTTTAAGCCGGCTTGTCTCTCACTTCAGACCACTGACTCGTATCTGCCCATCTAATCACCACGGACCCCGGATCTCTCCGTCTACCCCAACATTCCCTCTCTCTCACCGGAACGAGCCCCCAAATGTTAAGGTTCATTGTTGAGAGAGGAATCCATAAATAACCACAGATCCAGGCGTGTGCAATTTAGACGGCATTTTAATGAACACATGTGTGAGTTCAACAACCCAATCAGTATTGAACTGCTTTACCATATTCAGACAGCGGTTTTATAGGGTTAAGATAGTACAGCCCCCTTTTCTGTTGCTAGGCAGATTTAAACAAAGCATACGTCAGCCTAAACCACAAATGTTCTGTCAACAACCTTTAACATAGTTTTAAAAGAACATAGTCTTCGGGTCGGTGCTTCCCCTCAGCTCGTCTTCGCTGTCGCTTCCCTGTGGGGGATCTGGTGCACTTCCTCTAAGTACTTCGCCACAATTCTGCACTTGCAGCAAAAATACATCTTCACTTCTGCCCTACCAAAATAGATCTACTATGGTGTGTATGTGTGTGTGCGTGCACGTGCGGGGGCGCGTGCGTGCTGTGTACTGCGTACGTGTCGTGACCTCTCTATTTGTGTCTGTATGTGTGTGTATGTCTCGTCTGTCTGTGGGTGCACAGAGTGTGCATCTGCTCTCTGAACAGTTTCACTTCTGCAAAAGCATGGCTTGCAGACGCATTTCCTGTCAGCCTGCAGTCAGCTTCTCACCCACTGAAGACTTCAGTATAAGAATACAAAAACATTCAAAAACCTTTAAATTATAAATTCAACTCCACAATTTGAAGTGGTTATAACAACCTGTAATAAAGACTAATATAATACCCATATCTTTGAACATCTGAATGCCTCTGAATGCAACCTCACTATTAACATGAAATGGTAATGATGATTATAAAAATAGCAGCAAATAATAGCAGTAAAATATTTCTATTCTCAATAGTCATTTCAACCCAGTGTTTTCTGTTATCTTCTTTATTGTATTTTGTTCATTATTAATTCCATGGTTCCTAGGTTGTTCAGTTTAGTGTATTACATTTCCCCTCATTTCCTTACCCCTGTGTCCCCCTCGGTGTATCTGTGAGTTCCCATGCCTTGTATTTTATTCCATATTTTCCCCAGCCCGTTTTGTCTGTGCGGTCCCCATGATCTCGCTCCCCCTCCTGTCTGCGTCTTTCCTGTTTTACTTTGATAGTCTCCCGTCAGTGTACGTCACGTTGTGTTTGCTCCTGCCCTGTCTTGTTAAGATTATCAGTGTCACCTGTGTCCCGTGTGCTCGCATGTGCCTTGTTATTCTTCTATGTCTTAATGTCCATGTCTCCCTGTTGGGTCGTAAATTTTGAAGCAATGTGATAACCTTATCCCAACAACACTGTGGGATCATACGGATTCTCTGGAAAAAGAGTAGAATTCTTAGAACAGATTTTATTATACAGTTTTATATATGTAGTTTTTATATATGGGAACAGCAGAACACTACATTTAAAAGCAAAAATAACATAAAAAGAGATCAAAATGAACAAAAAGCATAGCAAACCCGGGTGAAGAGCCTTAAAGCACACACAAAAGACAGAGAGGAAAGAAGCAGCAGAAAGAAGAGAGACCCAATGCATATCGGACTCTTCTTATATTCAATTCAATTCAATTTATTTATATACCGCCAAATTACAACAACAGTCACCTCAAGACCCTTTATATTGTACAGTAGCTCGTACAATAATAGATACAGAGAAAAACCCAACAATCATATGACCCCCTATGAGCAAGCACTTTGGCAACAGTGGGAAGGAAAAACTCCCTTTTAACAGGAAGAAACCTCCGGCAGAACCAGGCTCAGGTAGGGGCGGGGCCATCTGCTGTGATTGGTTGGGGTGAGAGAAGGAAGACAGGATAAAGACATGCTGTGGAAGAGAGACAGAGATTAATAACAGATATGATTCGATGCAGAGAGGTCTATTAACACATAGTGAGTGAGAAAGGTGACTGGAAAGGAAAAACTCAATGCATCATGGGAATCCCCGGCAGCCTACGTCTATTGCAGCATAACTAAGGGAGGATTCAGGGTCACCTGGTCCAGCCCTAACTATATGCTTTAGCAAAAAGGAAAGTTTGAAGCCTAATCTTGAAAGTAGAGATAGTGTCTGTCTCCTGAATCCAAACTGGAAGCTGGTTCCACAGACGAGGGGCCTGAAAACTGAAGGCTCTGCCTCCCATTCTACTTTTAAATACTCTTTTCAAATAGGGTTTTCAGAAAACAGTGTTAAATGTTCAGTTTCTATGCCATATGTTAACACAATATCTAGGCTGTCATTAAAGTGGTGGGTGGGTTCTTTTACATTTTGAGAATCAGGATCAGAATACTTTATTAATCCCGAAGGAAATTATAGGTTACAGCAGGCAGCACACTAATTGCGCATGCACACTTACAAAGGAACCTTCTGACCAAACTTTACACAAACATCACATTGGGAAGACGTGTCAGAGAGGTAGGCTGATAGGAAAAGGGAACGAAAATACATGAGGTGAGAGGAGGAGAAAAAAAAAACTCCACTCAGACTGAGCTCCCAATGTGAGAACAGTTTGAGGACAGAAAAAAAACACCCCAGCACAAAAAGCACATGACTATCAACACACCATAGAAACACAGGATAAGCAACAGGGTTGGGTAAGGTTAAGAGAGAGCTCGTGTAGACAGCGCATACAGTCCTGCAGCATGTCTGCACTGGTCCAGTCGACCCACCATCTGTCCCAGGAGAGGACAAGCATCGAAGGCGTTTGAAAAGGGAGAGGGGGATGAGTGTGTATCAGTGTACGTGTATGTGTGTGTGTGTCCAGAGTTCAGCTGAGACGGACATCTAAATGAAGATAACACTGTATATATTGTCTTTTTTTTTACCTTTATGCTTTCTGTGAACAACTTAAGTAAGTAAGTAAGTAAATAAAGTTTACTTATTAAGCACTTTTCACAGACAGGCTGTCACAAAGCGCTATACACAAATATTAAAATAAATAATACAATCAATAGACATTATACACAATGTAAAAGATCAAATGTAAATAATGTAAACAATATCAAATGCGTAGATCAACAAAAGGCTTGTCTGAACAGAAAAGTTTTTAACTGCTTTTTAAAAGAATCCACAGAGCAACTAAGGTGTGTTGCTTATGAAATCCACGAAGTGCTACAGAAAAAATTACATTTTATTTATATAATTAACACATTTTGAACTCTTAAAGAAATATAACAAAGCAAAGACACCCAGCTGAACTAAAATGATCCAGCAAACAAAAACTGTTGTGAGCCGCCACCCTCATATCGCCTTTGGGCTTTTGGAGCCTTGACCTGGCTTTTAAAAAATAATTTGAAAAAAGCACTATGCTGCTAAAAGATGAAAAATAGATATTTGCAAAATTCTGCCTAAATATGTATTTTACCTGGTTAATGTGTGTGGCGGGGCGTGGTCTGCAGCGCCGCTGCAGGGGAGGCGGACGCACCTGAGCAGCACCTGCAATCACGCCTCGCCACCTTAAAGTCTGTGCTATCTGTGCTGATGTGTTGTCAGGCTGTATGCGTACAGCAACCGTGTGTGAAAAGGGGTCAATAAAGAGATGTTGAAAAGCAGCGGGTCTGCCGTGGTATGTTTACAATGGAACTTCTGCTCCTGAACCTCTGTGCACAGCGTCTGCAAATCGGGGCTATACGAAGTCACTTTCATCTTCATGCAGGACTGTAAGCTGTCGTCTGTGAGGCGTGAGCGGTGTTTGTTTTTAACATAGTTCACGGTGGAGAACAGCTGCTGACATAATGTGGATCCCAAGATCCATAATTGGCCTACCTGGGGTTGAAAGTCTCGATAAATGTACGGTGTTTAGGTGGGTATATCAGTTTCCACGAGTGTGACACTTATTTTGAGCGATGAAAAATAATAAAATATAATTTTATTTTTATATTTCAATATCACAATAATCTTCCAATTTAGAACTGCAAGTTAAAAAAAGAACTAAACACAAATAAAATACACTTCAGCTTAATACTTCTAATTTATTTTCCCAAACCAACCGGAGTCGCAGTATAAGGACAAAAGAGCCGCATGTGGCTCCAGAGCCGCAGGTTGCCGACCCCTGCTCTAGTGTAAACAACTCATGTGAATTTCAAAGCTGTTCTAGCAGTCCGACACTGGTCTCTTAATCTGCTGTTGGAGAGCTGTGAGCTTCTCCATGATGTTGTCAGTCCTGCGGTCAAAAAGCAGATTCTGAGAGCTCACGACCACCGTGAGCTTCTCCGAGATGTAATCCAGTTTTCGCTTAGTGGTCTTATTCTGAGTATTCACGGCAGCCTCAAGCTTCTCCAAGATCTTATTCGTGCTGCGTTCAATGAGCCCATTTTGAGAACTCACGACTCGTCCCATCATTTCAATCACAGCAGGCAGCCTTGTGGGGGTTTGAACAGCCGATTCCGCTTTCTTTAATCTTCTATAAGCCATGGCCAAGCCAGCTCCGATCAGCAACCCTGTTATCATGGTTCCGAACAGGTAGATGTCTTCAATGTCTTCGATCAACAGTCCCACCAGGCACACAACCCTCCAGTTATGCCACCGTGTGCCCGGCGAGGAAAGTACCTCCAGGACAGTCAGGCTCACCCAACCCAGGCTTCTCGTTGAGAAGAGGCTGTCCATTGCATTAGGGGACCAGTTGATAAAATCCATAATTCGTCCAGTTTTCATCCAGAAGGTTTGCCAATTATCTATGAAGCCCACATCGTTTTTTGGAAACCACTCAGACAGACAGCAATTTAAGGAGAACTGTTCTGCCTTGAATTCAGTGCCCCCTACTGGGCCTTGTAAATTGTTGTTAATGTGACATGCACTTTGACCCAGAACAGGAAGTCAGCCATGTTAGTTGGGGTAAGCAGGTTCACATGTGCTGAAGTGTTCCTGTAGTTATCCGCTGCAATCCTCTTTCTTGTTTATGCCTTCGAAAGCATCGTCTGTAAGTACTTGTTGACTTAAGAGTATAGAGCCATATTTTAGTAACATTTTGGTAGTTTTGTGTTCTAAAGCCTAACTTTGTGTATAATTATATTGCTAAGCTAATCTCATGTCATGTATACATAGGAGGACCTATTACATGGATATTTCTTTGTCTTTTGTTGCTAGCCTTGACTTGCTGTAGAGTACATAAGAGAATTTGTAATATCAGTGTGTTAATCACCTTACTGTTGTATTCTTGTTTTGTTTTAGTTTCACTCTGATTCAATGGTGTATGGCGGTGCAATGTAAAATAAAGCACCTGGAGCTTGGACGCTATATCCTGACTCCCGTATTCTTTTGAATGGAGTTTGGCTGGCTGCTGAATTGTGTACCTACGCACGCATGCACACACGCAAGGAGAGCAGTACAGTGAAAAGACAAAGACACAGCTGGCTAGACTATACTATTGCAGCAGATTGCAGAGAACATGGACGAAAAAGGTAGGAGAACCCCTTCACTGAAGGAATCAATGAGCATTAAAGATGAAGCATCAGTTACTTCCCGGCGTTCTAGTTCTGCACGCTCATCAAAATCATCTATGGGTGTTGAAGCAGCACGAGCAAGGGCATTAGCAGAAGCTGCAAAAGCACGTGCAACATTTGCAGAAAGGGAAATTGCTATCAAAGTCGACAAAGCGAGATTGGAGGCTAATTTAGATGCCCTGCATCTGGAAAAGGAGGCTGCAGCTGCCATCGCCCAGGCAGAGATATTGGAGGCAGCAGCAGAACATGTGGGCGAGGAGCTTTGCAGTAAGAAAAGCGACTCAGCAGAACTTCAGGGCATGTACGAACGTGTGAGTGACTATGTTAGGGACCAGGCCACACGGCTTAGTCAACAGTCTGAAACAACGTTCCACCTGGCACATGACCAGAAACCAGAGCATCCCACCTGTTTTACGACGCAATTTTCTCAAAACACCTGGAAGGAGGCCAACATCAAAAGTGTTAACCAGCATTCCTACTCTCCACAACTGGATGCCGAACAAGATTTTAAGATACCCCTAGCATCTCACCTACCTACTGACTCTCACTTACCTGTCCAACGACAAGACAAAGGGCTCCCCCATATTAAAAAAGAGGCAACACTGCAGGTACCATACAGTGACAAATGTCAGGAAAGGGCAAAGCTAGTCCGCCGACGAAGAGTGTGCATCCAGAGTCTGCAGGTATGATGGACATAGCAAAGTATTTAGCCCGGAAAGAGCTTGTGAGTACTGGCTTATCAAAATTTGATGACTGTCCAGAAACTTACAGAGCATGGAGGTCATCTTTCCTTAACACAATAAAGGATTTAGACCTCACAGCCAGTGAAGAGTTGGACTTGCTGTCGAAATGGCTTGGAAAAGAGTCGTCAGAGTATGTGAGGCGTATGAGGGCAGTTCAGGTAGGCAACCCAGGAGCAGCCTTAAAAATGACTTGGGACAGGTTGGATGAATGTTACGGCGCCCCGGAGGTCATAGAACATGCTTTGTTTGAGAAACTGGACAGCTTTCCTAAAATCTCAAACAAGGACAATAGTAAGTTAAGACAACTTGGTGATCTTCTAATGGAGCTACTCTCAGCTAAAGAAGATGGCTCTCTTCCAGGTTTGGCATACCTGGACACTGCTCGCTGCATTGGCCCAATTGTAGAAAAGCTGCCATACAACTTGCAGGACAAATGGATTTCTCAAGGATCCAAGTATAAGGAAGAGCATCATGTATCATATCCTTCCTTCTCTTTCTTTACTCAGTTTATCTGCCACCAAGCTAAGACAAGGAATGATCCCAGCTTTGCACTTCCAAGCAACTATTCTACCAAGCTAGAGAGGCCTTTCTTAAAGTCTGCAACATTCAGGAAACCAGTTTCAGTGCAAAAGACTAATGTCTCTTCAGCTGCAGATCTGAAGGTAACAGCTAAAGATGAACCAGATAGATATTGTCCCATCCATAACAAGCCTCACCCACTGAGGAAATGCCGCAGCTTCAGATTGAAAACTATTGAGGAACGGAAAGCCTACTCAAAAGAGCAAGGGATTTGTTTCAGATGCTGCTCACCATCCACACATCTTGCCCACATGTGCAAAGCTGCATTAAAATGTGATGAGTGCAACGGCGACAGCCACACTACCGCATTACATCCTGGTCCACCACCATGGATAACCAAGTCCTTAGACACTCCAACAGAGGACGGCGGGGAGGAAGGAAAACAGGATGCCTTATCGCCTGCTGTGAGCTCCTTGTGCACCGATGTTTGTGGTAGCAACATTACAGCAAAGTCCTGCTCTAAAATATGTCTCGTCAAGGTCTATCCAAAAGGTCAGCATGAAAATGCCGTTATGATGTACGCTATGCTCGACGACCAGAGTAACAGATCATTAGCAAGGACAGAATTCTTCGACCTGTTCAACATTCATGGTGAGGCATTCCCCTACACCTTGAAGACATGTGCTGGCATTAGAGAGACTTCTGGAAGAAGAGCCAATGGATATCAAATTGAGGCACTTAATGGTGGTATCAGCCTCACACTGCCAACACTGCTTGAATGCAATGACATTCCAGACAATCGTGAGGAAATCCCAACACCCGAGGCCGCTTTCCACCATCCTCATCTCAAGAGAATTGCCACTGAAATCCCAGCTATAGATAGGGATGCTCTCATTCTACTTTTGCTTGGCAGAGACATTCTTAGGGTCCACAAAGTCAGACAGCAGATCAATGGCCCTGGAAACGCACCCTTTGCACAAAAGTTGGATCTTGGTTGGGTCCTGGTGGTTGATGTTTGCTTAGGGAAAGTCCATAAGCCTACAGTTTGCAGCTTCAAGACAAATGTCTTAGAGAATGGAAGACCCTCACTGTTCAGTCAATGCACAAGCCATGTTCACCTCAAAGAAAGGGTTGATTTGACTTTATTGCAGAGTCCCCTACAAGGCTGTTGGGGTGGCAGAACGGTGGATTCCCTTGGAGTCACAGTTTTCAGGAGAACAAATGATGATGAGAAGCCTGCATTATCAGTGGAAGACGAACACTTTCTAAAAATAATGGATAAGGAGGTTTCCCAAGGTGAGTCCAACAGCTGGGTTGCACCCCTCCCCTTTCGTTCTCCAATGCCACCTCTACCAAACAATCGAGAGCAAGCTGCGATGCGCCTTTCTTCTCTTAGACGCAAACTGGAGCGGAATCCAAACAAAAAGGAGCAGTTTCTTGCTTTCATGCAGCGTGTATTGGATAACAACCACGCAGAGCTAGCACCTCCACTGATAGAGGGGACTGAGTGCTGGTATTTACCAACATTTGGAGTTTATCATCCAAGAAAGCCGGACCAGATGAGAGTAGTTTTTGATTCTAGTGCACAATACAAGGGCATCTCTCTGAACAATGTTCTGCTCACTGGACCAGACCTGAATAATAGTCTCTTAGGTGTCCTTATGCGTTTCAGGAAGGAGCAGGTGGCAGTGACAGCAGACATCGAGCAGATGTTTTACAGTTTTGTGGTGAGAGAGGATCATCGGGACTTTTTGCGCTTTCTGTGGTACCGTGATAACAACCCAAGCAAAGACGTCGTGGAGTACAGGATGCGTGTCCATGTATTTGGCAACAGTCCCTCACCGGCAGTGGCTACTTACTGCCTCAGGAGAGCAGCTGAGAAGGGAGAAGAGCAACATGGACCAGACACCAAACGCTTTGTGGAACGTGAGTTTTATGTGGATGATGGTCTAGTTTCTTTACCAACTGAAGAGGAAGCCATTTCCCTGATTAAGAGAACGCAAGCCTCTCTTTCAGAGTCTAATATAAGGCTTCATAAGATAGTATCAAACAGCATGAATGTGCTGAGAGCATTTCCAGCAGAAGACCACGCGAAAGAAATCAAGGATCTTGACCTAGGAGCAGAACCTATTCCTACACAGCGCAGTCTTGGTTTGAGCTGGGAAGTGGCTACAGATACATTCACTTTTCAAGCATCGACCAACCAGCAACCTTTCACACGGCGTGGGGCTTTATCCACAGTAAATAGCCTTTTCGATCCTCTTGGGTTTGTAGCCCCTATCACCATTCAAGGAAAGTTTCTACTAAGAGAACTATCCACTTCAGTAAGCGACTGGGATGAGTCACTCCCTTTAGAGAAATACAGTGAATGGGAAGCGTGGAGGGACTCACTACAAGACCTTCAACAGCTGCATATTCCTCGAGCTTACACAGTCAAGTCTCCTTCAAAGGCCAAGAAAAAAGAAATATGCATTTTCTCAGATGCTTCAACCAAAGCCATCGGTGCTGTAGCATACCTCAGAACAACTGATGACGAAGGACAGATAAACATTGGCTTTGTTCTAGGGAAGGCCAAACTGGCACCATTAAGTGAGCCCACCATCCCCAGATTAGAACTCTGTGCGGCAGTGCTAGCGGTGGAAATGGCTGAACTTATTGTCCAGGAGTTAGACTTGGAGCTTGATGCAGTCACCTTCTTTTGTGATAGCAAAGTAGTGCTTGGATATATCTATAATGAGTCGAAACGCTTTTATGTGTATGTTCACAACCGAGTTCAACGAATTCGACAATCGACGCAGCCAGACCAGTGGAGATATGTGCCCACAGAACATAATCCAGCAGATCATGCTTCAAGATCAATCCAAGCCTCTCAGCTCACTAATACGAACTGGCTGACTGGACCAGCGTTCTTATATGAACAACACAAAAATTCTGCTGAGCAGCAGGAGATCTTCAGTCTTGTTGACCCAGACTTGGATAAAGAGATCCGGCCACAAGTCACGTGCTGTGCCAGTAAGAAAGAGGAGAAGAAACTCACCCCAGAAAGGTTTGAGAAATTTTCTTCATGGAACTCTTTGCAGAGAGCAGTTGCCACACTTATTCACATTGCACATTCTTTTCAGTCCATGACCCAAAGCAACAATGAATGCAAAGGATGGCATCAGTGTTCAAAGCCACATACTGTCAGTGAATTGTCTAAGGCAAGGAGTGTTATTATTCGCTCTGTGCAGGCAGCTAGTTTCTCTGAGGAGTTAGACACTCTCTCCAAGAAAGGCAATATCAGCCAGAAAAGCCCATTGGCAAAGCTGAATCCATTCATAGACGCGGATGGTCTGCTTCGAGTTGGCGGCAGGCTGAAGCTAGCTGATCTTATCAATCAGGAGAAGCACCCAGTCATTATGCCTGGCAGACATCATGTCTCTACATTGCTCATACGACACTACCATGAACAAGTGGAACACCAAGGCCGTGTCTTCACAGAGGGTGTGATTCGAGTAGCTGGAATATGGTTGATAGGTGGCAAAAGATGCATAGGCAGTGTTCTTCATGGATGTGTCATTTGTCGGAAGCTGCGAGGCAGAACTGAGAGCCAGAAGATGTCACATTTGCCAGAGGAACGACTTAGTACTTCTCCCCCCTTTACTTACACAGGTCTGGATGTCTTTGGGCCTTGGAATGTAGTTGCAAGGCGAACAAGAGGAGGACTGGCCTACAATAAGCGCTGGGCGGTGTTATTTGCTTGTCTAAGTACTCGTGCTGTTCACATTGAAGTGATTGAGTCCATGGATACTTCATCCTTCATTAACTGTCTCCGAAGATTCTTTGCTATCCGGGGCCCATGTAAACAACTGCACTCTGACTGTGGGACTAATTTTGTTGGTGCCTGCAACAAACTTGAGTACCACAAAACAGTAAAAGACTCAAAAGTACAGAGATATGTGAACAATCATGGTTGTACATGGGAGTTCAACCTTCCACACTCCTCACATATCACGAAGTATTGTGCACTTTAATGGCAGAAGTAACGGCTATTATTAACTCCAGGCCTATAGTTCCTTTCTCTTCAGATGCAGAATCACCTGAAATACTTAGCCCAGCTATGCTCCTT
The DNA here is from genome assembly GCF_036321145.2 of Pelmatolapia mariae. Taxonomy (NCBI): domain Eukaryota; kingdom Metazoa; phylum Chordata; class Actinopteri; order Cichliformes; family Cichlidae; genus Pelmatolapia; species Pelmatolapia mariae. The sequence continues at coordinate 6,650,689 of NC_086229.1, read as the reverse complement.
ACTCAAAAGGCTGGCTCACCCTCTGCTGGAGTGTTTCAATACTGCGTTAACTAGAATACACCACCTCCTCCTCCTCCTCACACCACCTGCTACAGCTCTACTCTTCTATGACTACAGTCATCCACAGCACTGATGTGAGGTCACATGGTTCATATGTAAGGAGCACAGAGACGTGCTAGCAGCTGACCTCAGGTCAGTTTAATGACTGTGAGCAGCAGCTGTGTTCTTGTCACTGTGACAGGGAGACACTCTCAGACACAGCGCTCATGTCAGCTTGTTCTCATGCAGGAGGATCAGGAGCTCCATGTTTGTCTTCATGTTTGAATCATGATGTGTTTGTGCCATCAGAGTCTGTCATGAGTACTCAGGGTTTCACAGCAGCTCTTCTGGATGCTGACGAGGACTCCAACCTCATGTTTCACCTCTCTGAGTTTCTGATGTCTGTGAACACTCGTGTTTCTTCTCTGGGCTCATCTGGACAAAAACACCTTTCTGTGTTTGGCTCCAGCCTCATTGTGACTGACAGGAAGTGTGTTATCCATGAGCTTCTTTGTTTCCTGCTGTGTTTCCTGTCTGTGGACAAACACGAGTGTTTCAGCTGAGGACTTGGTTCTTTCCACCTGTCCATCAGGACATCACGCTGTCTTTCCACATGATGCTCTGCACTGTTAGACTTTTCGTCTCCACTTTACAGTAACATACTGGTGTCACTGTTGCCAGCATCATACCATGACGGCGTGTTACGGTAGCCTACCGTTCTGCAGGATGATACCTTTTTTTGCTGTTGTGGTATAATACTCTTGGACAAATTATGGTAATGCACAGTAGCTTTTTGGCTTAAAATAGGTCAACAAAGTAACATTATACTGTGATTAAGAAATTGGTATACTACCGTTTATTCATGGTATGTCACTGTAAGCATGCTGCAAGGTAATAACTGCAATATATTCACCAGTAACTTACCGTTATCACGCAACATCAGTACTAAAAATATTCATCTCTGCTAGAGGATACCGTGTTCCTACAGGCGATCATTTACTGTTTAACAGGTCGTAATTTACCGTAATTTAAAGAAACAGTAACATACTGTAAGAGAGTGGAGGGGTACAAAAAAATTCTATTAAAAAAAATTTACCATTTATTTATATATATTTTTATATAAAAACATATATATACCCACTAAAGATCGATTGATCGAGATATAGATAGATACACACACACAATAATTAATGTGCTTCACACCACTTTTTATTTCTGTTCTGATTTTTCCCTGCTGAAATACACATTTCCAAAATGAAAAAAACTGAAAATAATTGAAAACATATTTTCATTGAGGAAGCACTTGTTTTTACTAAACCATGTAATCCATTATTTTCTCAGATAGTTATACAAACAATAACGATATTATGTCATATCCCAACCCGTTCTCACTCCCAAATCGTAACATTTTACGCTAGGTGACAAATCGTCAACATATTACGTTTTCGGGCACCCAAGGCGTTCCTACGTCACGACATCGGAAAACTGCGGACACATGAGAACCCTTTGGACTCAATCTACACATCTTCGCTTTTCCCCTTAAAATCGCTTTAGAAAACACTATTTCACCTCATTAAAGTGCTGGTTAAGGTTAGGAATAAGGTTATGGTTAGGTTTAGCGATAAGGTTAGGTTTAGGCTTAGGTATACGGTTATGGTTAGGTTTAGGCATAAGGTTATGGTTAGGCTTAGGGATAAGGTTAGGTTTAGGCGTAGGGATACGGTTATGGTTAAGGTTAGGAATAAGGTTATGGTTAGGCATAAGGTTATGGTTAAGGTTAGGCATAAGGTTATGGTTAGGCTTAGTGATAAGGTTAAGTTTAGGGCTGCAGTACAGGGCTGGAAACCGCCGCGTACCATAACAACGTGGAAGGTCACCTTTCGCGTTCCTCAGGAACGCCGCAGGACGTGACAAAACGTCGGGATGTTACGCCTCGGGAGTGAGAACGGGCTCCATATCCATATCATGGCAGACAACATATGCTCAAGTGTTGGGTTTTCTTAGTTATATTTTGTAGGGTCTTAAACCTACAATGTGAAGTGCCTTGTCATTCATTTTGTTGGCACCATACAAATAAACTGAATTGTAATGAATATAATATCAAGCCCCACACCTCTGCCTCTATATATACACTTTGTCCAAAATACTGGCTCACACTACCAAATCAATGCACAAAGCAGGGTCCACAAGGACATGGATGAGGGTGTGTGGTGTGAAGGAACTTGACTGACCTGCACTGAACCCTGATCTTGCTTTGTGGACTGAGTTTATTGATTTGTAGAGTGAGCCAATACATGTGACAATTAAAGTGTAAGTAGCTGAAACAAACGGGTAAAAGAAGGAAAAAAAAATCTAAACTGTTGCACTCAAAAAACCTATTGGACAGAGACAGCGTCTTGCAAGATGGTGAGAGAGCTCGTCTTCATTGTTGTTCGTCTTGTGTAAATGTCCAGAAAGCATGGGCCATGCCTAATTTGAAGTTTTCCACTCAAATTCAGTAAGGCGCTGGAGGAAAGTTGTGACATGAGGGTTAATGTGAACAACCTTTCGCTTCACAGTGGTCCCAGTCTTTCTGCTTGTCCCAACCTTGGAGGTACATTTTGTTCCCTCTTCAGGGTTTATCCTTACAAAAAACCTTAAAACATGCCACAATAAATAGTAACATTCAGTAACACTGAGTTGTGATCTGAAATAATGAGTTACTTAGGGATAATTTATTCATCATCTATCACTATTAGCTAACTGTTCAAACATACCTCTGAATTAGTTCCAATGTTGCACACGCTGACTCCGGGTATTCCAGATTCAATACATAGAATGAACCAAAGAAGACATCGCATCAGCAAAGGTGTTCTCTTTGTCCAGCTCAACAATTACACATCCCTCTGCACTCACCATCCAGCAGGTGGCGGTCATTAAACTTTGTGGTCCAATTTAAGATCCTGATCATGACTTATAGGGCCCTGCACAGTGTAGCTCCAACATAGTTAAGTGATCTTCTTCTTTCCTATCACCCCAGCAGGTCCCTGAGGTCTTGTGACCAGGGGTTGCTGGTTGTCCCGCATACAAGGTTAAAAACAAAAGGTGACAGAGCGTTTGTATCAGTGGCTCCCAGACTCTGGAACTCGCTCCCTTTGAGTTTGAGATCTGTGGACTCAGTCATGTCTTTTAAAAAGCTGTTTAAACTCGCTTTTGGTTAATTTTGTTTTGTTTTGGATTTTAATGTCTGTTTTCTGCCTCTGTAAAGCACTTTGTGATTTTTATCTTGAAAGGTGCTATATAAATAAAATTTTACTTTACTTTTACTTTACTTGTCCTTAAATGTATGGGGGCAACATGTTGTCATTATGCAACATAAAACAATTTCAATACTTCACTTCTTCACACTGTCTATATAGTCATAAAGCAATTAGCTACCTGTACAAACATATCTCTGAATTAGTTCCAATGTTGCACACGCTGACTCCTGGTATTCCAGGTTCAATACATAGAACGAACCAAAGAAGACTGACATCGCATCAGCAAAGGTGTTCTCTTTGTCCAGCTCAACAATTACACGCCCCTCTGCACTCACCATCCAGCAGGTGGCGGTCATTAAACTTTGTCCTTAAATGTATAGGGGCATTATGTCATTATGCAACATAAAATAATTACAATACTTCACTTCTTCACACTGTAGATAGTCATAAATAGCTGCGTACAGTTAATTATTAATGGCCTTATGTACATAAGTCTGCTTTAACATATTAGAATTGTACATAATTGGGAATTATTCTGCACATTAAACACACCTAACAAAGAGTCAGCCCAATTAAACTACCAGAGATGAATCAACTGTATGGTTATTTTGGAGGTTATAGTTTGTGCTGCTGTTAAACTTTACAGTATTGACTTCAGTATTTCTGCTGTTGGTGTAGCTAGACTACCATGTTGATCAGTAATATGTAATGTGAAATTTGATATTGCTACCTTGCTGGGTTCACTGAGACACATGTCCAACAACCTTGGTTTATAAAGGAAATTACAGAAATTTGAGCTAACATAACAGAGACTGGATACCTGTGTCCATGAAAAGCTCCTGTGCCAAACAGAAATTTTAATACGGTCTAATCAGCTCTATTTCATGAGTGACTTCTTACCAAGCATAATCAGCCCTGGAGCGATTGGCAGGTTGCTCTCTGCTTCAAGGGACATCCTGGTAGATGTTTCCTGCCAGAAAAAGGACCAAGACATTTTATGTAACAAAAAAAAAAACCGAAACAGGACAGCAAGCAACAGCATTAAACCTAGAGCTGTATGAAAAAAGCTTACATCTGCTAAGACAAAGAGGGAGTCTTCATCTTCCTCGTAATACTTCATCATGAGAAGTATGGCTGCTGTGCCAACATTGTTGTTGGTCAAAACTCCCTCACTTTCTATCTGCTGGATGAGTGTCCTTATACCAAGGTTCCATTTGAGCTTCTGGCTGGAGAAATAGTTAATAATCCTTCTGCCTTTGGTTATGAGGGCCTGACCTAAGCGCCCACTGATATCGATGCCTGTGAGTTTGTAAAAGTGGTTCGAAAGACCTTTCCGAGTAAACAAGAATGGCCACTGCTCCTGAATTTCAGCTACTGACAGTGAGGGACAACTGTTGATAAGCTGCCGCTGAGAAATATATGTGAGGCACATGAAGTCATCCACATCAGGTCTCTCCACAGCTCCAGGTCCTTCTGAATTAAAAATTGTCAACAAGATGTGCTTCTTTTCCTCTAAAGAAGCTGGCGTTTCCCCCTCAGGAAGTTCAACTGGTTGCCAATTTATACAACCATAGCTATCAACAAGGGATCTATCTTTTTTAGGTGGGGTTGCACTACTGTTGGGACTGCAGTCTTCCTCATTCCTGGTTCTCTTTGTTTGACAAAGTCTATGTGTTGTATTATCTTGATTAACATGTTCAACTCTAGATTTGATGCTTCTTAGTAGTGAATAATGTCCACAACCCAGTCTTTCTCCCTTTTCAGTAAAATCTGCAAATGTTTGAGGGTATCTGTTTACAATGATTTTAGCAACTTCTCCACAAGATGCACGTTTAGGGTTCCTGCAGTGAACTTGCATGGCCTCCACAACAATTCTAACCATACTTCTCCTGTCCTCTGGATGAGCTCTGTCTCCTTTTGTGATTGCATGCGACAGTCGGAGTGGAAATCTTTCCCAAGGAATCTGTAAGTGTGAGACCCAAGAGCTGGAGTAATGGTTGTACATAGTGGTGGACGTGGAGGAGGAGGGGTGAGGTGGATGGCTTGATGTTTCAGCTGATGCAGCAGGGCAAGGCTCCAGAGTAATGGTGTCATTCAGGTTCTCTGGTCTGTTGCCATCTAAACAAATAAATAAATAAAGATCATTGGAAAAGTTACCTTAAAAAGCTACTATGTCAACAAATATGTCCTCACTAAAAGATGAACCCTTCAATTAGGATTGAGTAGTAACGGCAAGGCAGTTTTGGGGGACCTTGTCTGAAGATGAAAAGAAGCAATCCCAGGACTACAAAAGAACTACAAACTCAAGGTTTTGCATTGAAAAGACCTTGAGTTAATATATTTTACAGTATGTCACAATTTCAAACCCTTAGTTGTACCACTACCAATGAAAGGTTAATGGTGTTAGATTTAGCACCATTGTTTATGTTTTCTTTGTTAAGTATCTACCAGACAATGTGAGCCCCAAAATGCTCTTTAATATTATACTGTCAAAGTACATGTGTAGTATGGTGAAGAGAAAAAAAGCTACTCAAGCTAATCAGTGACATATGAGTCTATGAGTGACCTTCAAATCATAGACTCAAGTGTATGATTTGTACAGAACCTACACAAACCTCCTTTAAATGCAAGAAGTAGTTTACGTATTTGAATTGTTGTGAGAAAGAGTTGGAGATCTTCCTCCTCCACAAACAAAAGATCACTTTTTTGTTGTACACCAATAACGTCCATCAGATGTTCTGCAATGCAGATTATTTTCTCTTTGTCTAGTGCCGGCAGGAGGCTTGTGAGTTCCTCTTCAATTTCCATCCCTGAAAGAAAATTAAGAGGAAACTGAATGGTGTAGGAAGACAACAAAAAGGCCTGCCATGTTATAAAGTGGTGGTGGGTAATAATCCATCAGACTGCCAGCATTTACACAAACACTTCTTTCTGTAGGGCAATGCAAGCAGTGAAGTCCAAGGTCAATGAGGAGTACTGAGTGATGCAACTCGAGCACAAAGTACAATTCGTTAACGTTCGTAACAATTAGTAATCGTTAACAAGTATAACAGCTATATTCCCAAAAACCAAGCCATCATCAGTGTCATCTACAATGGAAACATAGCCTTTGACATACTTGGTACCTTTGTAGACAACTGCTACAAAGGTACCAAGTATTCATGGATTTTTTTTTCACATTCTGTCTCTCACAGTTGACGTGTACCTCTGGTGCAAATTACTGGCCTCTGTCATCATTTTAGGTGGGGGCACTTGGACAATCGGTGACTGACTAAATACTTTTTTGCCCCACTGTATTCCGAGACTTCTGGTTAGTTCACTGTAGTTGGACAGAGGTGTCTTAAAAGTACCACCTTATACAGAAACAATGAAGTTCCAGTATAAAAAAGACTAAGAAGAGTAAAAAGCTACACCCTGCTAAATGAAGTAACTTTTAAACATTACTTTAAATGTAACATATAGAAAAGAAATCAGTCTAAGTATACGTTACCTACATTGGCCCCTGTTTTAGTATATAGAGATATCTATAAGGATACTCCTTAAGTTAAAAATGATGCTGCATATTACAGTTTCCATGTGATACTACTCTCACAATGAATTGCATTTTATGGTAATACACTCTGAATGAGGATTTAGGTAATTACTTTTAGATCTACAGTAGAAAACAACAGAAATCCGGATGGTGTAATAGTATAATCTCAGTAACATCACCAATTGTTACATTTGCTGTATTTTACAGCTGTTTCCATGAGTACAGTGAGTTACAGTAAAAATAATGTAATCTCATGGAATTTTCCCACAATTACTTGCAAATTACAGTACTAAACTGCAAACATCCTTTGGAGTTTTGTACTGTTGATTTTGCAGTACTAAGCTATGGAAATTACTGCAAAGGCTAACAGTGCAGAGGAATTCCTTAATCCTATAAAACATGTGGAACATTAAACTGGTGCTGCTCCCAGTACGACCATCAATATTCCTGTACACTGTAAATGACTGGACTAGTTTGGAGTTTCCTTCTCCTCATACTCAGCCTGCAAACCAGTTTTTCTTTGGAATGGTATTTGAAATCTTCATCAGCTTCTATGGCTGCAGCAAATGAAAAGCACATTTTTCTAACAGGATCTGTGGAAGACCTGCTGGACTTGGTCTGCAGATGGTCCCATTCATTTTAAAGTCCAGCCTGCTGCAGAGCGCTGAGCTGCGAGTAACATCAACTCTTTAACTGCTCGATGTTGTTGGATAGAAACTGCAAACACGTTGTTCCCTCAATCACAGTGAAACTGACTCTTTAAAACAAGCCTTTGGTTTGGAAACAGCTGAAAATCAACTTCAGCAAACAATAAGTGAAACATATAAAAGCATTTGATTCTAACATGAATTCAAGCAGAAACCGACTGAAATCCAACAAACAAAGTAACTCAGAATAGAAACAAAGTGTTGCTTTGTACTTGTGAGATTATTAGTAGAAACATATGTTACTTTATGCCTGTAGTCAAGATAGCTGATTTATGTTAACAACTGTAGGACATATATTATCTTTTAGTTTAGACTGTGTGCTGTGTGAGTAGTCTAGTTCCCATCATACGTTTGGGTTAGAAGAATATAATCACTTTGTAGTTCATTAGATAGGGGTGCATTACTCTGTACCCTTGATCTGCTGTGAATGTGTTACACTGTTTCTTGACATATTATACTGCTGAATCATGAAGAGAATGTTGTGTGCAGGAGACCTTGTGTCTATTTTAGTAGAGACAGACTACATTCCATACCCCCACCTTCCTTAGAGCATGAAGACAGGGAGCCGAGGTCATAACTTAGGTAAGAGAGAAAACATGTGAATGTTTAGGCTTTTACAAATAGGTGGGGGCCACTAGGGGCTATAAAAGGCTGAGTAACCCGTCACCATTTGGAGACATGCTGTGACCCTCTTCAAGCATCTCTCCCCATCATGATGGTTCTTATGCTCATAAGTGTTGAATTATATGGAAATAAAGTATTGTTGATTGAGCATATATACACCGAGTATTGTCCCTCCTTCAGCCCAAAGATTAAAACAACTGGGAGTTTTTAACATACTGAAACAGCAGTAAATTAAAATCATTAAATCAGGCGTGTGTCGTCCTGCAGAGAGGTAATGTGTGTGTAAATGCTGTGTGTTTGTGAATAAATCCTCCATCATGTTTAATGTCAGCTCTGTTTCACACACATGTTCATATGTGCAGCGGTGTGTGTTGGAGTGTTTCCACAAACACAGCAGTCAGAGTGGAAAGAGTGGATGTTGTAGGAGGTGTTTGTGTAGTGAAGAGTGTCTGTAGGACTTCAGCTGCTCCAGCAGGCGTCTCCTTTGTGCTTCAAACACAGGCTGAACCTCGTGTCTTCTATCAGTAACCTCTTCATTGAATCTTCATTCAGCACATGTTGTAACCCTGCTGCTTCACACACATGTTCATATGTGCAGTGGTGTGTGAAAATGCAGCCGTTAATGATCCAGTTTGTTAGATGAACGTGTGAATGTTGCAATCAAACCATCTGAAGCACAGAATGGACAACTTTTGGACAAACTGCCCGAAATGCGTTGACAGAGACAGGGGTTTTGAGTCATTCTGCACTCCAGATGGGTTGATTGCGTTAAAAAGTTTAATTACATTAATTGGGAGATGCTGTTGACCACCCTAGTTTATTGGTTCGTTTTTGTTTCATTTTGCAACCTGGTTATTAGATGCCACTCCAGCCAGCCAGAGAATCCCCTGCCACCCCTGCCCCTCTCCTTGCTGGGTTTGACAAGCAGCAGACTCAGGTGTCCATGCAATCCCCAAAACGGGCTGCCCCCCCCCCCCCCCTCCACGTCGCACATATCAAACTGCCACTGCCTCAAATAGCATATGAAGATAGCGTATACGTATATAAGTAAAAAAAAAAAAAAAGAAACCACACACACAGAAAGGACAAAACCCCCCAAATATTATTATTATATTATGTAGAACACATTAACAACTCACTCACGCACACAATGTAAATACACAAGTCTTTTGTCTGATGAGTTTTTTCTTTTCCTTTTATTTTGTTTTTCTTCATTTTTGTAGAGGCAGCACACATTTAGAAGAGGTTAGGATAGGTATTATTAAGGCCTTTCAATATTTAAAGGTCTCCAGTGAATGGGGTCTCCCTCACAGAGGACTGCGGGGAATTGGGGTTGAGGATGAAGGAGAAGGGAGGAAAAGGAAATGGTGTGAGGCTCTTCCCCGTGATGCTGATAGAGCGGAGTGCCGTCCATGCACTGGGGTTTGGATTGTTGTGTGTGTTGGTGGAGCTGAGGCTAATCTCATCCTTCCTCTCCTCCTTCTCTTTCTTATTCTCTTTTTGTTCTTCCTTCGGCTCATCCCTCTCCTTTATAGCCGGGTCTCTGCAGTGTCTTCGGAGGCTACAGGGGCGTAGCGGCCTGTCCGGTGCTCCTGGAGGGCAGGGCCCCAATTCGGATGTGCTCGGCAAGCTGCCTTTAACCTCTGAGAGCGAAAGATAGACGCACCTTTTAGATCAGAAACATCAAGGCTTATGAAGTCAAATTAGGTTTTCATTAAGTAGTGTTTTAGCTGCTTTCTATACCTCAGCAGCTCCCACAAAATAATAATCACTGTGACTAATCTCCAATTACCTTTCATTTTCTCTCCATGCTTTTAAGTTCATCTGATAATTTAGCAGCTGACATTGCACATTCACATCTCTTAAACAAGATTCATGGCCTATATAATTGTCAGAATTTGCAGCATTCTAACAGCTGAGCAACTTTGTGCTGACACACATTGTACTTTCTATTCTTTCTTCTATTTGACCTCGTGGTCTTTAGAAAACCAAACATGTGGTACCAATGTGGTTTCAATGTCCTCCTGGAGATTGCATAAAAAGGTACACTGCTATAGCCTGCTCATTTTCATGTGTGGTTGTTTGTTACTCTTGCTCCTTTTTAAAAAATATGTCACTTCCCATGTGTTTGTTAATCCACTGTTATTTACATAGCACAAGTTCAAAACAATAGTAATTTCAAGGTATGGTAAAGGTTCTACAGTATTAGAGAGATAACATCATTAGACCTAAAATTCCCCTGTGAGAAAATACTTTACGATAGCGGGGAGGAAGAACTTCCTTTTAACAGGAAGTGAGCCAGAATTAGACATGCAGATAGAGAAAGAGCGAGAAGGAAGCTAGCTCTGTACAGAAATTCACTGTGAGGTAATATCTTCCTGTTTATATCAAGACATATCTACTTGTATTATCATTTTTTTTGGATTGTTGCCTATTTGCTGCTGTGTCTGCATTTAGGCCCTGAGTTAGTAACTGAGTTACAATATTCTAAAAGTAATTAATTAGTTGAAAAGTAACTATTGCTTTGCTTTAAAAGAAAAACGTTTAACCCCCTGGGGTCCAGGGTATAATTACCCATTTTTGACTAATTTTGATTTTCCCTCCACATTTCACCTTTAAAAACTATTTACTTTGCCTTGTTTGGTATCATTCTTTTCAGCACAACTTCACGTGTCTGAATTTAAAGTCAGTGTAGAAAAAGTTAAAAAATTTTACTATAACAACGACAAACATGTTTATTAAGTCATATTTCATAACTTTAAATGAAAATATAAATATAAACAAAGTTATTTGCATCCATTTACCTTTTATCGTTTTTTTTTAAATAACCATGTCATACTATTTACAGAACAATCAGCTGTTCTTCAATAAGATGCCACATAAATTATTTGTGCCACTCCAAAAACATAATTTCTGTCCACTACAAAGGAGAACATCACAGCCTGATACCTGCAGGTCTGACAGCAGCAGGTGTATCACTCCTGTTTCTACCTGGAGACAGCAGTCGCCTCATTGTTATGACACACAACACAAAACACAACACTACACACTAACTACACAAGACAACACATGAACTACACACTCCAAACACGCTAAACGTCACAAATCTCTCACATCTCAAAACTCGCTCTCTCTCTCGCTCGCTGTCACTCCTAAAACTTCCCCTGTTTTTTTCTTCTCTCATAAGCAGAGAGGTCTCGCTGCGCTGTCCTTAGACAGTAAACGTGATGAAACTATTGAGGAAAAAACTCTGCGAATAGCTTGTTTATCATGACACAGTTTATAAACTGGTATATGTCACCTTGTTGCTTTGTCTTTAAGTGGTCATGTGATTGACTTACCACGACTACTTTATTCTTCCTCAGTCAAACAGCAGCACTCATGTGATTGTTTTGCCTCCTGAGCTCCAGGTGTTGTGCTAGACAGTGCTCGTGATTACCGTCCGCGGGAGCGCGCAGCTGCTTAAAGCTGTAGCGCCCAGATTACTTACAGCTACTTCTTGCAGCTGATATAAGATGCAGTAAGCTGGAGACAGCTTCAACTGTCTGTTTGTTGAAAAATAGTAACCGACCGATAGGAATAGTAATTAGTTCGATTACTCGTTACTGAAAAAAGTATCGCCGTTAGTAGCACCGTTATTCCCATCATTGCACATATGCTGCCATCCTCTGTTTTCCCTATTTTCTCTATGTGTCATGGTCCTGGGTTGTGCAACCCAGTGTTTTGCGTTTTTAGTCTATTTTGCTGTTTATTGTTTGTTTAGGTTCATTAAGTTATTCTAGCTCATTTGTTTTTATATTACCCTTGTGTTAAGTCTCCCTTGCGCTTCATGTGTTTATGCCTGTGTGTCTTATGTTGTCAAGTTCATGTTGTCGTTCCTGTCATCTTCCCCTGTACTCGGTCTCCCTGGTTCGTGTGCCTACCCGTTATGTGTCATGTCTGTGTGGCTCTTGTTGTCTAGTTTGTTTTATGTCTATGTCTCCGTTTTTCGTGTTTTATTTTGAAAAGGGGTCTTGTGTTCTGTGCTCATGTGGTTGGTTTTACTCTTTCCTGTGCATCATTATATTTATCCTAGTCAGCTGTTTCCTCGTGTGTCTCTACTTCCCCTGATCACCTCATGTGTGTATTTAAGTCCTCTGTTTTCTGAACGTCATTGTCAGGCCGTCTGTTATCCCCACCATTGTCTTAGTCATAGTCATTCTTATAGTCGTAGTCATAGAAGGTCATAGTATTTGTTTCTTAGTGATTTTTAGTTTGCTTAGGTGTCCATGTTTAACCCCTGATCCAAATAAAGGATCGCTTTCTGTTTAAACCTGCAACTCCTCGTCCACATCTGCTTTTGAGTCGTGTCTCAAAAACACACCGGCGAGAGCTTTTCAGTTGCTCAGATGATGTTAAAACTTAAAGTGCTTTAATGTCTAGTGTATCTATTGCCTGTTTAACAAGTTGACCTTTTTGAACATTTGTTACAATGCTTCAGAGGGAAATTTAGCCTTTTGTATCTAAATATAGAGCTGTTTATATCAGTTTAAAAGAGAGGTCTTTAGAGACTTTCTAAGATGCTGTACCTGTCTAATGGTTGCTCCTGGTGACTTTGAAATCTTGTAGAGGGCGTAGATGGGTATGCAGATCACTGAGGACAGAGCCATAGCAAAGCCAATAACCAAGGACCAGCCAGGATACACGTAGTCATTGTAAGTAATGGGTTTGTACTGGATTACTGTGAAAATCAGGATGAACTGCAGGGACAGAGAGAGAACAGGAAGAGCCTGAATGTGTGCAAAATGCATGTATAACACAATAATAAAGATATATGTCACATGATTAGGTAACGTGAAAATATAAGTGGAAATATAAGAGGAAAGTAAGCCAGTGCAGATGACTAAATGACCCTGACTGCAGCCAAAGACACTGAGTTTAGCCAACAGTGCTAACAGTGACTCTGGAGGGCAGGGCAGCATTCTGTGTAAAGAAATGAAAGAAGGAGGAAAAATTCCAGCTTCTGTCCAGTAATCCACCACAATGAATTTCTTGGTTGGCCCAGCAGCTTAGTGCACTAATAAGGTATCTCCAAACTATATATATATATATATATATATATATATATATATATATATATATATATATACATCAAGTTTGCTGACGACACCGTCGTGGTGGGCCTGATCTCTGACAACATTATACACACATATATATATATATATATATACTAAAATATTGCACATACCAAGGATATAGCACATGGGCCAAAAATATTGCACAGAACATGGAAAGACTGAGATATTGCACACAGAAGATCAACAGCAGTGTCAGACTGGATGTGTTGGGGAAGCCTTTACACACTCTTAGTTTGCATTAAGAGTTCTGACAGCCCACGGGAAGAAGCTTTATTTGGTTGATATATTGGTTTCTCTTCCTCTTACTTTTTCACCTTTGTGGTCCAGCTACCCAATTTTGCTGTGCAAGAAACTGTGACAATGACACTCTAGGTCTCTAAGCATGGGAAATACCATTGATATCAGCTGCATATGTCCATTTCCCAGTTATAAAGCTTTGCTTTTGGAAGTTTTAACTGCAAACAAAGGCAAAAAAATCAGCACTAATGGCAGCTCAAATGTAGGTCGGATTTATAACAATGTGTCTGCAGCACAGAGAAGTTAAGAACCTTCCACTCAACATCCTGCAGACTATACAAAATATTGGCAATCAATTCCAAGTGTGCTTGTTTGTGTGTTCACTTACACAGATAATCACAGGCGAGATGAATCTCCAGCAGACTTTGAAGAAGAGAGGAGGCGGGAAGCCCAGCATCATTTCTACATCTTTGAAGTAGTTCCTGTGGCCTGCAAAGGAACAAAAGCCCAACATTCATCATCATCAACTTTGATTACTTGTACTGGATTATGCAACTAATATTATGGCTTGCTGTGTGATCAGGACCACCCAAAAAGGTTCTGCTTCAGTTTTGGTAAGTGGTATTCTAGTTTTTATTAGTCTGTTAACTTTGCGCTTTAAATTATCAAGTCCAAAACCACCAGGGTGACATAACAGTGACCCTTTCTGTCTTTGACGCAGTCTATAAATGGTGTCATTGTGGTAGAGGTCAGATAACTGTTGAATTTTTTTGTGTGTATTTGGGCTCATAATCCATAATGAACCTAACATAATGACCCCTTCTACAAAAAGATGGAGGGTTGAATCAGCAAAGGTGTCCAATTCCTGAGTAGGCAAAATGCACAAGACCTACTATCAGTTTTCACTGTGGGTTTGATCCACGGTGATATAATTATCTCTCCTGTTCATAATCTGAATGACACCCTACTGAACCTGCTAATCATCTATAATTTGGATTCCTGAGTAAATGAGACCTTTTTCCCATCATCCACTGACTGTATATCTGAGATCAGCTTGAGCTTGTCTTTTCATTAATTGCACGCCACTTTATTCAATTTAATGGACAGAACGTAAAAAGACTTGTGTGCCTGTTGTCTGCAGTTCATTTATTTCGGTGTGTTTCCGTTTGTACTCATTTAATGTAATCACATATTTGTAAAATTTAACTACCACAGTTAGAAAATGCACAATGTTCACTCTATTTCCCTCCTCACCATAAATATACATGATGCAGATGCACATGATGCATGAGATGAGGACCAAAGAGAAACTAGCAGCATAGTTGTCCATCAGTAAAAGCCAATAGATTCCTGCCTGCACACACACACACACACACACACACACATGTCTGGTTTGCTATCCTCGTGGGGACATCCCATTGACACAATGCTTTCCCTAGCCCCTTACCCTAACCCTAACCATTAAAAATGAATGCCTAACCCTAACCCTTACCCTAAACCTAACCATAACCTAATTGTAACCCTGACAGTAAAACCGCATTTTGAGTGTGAAAATTGCTTTCAACCCCGAGGGGACCTGGATTTTGGTCCCCACGGTGCAGAAAGTCCCCACCAGGATAGTAAAAGTCAGATTTTGGTCGCCACCAGGATAGTACGAACCCGTACACACATACACACACACACACACACACACACAAACACACACACAACCACACACACACACACACAAAGGAAAACTGTCAAAAACATTAGCCCAGTGAGAGAGTGGTTGCATTTAAGGATGTGCTCGCCACCTGTTTGGGATTTACCTGTGTCGTTAGCGGCACTCCCAGAAGGAAACCAGCTATGGCCACTAACAGCATGACTATGATCTTGTTGTTGATGATCCAGGCTGTACCAATTTCGTCGACGATGGCGGTCACTAAGGTCTCTAGCAGACAGAACTACACAAAGAGGAAACAGGATTTGAGAGGAGATGAATTCTTGATCAAATTTCTGCGTACATGATGACAGACCAAAAGGAATCTCGACAACGACCAAGAGGATTATCCATTGGTGAGTGATTGGAGGATAACACTTTATCACCTTCATTGTCTTCCTAAATGTATTTTTAATTAAATACAATTGGTTTATTACAGGACTTCTTAAGATCAGCCACATATATATTGTAGAGATGAGAGAAATATTTTGCTGCTATTTTTTATAATCATCATTACCATTCCATTAATAACAGTATTGATATTGCATTCAGATGTTCAAACATATTGGTATCATATTAGACTTTATTACAGGTCCAGTAAGAACCACTTTAAACTGTTGAGTTAAATGTTTATATGCAGACTGCATTGTGAAAGAAAAGGCCTAACGCTGAGTATACTCTGTGCCAAAATAAGACAAGAAATTATATGTTTTTGCAGGGCATGCCTTTTGCAGGAAGTGAAACCGAAAGCAGAGTTTGAGTGCAAGCAGTTGTTTGGATGATGTTATCTGAACAACCAGGTTATTCTTTATTATCTTTTATTCATCTATATCTTTTGATTAAGCTTTTAGTAGAGGTTCTTAATTAACACATTTATTCAACATATAGTTCATGTAAGGATGAGCCTCTGTTCTTGTGAAAGGTCAGAAGTGAAACGGGTGAGATGAGAGAGCATTTAAGGATGAGACACACATACAGTTAGTGGGTTCCTTTATAGGTGAAAGTTTAATTATGTTTTGCTTGCAACTGCAAAATTGTGCCTGCATGACAGTTTGTTGCAGAACTGAGCTTGATGTTCCAGAAGATAAGGGCAGGGTGGTGACAGGAAGACACCTGGGATGAAGACGAGGCAATGTTCTTTTCTAACTATGATAAAAGTCATTGTGGTTTTGATTTGACGTATGCATGTATTGTATCGGATGACGTATGAGAGGGCGTCAGTAAAAAATACCTCGATGGTATAAAACTATTGCTGTGTAGTTGCTGGGTGGAGATCTACAGCTGATGTTGCCGTGTACATCTCCCCACACGTGTGTCCATTAAAAATCATTGTTTGATTCCAGGTAGGATAAGTGTGTTGTTTTGATTTCCTCCTTGTATCCCTCCTTAATTTCTCAATCTTAACATTATCCACTGTACTAAATATGAAAAGTATTTGTGTACATTTACTATACTGTAGCAAAAACCTGAAAAACTCTGGGAACAGCATATTTGTTCAGAAATGTCTTTCTGTGTCTCACCCTCTTGCTTGAGCGTGTCAATGATGGCCTTCTGGACAGCAGTCAGGTCGGCAGTCTTACCCATGATTGTGGTTTTGAGTAATGAACCAGGCTGGGAGTTTTTAAAAGCCTCAGGAATCTTTTGCAGGTGTTAAGAGTTAATTCGTTGATTCAGATGGTTAACAGCTCGTTTAGAGAACCTTTTCATGATATGCTCATTTTTTGAGACAGGAATTTTGGGTTTTCATGAGTTATGTTTGTCAAAATCATCAATATTAAAACAATGAAAGGCTTGAACTACTCCAGTTGTGTGTAATGAATCTAAAATATATGAAAGTCTAATGTTTATCAGTACATTACAGGAAATAATGAACTTTATCACAATATGCTAATTTTTTGAGAAGGACCTGTAAATGTTGCCATGTGATTGGCTGATTAAACAATTGTGTTAACAGGCGGTTGGTGTTAAGGGTGGGTTTTGATTGTCGATTTATCGATTAAAGGACTCAAAATAACATCTCTGATGGAAAGACTCTCCCACCCCATGCATGTAAATGTTTCTGAACTTCAGAGCTCCTTCAGTGACAGACTGTTGCATCCTAGATGCATGAAGGAGCGTTTCTGCAGGTCCTTCCTCCCTGCAGCTGTCAGACTGTACAATCAGAACTGCTCCCAACAAACATAGATGTTTACATCAGCGCTGTAATCAACCGATTCACACTACAACCTGGTTTTCGTCTTATCTGTAGTTATTTATATTTAATTTAATAACTGTACGGTACTCTGTTTATAGTAACCATTGTCCTTAATGTAAATATGTAAGAAAAATTGTGTATGTTTCTGTTCTGTGTCCTGTGTACTGTTTGTTTGTATATGTGTCTTTCTGGCTGCTGTTACAACCAAGAGAGTACCGACCAACCGAGAGAGTAACATATTCTGAATACTTTGGATTACTTAATATATTATCATGCTTTTTAAAACTACATGAATGTACTATTGCTGTGTGATTTATTACTATTACTGAAGGTTAATTACCAACTAGCGATCTCGTTTAGAAAACTATTCTGCGCGTATATAAAACATGTCCGTGGCTCCAAACTGTAGTAAAGGGACCTCTGGCTAATGCATCAGGTTTGTGTTGGTCTCGTTGCCAAAAAATTAGCTTTAAAATTGTCACGGCAGCTGAGGCGAGCCGTGTGGTGTTGGAGGAAGGAGGACCCAAGATGCAAGGAGTGGATGAAAATGCTAGTGAAGTTTATTTACAAGGTGGTGTAGTGGCAAACACGCAGTGGGGCATGACAAATAACTGAAGACGCCTAAACTGGGAGAACTAAAATAACAGACTTGGGAAAAAGGGATGAGAGGCAGAGAGACACAGACGAAGAACAGGAAACGTGGAACACAGAGTAACGCAGACAAACCGGCAACAGGCAGGAGAACACACAGGGCTTAAATACACACACCAGTAATAAGGGGGCAACACAGCTGGGAGAACTCAGAGCTGACGGGGAAACGTAAACTGAACACACTCACATCAGACAGAGAGCTTCACAATGAAACAGGAAACTCAGACATGGGGGACCAAACAAGACGCAGAGCTAAACAGACAGATTCACAAACAGACGGGGTGACACCATAGACAGACAGAGACACAGACACAGACTCAGAGGCAGACCAAATATAATTAACACATAGAACTCAAACAATAATAATCATCATAATAAACTAGAAAATGTCAATAAACTAAAGCGCTGTGTCACCGACCCAGGACCATGACAAAAATAACGTTAAACGTAATATGTAAGTCACTTAGACAACCTAAAAATGTTATTGTTTGTCTTTTTTCAGTGTTTTATTTATTCATGAGTAAATCGGTTTGGCTGAGATCAAAGCTATTAGATTATAAGATTAAATAAAACTTTATTAATCCATCGGGTGGGTTCCTCCTTGGTTTTCACACAGAAAACTGATTAAACAGAAGCGTGAGATAGTTGAGAATTTACGCCACGTCCTGTTATATTTTAGATAGCAAGAAGCAGACGGCCGAGTTTATTAAACTCCATCGAGACAGCGGTGACGCTAATCAGAAGACTAGACCGTCTAATTCCACAGCCGTTTACTTCCGGCCTACCCTGCGTATAGCATTACACATCAGCAGATCCAGATCAAATCTAATCTTGAGCTCCCCACGCAAATAAATCCAGTAAGTTCTCACATCCTGAGTCCATTTGTTTACAGCATCAGTATGGAGGTCCACTCAGCAGCTGTTATATATGTTCAGGCTGCATGTTTTCTTTGGCTGTATCCCAATTTGGGGTCTGCAGCCTTAAAGGCTGCATTTTAAGGTCAATTACATCACAGCGACACAGCGAAGGCTGTCCTAATTCAAGGGTTGGCTGAAATGCAGCCTCAAATGTATGGAACGCCAAGATTGCCATAATGAATTAATTAAATACACCATGAAATTATTAATTACATGTCGCAATAATTAATTAAAATGTGAAATAATTGATGAAATAAATATTTTTGACACATTTAATTAATTAATTTTGACACATTTAATTAATTATTGACACATTTAATTAATTATTTAATGGTGTATTTAATTAATTCCTTTTGCACATTTGAGTCCTTCAGGTCTCACCATGAATTTATTTTATCTGTCAACCTCACCCATCAAACTCAGGGGGCAGGGTTAAAGCTGATCGAGACAAAACCATTGCTTTGGCCTGGTGGCCATTGTTTTTAGCACACAACAACTGGCATGTGGAAACTAATATTTTTTTTAGCCGAGAATGTAGTGGTTTAATCTTCATATGTCTGGTCGGCTGCATGACACTGGAGTTTCTTGCTCTCACCTGAGTTCCCAGTCCCAGAAGGATGATCATGAAGAAGAAAAGTAGTGACCACAGTGGTGAGATTGGAAGCAGAGTAAGGGCTTCTGGGTAGGCCACAAAGGCTAGTCCCGGGCCATGGTCAGCCACCTCTGACACGGGGACATTGAGGTGGTGTGCCATGAAACCCAGGATGGAGAAAATGACAAAGCCAGCATAAACGCTGGTGGCACAGTTGGTTATGCTGATGATGATGCTGTCTCTGTATGTTGAAAAGAACAAAGACCAAAACCAATTATATAAATACATAATGAACACATTTGAAATGGTTAAAAGAAAACAAATAGAGATTGACAGACCACGTGACTTTCGCACATTGCATCCCGGTAACCCGTGGCAAAATAATCAAAGTACCGCATCAAATGCAAGCACTTTCAGCACCGCAAAACGTTCATTTGCCGGTTTCATTGCCTTCTTGCTTTTTCTTTGCCCCCAAAAAGAGGAATGTACAAAACGAAGGAGAACAATGCTGGTCCGTACAAAGACAGACTCGACGAAAAGGCAAAGAAAAGATACGAGGAAAAAATCAAAGGAGTGAAGGGGTCAGACCCTTATGAGCACACAGAGTGGACATAAAACGTCAGCGTCCTGCCCACTTTCACCATGATCAGATTTATAATTATATGGTTCTTGGAGTGAGTGCATACACTCGTGAAGTTTAGTAACTTCAGGTCACTGCAACAAGCCCAGGTACAGTTTACTGACGGATGGGTACAGGACCTTGAAATGCACCGTGTAGAACGAAAGACCATCGTACATATCTTAAGTTTACCAGTCTCACAAATCGTCTTCATAAATACACACTCGTTAACCGTTTATTAATGGGACCTTTAAGCTCAACGGTAATTAATTAGTGGAAATAATTTCTGGTACGCATCACAGAAATGTAGCAGTGACAATAATATCGTATGATGCAATTGTACTATTAGTGATACAAAAAACTGTTTATCCTGTGAATAAAAGTATATGTTTTTGTCAATGTACCGTGGTAATAACAGAAGCAAAACTCAATATTCTGTCTGGACAATTCACTATTTATTCAAAGCTGAATATTTATTGTCCAGGCCATCCGTTGCCTCTTTGTGACTTCGCAGACATGGCTTGGACAATTTCTCTTCCACGCCGGAATCTGATAAAAACCATTTGCTTTACCCGTCGTCTTCATGCGGCTATCGTTCGCCCGGCTTGTGCAGTTAATAATACAACAGCTTCTTGGTATTTTCTGTCTCTTTTTATAGCTGTGTAACTGATTTCAATTGAAAGCCTGCTTGCGCTATTACCTCTTGCCATGGATACCCACAATGCTTTGCGGTTTTACCCCTCAATGACGTCACATTTTCCATCTCTATAGGATCAGCTGATCTTGATCTACACAAAAGTCTTCTGATTTTTTAATAAAACATTCAACTAATGTAGAATGTAGCTTTACTAATAGGATCGCCACCGGATCGGCAGGCATTCATTCTCGACAGTGCTGTAGTGCGTCTCCCGATCCGTGAACTTGAATGACTGGATGCAATGCAGAAAACATCCACTCTCTCGGCCTGTGTAAGTTGGTCGTCAAAACGGAGGAAGGCGGGAATGGTAAAAATTGGCACCTCCAGCCCCAACTCATCTCGCTCCTTAACCAGGTTTACCAGAGCTGCTGTTTCCTCCTCCATCCACGCTTTGAGGAGGTTGAGGTGGTAAATTTGTATCACTCCTCCCCTGTCTGACTGGGCAACTTCATAGTCAATGTCCCCCACCAGCACAAAGGGTCCTTGCCACTTGGCGAGTAATTTAGAGCTGGAGCAAGGTAAAATGGTAAATGGCCTGCATTTATATAGCACTTTACTAGTCCTTAAGGACCCCAAAGCGCTTTACATATCCAGTCATCCACCCATTCACACACACATTTACAGCAAGCTACATTGTAGCCACAGCCACCCTGGGGCACACTGACAGAGGCGAGGCTGCCGAACACTGGCGCCACCGGGCCCTCTGACCACCACCAGTAGGCAACGGGTGAAGTGTCTTGCCCAAGGACACAATGACCGAGACTGACCAAGCCGGGGGCTCGAACCGGCAACCTTCCGATTACAAGGCGAACCCCCAACTCTTGAGCCGTTGCTGGGGCGGAATAAATTCTCCCATGATAACCTCCCCAGCCTGTGCAGCTTTGCTCTCAGGTCCAGCACGTATTGAATTTCATTCTTTGTGGGGCCTGACCCTTCGTCCTAGTTTTCCTTAATCAGGTCAAGCACCCCCCATGGCCACCTGCCGTACAGTAATTCAAAGGGAGAAAATCCTGTGGAGGCCTCCTGCACTGCAAACAACAGAGGGTCTAGCCAGTGATTCAAATTTTGTTCATCCTCGTGAATAAACTTGCAAATCATAGACTTTAAAGTCTTATGCATCCCCTCCACCAGCCCATCAGTCTAAGGGTGGTAGACGCTGGACTGAATAGATTTAACGCCCAATAATTCGTACAGCTCCCTCAACGTGCGCGACATGAATGATGTGCCCTGGTCAGTGAGTATTTCTTTTGGAATCCGACACGGGAGACGACCTGAAACTGTGCCTGTGCCATGCTCTCTGCTGAAATGGTATGCAGCGGCACTGCTTCCGGGTATCGCATTGCATAATCCACCAGCCGTGTGCACTCCGGTGGAATGCGCTTGTGGTGTATTAATCACATATTTAATCACATCACATTAGTTATAGTAATATAACACTTTCTCACTTTACTATAGTAAGAACACTCGTGTCACTAGTTTGCTTGGATGTGAAATGTTAACAGAGTGAGGACATTGTAATGGGAGACATTAAACAGATAGTGAGACTCCTTTGCTTATGAGGGATGTAAATCCTTAGGTGACGCTAAAGCAGAAGACAAAGTTATAATTCTCTCTGTCCGGGAGGAGTTATAGCCCTATACTGGTGTTTTTAAAAGTTATTTTTGACTTTATGACTTCATGTGATGTTTCTGGGATGATTAGGACTCAAATTGCACTGCTGGAAATAGTTTATTTTGATGCACATGCTGTTTCTTTGCAAATATTTAGCAAATTTTCATTATTATAATATTTTATTTTTTCCTTCTGTATATAGAAATTGGTGTATTTCAAAAATAAAACTATGAAGATACTCAAAAGAAATTTCCTGTGGTGGGAAACTATTTTGTCCAACTTTTTTGTATTTACAGTTTTGAGGGATAAGCCTCTTAAATTTCTCTAACTAGAAATATATGTAGTGGTCATTTATTGTTTATTGTTTTATAGTTTATTGCACTTTTTTTGCAATTTATGTAATTACTGTGGACTTAATGCATACATATTATTATAATTTGGGCTATAATGGTTGTATTGATGTATATCAACTTGAAATGCTCCCAAAAATGGCACTAAAACATGTAAAAATATAATATAAGCTCTGGCGGACTTGGTTCTATGGTAGGTCTTAAAGGGTTGTATGTCTTAAAGGGTTAAGCCCACTTCAAATTGCAGGTTATTGTTAAAATTCCCAGAACACACTCAAATGGGATCTCTATCAGTGGTAATGGGCGCAATGGCCCCTTTCGGAATAGCTGGCTATTTAACCAGATGGTATTCTGGGCGCGACGCCCACCAGCGACGCACGTTGGCCCATAGAATAGAATTGGGCCATTATGCGGTCCAGAGTCTTCTCGCATCGCAAATGCCCTGCCATGGGGTTCAAATGAGGCGCCTGGAAAATTGTTTCCTTGTGGCTTTGCGGCACCAACAACTGTGTGCGTATCTCATTTGTGTGAGTGTCGCGGCTCAATCGATAAGACCGATCATTCCATATCTGGAAATTGGGTTCAGTCCGCGCAGCGTCATGACCATCAATATCCATCACCTGGTTGTTGGCTGAGCATCTCTGTGGGATCCACAATGGGAGGCATTGGGGCTTCCATAGAAGTCCTAGCCTTCTTCTCCACCCCAGAGTCAGTGTCACTCTCCCCAGAGTGGGGATACAGACGGGTGGCTTCGGTAACACTCTCCACCTCAGTTGTTCAGCTAAATTAATTCTCCAGCCAATTTCTCCCCCTGCACCAATTTGGTGCAGGGGGAGGGTGACGTGGGTTTTATTGCAGATACATCCTATCTGAAAGATCTGTTTGTTGTTTGGTAAACTTCTTGCCCTTTTATGCCCTTCACCTGTGTTGTGCATAGTGAACCAATAGAGGAATTGAACCATATATTGGGTGTGGGGTAGATTACCCCCTTATGACCAAGGATGTTGTGATGAGGAAGTCACGAACACAGAGAGACACACACACACATACTCACACACTCACTCAAACACACACCCACACACACATTCTTGCACACGTGAACACAGTTAAAGACCGGTTGAAGATGTTCTGTCTTGGTTTCGTTCTTCATGAGCGATAAGTCTCTAAACTAGCAGGGCCTGTGGAAACACAGACTCAACAACTGTCAAACCAACCAGCTTAAAAAGTTTTCAAACCAGGGTGCATGTGTGTGGGCGCTAGGCTCACCTTTCCAGAGGATTTAAAACCCCTGATGAGACAGAGGAAGACGACAAACCAGGATAAAGCATGGCATCCTAGGATAGGGAGACGGACTTCTCCAAAGTTCCCAATATCATCAGAGATGTTCATCACATAGTGTCTGACAGAAAGAAAGGGTTTTAAGTTGAATACTTCACATTTACTTGCCTGACTAAAGGTTTGCTTTCCTTAGCAAGAGAAGAAAACTGTGAAAGAGGAAAAAATCCCAGCTTTGCATTCTGTCAACAGTCCTTAGCACATAGATAATATAAAACTGTACCTGTGATCAAACACATCCATTAATCTAGTCCTATATGTCGTGTTGTAATTAGTAACTAACAGTCTGTATTAACAAGCTGAGTAGTCCCACATTGTGGGAGCCAAGTTAATATAGTTCATATATTTTAGTATTTATATTTTGCTGTTGTTGAACTTGTTTGTGCAATTAATAATTTAAGGAGTAAATGGATGTTTAAGGTGGTGGAACTAAAATTATTTTATTGCTTTGTAGGTTTGGTTACGTAGTACCAAGCATACATGTGCCTTAAAGACTTGTGTTTACAGTTAAAATCTGGGCGTCATGGATGTATGCAAATTAGTACGTGTGGTGCGGGAGGGGAGAGAAAGAAAAAGAGTTAATATGGTATAAGCACTAGGCGGCAGCCGGGGAGAACAGAGCCACACGGTTTTCCTAGCGTAGTAGGTTATTTTGTTGAGGATAAGTTAAATCTGGCCATTCCTGTAAGATGACCAGCAAACTGTGGAATAAATTTTTTGTTACATCTTTTCACATCGGAGTCCCGTGGAGTTCTTTTTCCTCTTCGAACTAACGTACACGAGTGAAGCACGGGAAAACTGGTTTCACGGCTATACACACATTACATAATCATATGCACCCTCTGCCATTAAAATGGCAAGAGAAGCATCAGGAAATGCGGATACACAGAGCTGCTCCTTCTGCACCAGATACGAATCCGCTACACTCTTTACTTATCTACTCACACTCTCTTGCATTAAGATCCGTTTAAACAATCAATACCAGTTTTCTAATTCAGTATGATGTCATAGCAGATATAGCACCTTGACTCTCTGTCAAAACATTAACTGGATATTTCTGTTTTTTTCTTTTTATTCTTCTTTTGTCTCTCACCTTCTAGTTGATTTTTTTTCCTTCTTTTCTTTCACTGCTTTGATTACCTGCTTACGCACTAATCCACAAACAACACCCTCTATTTCTACATATTCACACACCACAATCAAGCACATACATGCACTCAACGGAAGCACATTAACAACAGCCTCACAGGCACACATACTGACAGGACACACACACTTGAGCCACACTTGCTCATACTACAGGGTGGGCCATTTATATGGATACACCGTAATAACATGGGAATGGTTAGTGATATTAAAGTCCTGTTTGTGGCACATCAGTATATGTGAGGGGGCAAACTCCTCAAGATGGGTGGTGACCATGGTGGTCATTTAGAAGTCGGCCATCTTGGATACAACTTTTGTTTTTTCAATAGGAAGAGGGCCGTGTAACACATCAAACGTATTGTCACAAGAAAAACAATGGTGTGGTTTCAACGTAACTTTATTCTTTTATGAGTTATTTACAAGTTTCTCTTTGTACACAGCCATTACATTTTGAAGAGGTTAACACGTTAGGAGCGGATCGAAATTGTGTTGATATCTGGTGAACATAGTAACCAGGTCATTGCAGCAGACTCCAGCTACTGCAGCATCTCAACGAGGATGACCCAGATCGGCGCACAGAATTTGCAGAATGGGCAAAACAAAAATTGGAACAGGACCCTCAGTTCACGCAGAAGATTTTGTTCAGTGATGAGGCAAACTTTTATGTGAATGGTGACGTTAACAAACAAAACCACCGCTATTGGTCTGACAATCAAAAAAATGATATGGCAACATGTCACACTTGGTTGTTTAGGGAGAGGGGGAAGTTTTAGGTGTGAAACCCGTGACGGAAAGCAGGCGAGTGAAAGAAAAAGAGAGAGCGAGTTTTCATATGTGACATTAGTGACAATTAGCGTGTTTGGAGGCTGTAGTTAGCGTATTTTGTAGTTATTGTTTTGTATTGTGTGTCAGTTATACTGCTGAATGTCACATTTGCTCCAAAAAAGCCACCAAAAGCAGATTCCAGTGTAAACGCTGTTCCCACATGGAAAATAGGACTGATGCACCTCCTGCTGTCAGACCTGCAGGGTTTAGGCCTGTGGTGTTCTCCTCTGTCTTATACTGAACACAAACATTTTTTTGGACAGGCACAAATAATTTATTTGCCCTCTTATTTGATGCAGAACACCTGATTGTTCTATAAATTAATTTTATATTATATAAAAAACACCTGAGGCCTTGGCTGCATTTTCTTTCCCTCTCTCTATCTTTCATGGCTGTCCCATCTGTAACAACTGAAAATAAAATAAAGCAAATTAATAATAACAAAGGTCAGTCAAATGGAGCAATACGGCAAGGCTGTGATGATTCACTTGGTAAAGTAAATCTGTTGGGTATCTTTCTTGGCCTTCAGACAATAATTCTGATGGCTAACCGTAACTAAACTGTCTGCTGTGAAGTACAGTACCTCTAACATAGAGTCAAAATGCTAAAGCTGAGACAAAATGCAATTTCCAAAAGCCACTCACCTCATGGTTTATGCACACTCTATAATACAAACAACCAAATTTCTAGCCTTGTAATGGGCCCGATAACTCAGTCATATACCCCACTTTTACTTTTATAAAACATGGTCAGTGTTGGGAAGGTTACTTTTAAAATGTATTTCACTACAGATTACAGAATAAATGCCCCAAAATGTATTCTGTAACGTATTCCGTTACGTTACTCAATGAGAGTAACGTATTCTGAATATTTTGGATTACTTTATATATTATAATGCTTTTTACAACTACGTGAATGTACTATTGCTGTGGGATTTATTACTGTTACTGAAGGTCCGCGGCTCCGAACAGTAGTAAAGGGACCTCAGGCTAATACGTCGGGTTCGTGTCGGGCTCGTAGATGAAAAATAGCTTTACTTTGTTGTCTGGGTCAACTTCGCTTGCGAGAGACAAATAGAGGCGTTGAAAGGCTGCTCCAACAGAACTTATTGTTTTCGGAGGGAAACACGAAAACAGAGTAAATTCGAGTCTTAATAGCTTACTTACAACTGGGCTCGTCAGGCACTCTGTTTGGCTGCAGTGATTTACATTCTTCCAGTTCCCGTTTCTGCACGGTGACAGCTCGTACCTTTGATTCTCCTTTATCTCCCGCCCTCACTCACAGACACATAACGGGTATGAATCAGAATCAGAATCAGAATACTTTATTGATCCCTGGGGGAAATTATTTCTTTGTTACAGTGCTCCATTATACACCAATATTAACAAAACAGACAACACGCTAACTAAGAATAGCACAATATATATAAATCTATATATATATATATACATAAGTCACACAATAATAAATAGCAGGAAAGAAACATAAGTCACACAATAATAAATAGCGGGAAAGAACCGTGTAGTTGTGGCAGTAACCAGTATGTTAAGCAGATGCATTATACACGGAGATGGCCACAGGCAGGAATGATTTCCTGTGACGTTCAGTGGTGCTTTTCGGTATCTCAGTCTCTCACTGAACGTGCTCCTGTGACCGACCAGCATGTCATGGAGTGGGTGGGAGGTGTTATCCAACATTGTCTTTATTTTGGACAGCAGCCGCCTCTCCGACACCACCTTGAGGGAGTCCAGCTCCATCCCAACAACATTACTGGACTTACGGATCAGTTTATCGAGTCTGTTGGCATCTGCGACCCTCAGCCTGCTCCCCCAGCATGCAACAGCATAGAGGATCGCACTGGCCACAACAGACTCGTAGAAAATCCTCAGCATTTTGTGGCAGATGTTGAAGGACCTCAGTCGCCTCAAAAAATAGAGACGACTCTGGCCCTTCCTGTAGAGTGCTTTAGTGTTTTTAGCCCAGTCCAGTTTATTGTCAATGTATGGCAGCCCATTCTCCCCACAGTAATGACTACAATGCCCATGAGGCTACATTCTTTAGTGCTATGCCTGTAGCATTCTGCCTATTGCCTTCATATTAAATCATTTTTTTAAAAATTCTTCATCTCATTATGAGACGCGAGATTCAGACACGGGAATTAGGGCCTCTTAATGCGTGTTTTGTTTGGATTTACCAAAAATAGAGGGTGTAGCCAAACACATTGTGGCGAGCTCAGACAAGGAGGAGAAAGAGGTATCATTTAGTCTTGCTTTCTCCAGTTTCCAGGGAGCACAGCTGTTTATTTTCCAACAGAAACACACCGCCCCTAATTAAACTGCTCAGCATAGCTTAGCACAACAACAACAAAAAGGCGCTCTCTCACCCAGGAAACACACAGTCACAGAGAGAGTGCGTCGCCCTATAACCATGGCGACCATAACGCTGCCGCCAGGAATAACAGGACATAGCTGTCGAACAAAACCCAAAAAGTCCTGACCCGCCAGTGAAACAGGAAAATAACGCTGTGTAATCCATTCATTTCAGCAAAGTAACTGTATTCTGAATACCACCTTTTTAACCCTTTAAGACCTACCAATGAACCAAGTCCGCCAGAGCTTATATGATATTTTTACATGTTGTAGTGCCATTTTTGGGAGCATTTAAAGTTGATATACAACAATACAACCATTATAGCCCAAATTGTAATATTATGTATGCATTAAGTGCACAGTAATTACATAAATTGCAAAAAAGTACAATAAACTACAAAAAAATTGAAAATCGTTTTTGTTTTTTTAACATATTTCTAGTTAGACAAATTTAAGAGGCTTATCCTTCTACAAACAAACTAGTTTCCCACCACAGGAAATTTATTTGACGTGTTTTCATAGTTTTATTTTTGAAATACACCAATTTTCATATACTGCAGGAAAAATGAAAATAAATATTACAATGCCAATTTGCAAAATAAAAGCATATGAATCAAAATAAACTGTTTCCAGCAGTGCAATATGTGTCCTAAGCATCCCAGAAACGACACAGAAAGTCATAAAGTCAAACATAACTTTTAAAAACACCAGTATAGGCTCATGAGGCCATGATGGTAAGAAAATTACACTTCCGCAAAATGACGTCACTTCCGGTTTCGGGCAGGTCATGGTGGACATGCGATAGTTCACGCTGCTGGACATAGGAAGTGTTATGAACAGCTGATCGGATCGGCAAAGCCTGTTTCTGGATTATTATGTTTTTGTTGCTGCAAGTGGTTTTTATGCAGTTTTTGCAAAGCTATATGTGGATATGAATAAAATTTTTTGAGAGATTAATATTAGATTCATAATGTGAAAGAAGTGGAAACCTT
Organism: Pelmatolapia mariae; assembly: GCF_036321145.2. NCBI lineage: Eukaryota > Metazoa > Chordata > Actinopteri > Cichliformes > Cichlidae > Pelmatolapia > Pelmatolapia mariae. The sequence goes on along the minus strand of NC_086229.1, from coordinate 6,621,197 downwards.
CTTCCACATGTTTGGTTTTAAAATTACAAAACTTACTTCAGGCAAAGCTTCAGACTGAAGAATTTTGATTAAGATGATTGAGAATGCATCAAGACTTTTTTATTATTGTTACTCAGAAGTTTTTGCTTCCATTTGTGTAGAGATCACAAAGCTATTTGTTAGATTTGTATTGTTGGATTGTCATTTATGCTTAGAAATATCTACTACTATATTTGCTTAGAGTTGTATAATCAATGTCATGTTGGTAGAGGTTTGATCCTTAAGAGTCTGCAAAGACTTTGTGTGCATTCCAGAGTGCTCTGGCATTCACACCCACATCCTGGGAGCATGGGAGAGGTCGTACCTTCTCTTATTGTTTTGTGGTAGGATAAACATATCTATATCTGTTTTAGTCTAAGTGCCTTTTGTTTAGATGAACTGCTGGACTTCCAGACCAGCAGGTTTAGTCAAGTCAAGTCAAGTCATCTTTATTTATATAGCACATTTAAAAGACATCAAGTGTTGGCCAAAGTGCCGAACAGAGGGATAACAGTCTCAGATATGACTGATGTGGTGGGCTGCAAGACACAGTTGATTGTATTGAATAAAACTTTGGGATTACCAGACTTCTTATTAATGATCATGGAGAAATAATTTGCTCTTTCTACCTTGATGGTGCGCTGATAGTTTTTTTAAACAATCTCTAAACACTTGATAAGAAACGCTTATCTACAGAATAATTAACTGACCAATGACCAAAGACCAAGGGTGAAAGGAGTCTTCTTGTCTTATTCGTGAAATACGATGGATCCAAAGACTTCAATGAAGAGCAACACACAGGAAAACACTCCGAATAACTAATTAAAAGCTTCTAACACCAAAAGAAGAAAACTCAGACTCAAAAGAACTTGTTATAACCTCAGGATAAAAATGCTCGGAAACTCAAGTGCCAATTTCAGGACGTTTACTGACCACTTTTTTAAACAACCACAGCTAGCCGCAACACATACAGGAAACTGTCCCACACGTAACATTCCGGCAGGGAGGACCCTGAAAAACCTCTGAAGGTTCCGGGGTGCAACACCCCCAAACATACATTAACAACAACACTGTCCATAACAGTACTGATTAAGAACAGAAAGTACAAAGTGGATACAAAACCCTCAGAGTGTGACAGCAGCAATAAAAGTGATTGTCAAAACACCAAAAAAGGGGGAAAAATGACAAGTCCGAGCATTTTTTTATTCCTTTTGTTTGATGTAATTCATAGCCTAAATTTGCAGATATAATCAGTACACCAAGGATTTAAAACAGGCTGAAAATGTTCAAGGTGTTGGTAAAAATCTATATTTTCTTTTGACTGACTTTCCTTTGAATAACTCTGAACTGACCCTGAGCTGCTTTGCTTATTGTTGTTTCAGCGTTAATTCACTAAAACCTGAATGTCAACTCCTTAAGAACAAACTGATTTTATCTCTTTGTTCGTGCAGTTTCCAGTTAAAGGGAATAACAACGTTCCATTGATGATGACAGACTACTGATTAGTGGTCTGATTGGTCTAAAGTTTAATACAAATTGATTTGAACTTTTTTAACAGTGAAAAAAATAGTTTAATTGCAGAATCATGCACTGAACACCAGTGTGGAACACTTGAAGTGAACACTCTGTGGAACATGAAACCAGGAGTTTTCCTCAGATGTCAACTGTGATTGATTGACGGCAGCTTCATACTCTCACAGTCAGACTGATGTGTTTGTCACTGAAATCCTGAAAGGATCTACAGGACCAAGCTGTTTGTGTCCAGCTTCACTGTGTTCATGTTCATGTGATTGTCACTGTGTAGCAGTTTGATGAATAAACACATCATTTTCTCTCACATTCTCTGACTCACACCTGACCAATGATGCTAATAAGAAATAAGTAAAATAAGAGCTGAACATCAGTTACAAACATCACAGAACAGAAACAAACAGTCAAACTGTTAAGATAGGAAACAAATCAAACTTACAGTTTCTTCACACAGAGACATGAAACACAAGCTCCACTCCATGTGTGGACACTAAACACGGACACACAGGTGAGCTGCTTCCTGGAAGGAGGCGGGACTCCACCTGAAGCAGGACAGGTGGGAGGGGGAGGAGTTTACAGATTTTCTAAATGTTTATCTTTGTGTTTTCAGATTTAAAGTGTAATTTTGTCTCATTTCATTCTGTTATTCCTTGAGCAGTTTCTCTTCTCATTAGACACATCAACAATCCAACAGGAATGCATGAAGATGGTGATCAGGAGGAGAATTCACTCCAAAATCTTGTGGCGGTCGTGGCTCAACATTTGGTAGTTTGTCTTGTAATCGGAAAGTTGCTGGTTTGAGACCGGCTCGGACAGTCTCAGTCGTTGTGTCCTTGGGCAAGACACTTCAACCATTGCCTACTGGTGGTGGTCAGAGGGCCCGGTGGCGCCAGTGTCCGGCAGCCTCGCCTCTGTCAATGCGCCCCAGGGCAGCTGTGGCTACAACGTAGCTTGCCATCACCAGTGTGTGAATGTGTGTGTGAATGGGTGAATGACTGAATGTAGTGTAAAGCGCTTTGGGGTCCTTAGGGACCATTTTTATTTTAATGGGTACCCTAACTCCCCAGGAGACGCTTCTTCTGTGTGTGGATGACTGGATGTGTAAAGCGCTTTGGGGTTCTTAGGGATTAGTAAAGTGCTATACAAATACCGACCATTTACCAAAATTGTTCAACACTGTTGAACTAATAATAATAATGCTGATTTAGACATTTTTTTTTAAAAAAATGTTGTGTTCAAGCAACTGTGCAGAAATAATAATAAACTTCAACATTATTGCTATGTACAGTGGATCCCCCTGAAATCAAAAATACAGAGACACAAGCGTGTATTCATTCAGCCAATAAAAGAGTGTATTTTTTCAACACTAGTAGTTAATACACGAGCAGGATACAAAAAAGAAACACCAGCTACTGGTAGACCAAGCAGTCATCCAAAACTGTAGGACTAGGCTGACCAACCTGTGCCTTGCCTGGATTGTTTACAAGAAGGCCTATGATTCAATACCACGGTGTCAGGGGCATTAACCCAGTGTTTTCAGTTTTGTCATGTCCACATCCAAGTTTCTCACTTCCTGTTTCCTGTACCTGTATGTTGTGTTACAGCTCATTCCATGTATCATTAGCTCAAATATGTTCAGCTGCTCACTCACCTGCACTGACACCTATTAGTAATTATTCATCCAGCATGTATTTAAGTCCTCAGTTTCCATCAGTTCATTGTCAGGTCATTGATGTTGATGTTGTGCATGTTGTCCGTCTGGATTCTCTCAATCAGCCAGTCAACTAGTTACTTTGTCAGTCCAGACATTGAAAAACTAGTTCATGCCTTCATTACTTCCAGGCTGGACTACTGTAATTCATTATTATCAGGATGTCAAAAATGTCACTGAAAAGTCTTCAGCTAATCCAAAATGCTGCAGCAAGAGTACTGACAGGGACTAGAAAGAGAGAGCAGATTTCTCCTGTTTTGGCTTCCCTTCATTGGCTTCCTGTTAAATCCAGAATTGAATTTAAAATCCTGCTCCTCACATACGAGGTCTTAAATAATCAGGCCCCATCTTATCTTAATGACCTTGTAGCACCATATCACCCTATTAGAGCACTTCGCTCTCGCTCTGCAGGCCTACTTGTTGTCCCTAGGGTATTTAAAAGTAGAATGGGAAGGAGAGGCTTCAGTTTTCAGGCCCCTCTTCTGTGGAACCAGCTTCCAGTTTGGATTCAGGAGACAGACACTATCTCTACTTTCAAGATTAGGCTTCAAACTTTCCTTTTTGCTGAAGCATATAGTTAGGGCTGGACCAGGTGACCCTGAATCCTCCCTTAGTTATGCTGCGATAGACGTAGGCTGCCGTGGATTCCCATGATGCATTGAGTTTTTCCTTTCCAGTCACCTTCTCACTCACTATGTGTTAATAGACCTCTCTGCATCGAATCATATCTGTTATTAATCTCTGTCTCTCTTCCACAGCATGTCTTTATCCTGTTTTCCTTCTTTCACCCCAACCGGTCGCAGCAGATGGCCACCCCTCCCTGAGCCTGGTTCTGCCGGAGGTTTCTTCCTGTTAAAAGGGAGTTTTTCCTTCCCACTGTCGCCAAAGTGCTTGCTCATAGGGGGTCATATGGTTGTTGTTTTTTTCTCTGTTTCTTTGTTTTACTGACTATTGTGAGCACCCGGGTGGGCTCACCTTTAGCCCCATATATATACATAGATATATATATATATATATATATATATATATATATATATATATATATATATATATATATTCCCTCCCACATAAAATGTAATAAATAAATTATACTGACTGACTTATATTGAGTATTAAAATTTTCAGCTTTTTCCTTTTAAACAAAAGTGAAACAACACAAAACACTCCAAAGCACAACACAATAATATACATATTAAAATATGAAAAACAAAACAAAACAAAAAAACACAGGTTTTCTATCATATAGGCCTGGGGTGATTTTTTGGGAGAGTGTTTTCCTCCTTGGAACATCGGTTGACTGGTTACATTGGCGTAAGGCAGGCATCCTTTATGTATGAGATTTATTTGACTGTGGGACCAATTTTTTTTTCTCTTTCATAAAATTGTGGAGTTATATAAGTTGCAGCGTAACCAATTTTGGAGATATGTCCAGATACATAGTTCATTATCGAATTGGCTGGGAACCCCCTTGAGTTGTCCGGTGGGCAGCCCTGTGGAAGTCCTGCTCTCAAGATTATCCTTGGGTAAAGGTATCACTTTTAAGATTGATCATTTATTGCAAGAACGGTCAGCTGACCCTCTCCTTAAAGTTAAGTGCTACTGGGCCCAGGACATGGCACTGGATATATCTTCAGTTGAATGGGATTCGTGTTTTCAAAATGTTAATACTTGATTGTTGGAGATGTGATGGTCAAAATGCTCTGACTTTACATATCTTATGGAGCTGTTCAGCACTTCAGGATTGGTGGGAAAACATAATGTAGGTAATTTTCAATGTTTTGAAAAAGAGATTCAGTATCTCACCAAAACTGTCCATACTTGGTATAACCACAGAACTTTCTGATGGATATTTTTCCAGTTGTACAAAAAGATGGATTATTCTGGCTCTTACTACTGTGAAATGGGTCCTGCTAAGACATTGACGGAAAAAGAGCCCCCCTCCCTATGAAGAGTGACTAATGACAATGGCTAAGTTGGCGTCTTACAAAAAAGTGACTTATGGTATTAGATAAATTGCATCAATATGAATTTATTTAGTCCCCCTTTACAAGCTGGCTTTCTGTAACTTGAAGAACAGAGGAGTAATGACAGAGTGGTGGTGTGGGGATTGGTGTGTGAGGAAAGAATAGGATAACCTCCCCTCTTTTTTTATTTTGTTTTTGTTGTTATTTTGTTGTTGTTGTTGTTGTTGTTGTTATTTTAAATTATTTATTTATATATTTCTTTTTCAGTTCTATTATTGAAGTTTAAAATGAAATAAATAAGAAATTGTTGATGATAAAAAGAATGATCATTACAACACAAAAACATGAAAACAACAACTCCAACAACTCGAAATATATTCCTAAACTTTAAGGTGGACTCAGGTCACAGTCTCCATATTAAGACACTAAGGCTAAGGGATCAACCAACTAATCCATCAGCAGTGTTGGGAAGGTTACTTTTAAAATGTATTCCACTACAGAATACTGAATACATGCCCCAAAATGTATTCCGTAACGTATTCCGTTACGTTACTCAATGAGAGTAACGTATTCTGAATACTTTGGAATACTTAATATATTATCATGCTGTTTACAACTACGTGAATGTACTATTGCTGTGATTTATTACTGTTACTGAAGGTCTGAAACATAGTAAAGGGACCTCTGGCTAATACGTCGGGTTCGTGTCGGGCTGGTAGCCGAAAAATAGCTTTACTTTGTTGTCTGGGTCAACTTTGCTTGCGGGAGACAAAGAGAGGCGTTGAAAGGCTGCTCCAACGGAACTTATTGTTTCCGGAGGAAAACAAGAACACAGTGTACAGTTGAGTCTTAATAGCTTACTTACAAATGGGCTCCTCAGGCACTCTTCTTGGCTGCAGTGGTTATTATTGTATTTACATGCTTCCAGCTCCCGTTTTTGCTCCGTGACAGCTCGGACTTTTCCCTTTTCTCCCTCCCTCGCTCACAGACACATAACGTGTATGGCAGTCCATTCTCCCTGCAGCACGGACTACACTGCCCATCAGGCTACATTCTTTAGAGCTATACCTGTAGCATTCTGTCTATTAGCTTAGCACAACAACAACAACAACAAAAAAGCGCTCTCTCACCCAGGAAACACGCAGAGAGAGAGCGCGTCACCCTGTAACCATGGCAACCGTAACGCTGCCGCCTGGAACAACAGAACGTAGCTGTCAAACAAACCCAAACAGTCCTGACCCGCCACAATATGAAACAGGGAAGTACCGCCGTGTATTCCATTTATTTCACCAAAGTAACTGTATTCTGAATACCACCTTTTTAAACGGTAACTGTAACGGAATACAGTTACTCATATTTTGTATTCTGAATACGTAACGGCGGTACATGTATTCCGTTACTTCCCAACACTGTCCATCAGGCTGGAAACATTACTGGTCAGAATTTTGGGGCATTTGAGTCAGTGAGGGTCAGAGGTCACTCAACAAACTGATCTCCAAGAAAAACAACCCCTTACACCCACTACACTCCTAAGGTAGCAGAGCTGATTCTCCCTCAGACGGACTAAACCAAAAAGAGTGCTTCAAGAAATCACTGCTACTGTTCTCTATAAATCTGTAAAATAACTCTTCATCCTGTGACAGGTGAACACAACTTTCAGCCATGACATCCCAAACAGTCTTTGTAATATACCTTCAGCTGTTTTGTAAATATTATTTATATTTATGTAACTTGTACTTCTTTTTTCTTTGTACTTCTCAGTTTCACCTTTCCTGCTTTTAAATGACTTCATTTTTCTTTTTCTTCATTTTGTCCACATTGTGAAAATCTATATTTCGATCTCACTAACTTTCCTTGCAGTAACCCTAAATGAACCTAGACTTTCTTTCATTTTGCTTGTTTCACATCACTTCATTCAAACCTGAATGTTGACTTCTTTGAAACAAAGATTTTTTATCTTTTCTATTGTTCTATTAGTGATGACTGATAACAGATGAATGTCTGAGATGTCTAAAATGTATACTAGTATCAGACTGACAAACTGACAGATGCTTTAAATTCCAGAGAGTATGTTAATGTTTAGGTTTCATTCAGAGTTGATGAACCAACAGACTGCTCTCTTTGTGCTGAACTGGTGACAGATTGAGGATAAGAGCCTGACGACAAAGCTCGTCTGCATTCTGGATGGTTGGCTGCCCACTGATTTACTCAGTGTAACAAGTGATTAAATTCAGAGAGGTGTAGATACACATATGGAGTAAAAAGGTAAGTTAAGAAGTACTGTGGTTCGGTAGGGTAGTGCAGGTGATCTATTAATTGGAATAAAGAGCTTGGAAAGAAAAGCGTCTGGACTTCTTGAGTTGCTTGAAGACGTTTCACCTCTCATCCGAGAAGCATCTTCAGTTCTATGGTCAAATGGTGGAGAGTCCCAGATTTAAACCCAGTGGGAGTTTCCCCCCAAAGAGGGACAAAGGACCCCCTGATGATCCTCTACCTAATCACATGAGCCAAGGTGTGAAAGCGGGTGTGGGTCCTAATCAGCCAGAGTTTCGGGTGAGCTCATTGTGAAACCTGGCCCCACCCAATCACATGATTTCCTGAGGTCAGATGGCCCAGGATGTGAGTGGGTGTTAAGGCGTCTGGGAAGGGATCTCAAAACTGGATTATAGATGGGAGACAGTTGGTGTCGTAAACCACCGCCTCTGTTCAAAGATGGTCGCTCACAGTGGACGTAAATGGCTTCTTTCACTCCTCTTTCAAACCATCTGTCCTCTCTGTCCAAAATGTGAACATTGGCATCCTCGAATGAGTGACCTTTGACCTTTAGATGCAGATGAACTGCTGAGTCTTGTCCCGTGGAGGTGGCTCTTCTATGTTGTGCCATGCGCTTGTGAAGTGGCTGTTTGGTCTGTCCAATGTAGAGGTCTGGGCATTCCTCGCTGCACTGTACAGCATACACCACATTGTTCAGTTTGTGTTTAGGAGTTTTTTCTTTAGGGTGAACCAGTTTCTGTCTGAGTGTGTTGCTGGGTCTGAAGTACACTGGGATGTTGTGTTTGGAGAAAACTCTCCTGAGTTTCTCTGATAGACCGGCTACATAGAGGATGACAATGTTGTTGCGTGTGGCTGATTAGGACCCACACCCGCTTTCACACCTTGGCTCATGTGATTAGAGGATCAGGGGGTCCTTTATCCCCCTTTGGGGGGGAAACTCCCCTCGTGCTTTTGGTCAAACTAAGTTCATATCATCAGATCCTGCACAGCATTACCTGGCAACAGCAGCCCTCATCTGACTTTATTGGAGGATATTTACACCAGCAACACTGTTTAGTTTGATATGACAGATTAACAACATGCTGTGATATCCAGTTCATCTGTAATAGATACTGGATCTAATCAGTCAGCAGATATTTGATCAGCTTATTTATAACTATACTAGAAACAAACACAACTGTGTTGGTGATTCATGCAAACTTGCATATCAGCCTTTGAAGGTTTTGTAGCATTGAGTACTCTTCACTGTTTGTGTCAATATGGAGAAATATGAAAGACAAACACAGCACATACAGAGTAATGTAGACAGAATGTGCAGCCAGTGCAGTAAATGGTCTAAATATCAGCTCTTTAGAAAATGATCCTGATGAACATGAAACTAACATCCAATGAGAAACACAGCTTCCTTGTTTCATGTCCAATAACAATAAATGAAGAGCTAATAAAGAGCTATTCTATTGTAAAATGCTGAGATGATTATTAGACAGAAGCCAGCGGCTCACCAAAAGCCTGCATTGCAAATCTATATGAAAGTAATCTATGCTCATATATGGCAAAATCCTTTAAGTGTCACTGTGTTTTTCATCTGTGCTCTTGTTGGTTGGACAAGTTTGTAAATGACAAAGAGCTCAGTGGACTTTGCATCCATCAAATCCTGTTAGATGTTTGTTTTTCCTTCACAGCTTTGTGATGAAGGCTAAAGAACAGAGATATGAACTATTGCCAATATGAATCCTGATGCATGACGTGGGCACAGACCCACCAAAGCAACACTCAGCTCACCTCATTCCAGGCGCTTGTCTGCTGGAGACCATGAGCCTTGTTAGTCACACATTAGCACCGTGGTAGGAAACAGCCTCCATCATTTCATTAGATCTGAATTTGGACTGTTTCCCTCTGGATGAGAACCAAGTCTGTCAAATCTATTGATCCAACACAAACTATCAAACACATTGGCTCACAGTCAGATTGGCTTTGTATGGATGGTGTAACAGGGGCTGGGAAAGGATGCTGAAAGCTGAATATAATACAGAACAATAACAGGACATATAATCATGTAGAAACATGATCTTCAACAGGCACACTTCTATTATTCATGATCACAAAGAACTTGTGCAGCCCTGATATCAGCCCTAATATATGAGTGTGTTTGCCCAAAGATTGAAACAGCATCAACATGACAGCTGTAAGAAATCTTCTCTCAGCCTTGTTTGGCAGAAGATCCCTGCAACAAAGATTGTAGCTGAAAGATGACGTGTGTAAAGTTTGTCTTTGGGAGGGTTGAGGCTGTTTTTAGACCTTTGATAGTTTCAATCCAGTTCTGAAAGACAGAAATAAAAACAACATCATTAAGATCAGATCATGGAGCTGTTTCCTGCCTTGTTTCTAGCTTCACATTACAAGACTTTACTACAATAAAGATGCTAACATGTATCTGTAGGAACAACATCATTGAATCTAGAACAACTGGAGCCAAACCAGTGGCTCTGCTGGGATCACTGGTGACCAACACTTCCTTGTTGATGCAGATTTCAGGGCTTCCTGTTGCTCCTCCGTTATAACTGTTCTCTCTTCTCAACACATGATGACACAAAGGAATCAGCAGTGACGAAGATGATGCTGAAGCACACATTTCACACATATAACAGAGCAGTCCAGTTACACACACCTCTGCTTGACATTAGGCCTCAAACAAAGACACAAAACACTAACTTGACTCTAACTAGAAGAAACTGGCAGCTTTTTCTGTTCTGTGCTTATTTATATTTGACACACATGCTTCTCTTTGTGCAAACACACATCGCACTATAAGGGTAACCTAGCACACAATGATTGGACAGCACAGTGATGATGCTGGGAGATCCTATACGAAGCAACACAGAAACACTGAGAACTTTAAACATTGATTATATTGAGATAAGCAGCCGACCCAGTCTAGATAAAGGCGAGCAGCTGGGACCGCTGCTGCACCAAAAACAGGTTTCAGTGTTTCCATGTGTGTGTGTGTGATGTCTTTACTTATACTGGTCAATAGACTTTAGTCAACACATGATTGAAAGGTGTTACACATGAAATAAAACCAGTGTTTCATTTTTATTACTCTGAAGCAGCTGCATTATAACCAATCTGCTCCTTTGTGGCCTTTAAAACAGCTTAAATAACTGTTGTTATATTTGTTTCTGCTCCTCTTGGACAGACGACTCTTGAAAAGACATTTTTGAATTTCAATGTGACTTTAACTGGATAAATATGGGATATATAAACGTCTGCAACAAACCAGCTTCTACCTCATGATAGGAATGTTTTTGTGGCTCAAGATGACCTGATATCTTTCATGATGGAGACATTTGACACATGTTTCACATATTAGAGACCAACAAGTTATTCATAGCAGTTTAAATACGGGGAGTCACTTTTGGGCCCAGCAGATAAAACAGAGCCAATATTTCCTTCTTTATTTAAGTGACGTGTGTCACAGATGTGACCTAGTAAAGTGTAGCTGAACATTAGTAACGTTATTAACACTCTCAGCTCGTCCTTGTTCCAGACCTGAAGATCCTCTTCTTTCATTCAGCAGCAGCTTCAGGTCTCTGATGGTCCAGGCTTGTTGTTGGGAAACAGCCCTGCTGGGATGATGGTGTCCTCACAGAAACAGTCAGTGATGCTGTTGATCTCCATCACAGAGCACGTCCCAGTCTGCAGTCTCAGTCCTGCAGGGCCTCGCTGGCTTCCTGACTCCACCCAGTCAACAACAGGAAGTGTTTGCAGGAACAAAGTGAGGCTGTGGTCAAACAGGAGTTTTTATCTCCTGGCTCTGACTCTCACTGCGGCCCCGCTGCTGTGTCAACATGTGTTTGTGCTAAACAATGATGGAAAGTGTTATAAATGACTTGTTGGCCTCTGATCTGTCACAAACAGCTGAAACGTGTCTCTCATGAGTCACATGAAGGTTTCTGACAGAAAGGACAAAAAGTAGCTGCAGTCAGTTTGTGTCATTTTTAGATTTATTCATCTGGGAGAAAAATCTGAGGGACATTAAAATGTGTTTTTCAACAGAGACAAGAACATAAATATAACGTCACAGGTAAATGAACATATTTCAAGTAAACAGCTGGACTGATCAGGTCCAAACACAGAGTGATCAACAAACAGCTGTCATATCTTTATATATAAGCTCTTTATAAATCCTGTTCACTGCAGTCTGTTTCCTAATAATGTCAAACTGTTAGAAACACAGAAACATCAGAATCGTCTTTGTTGACATAAACCTGTCTGGGATCCTTTGTTGTTCTTTTGATGCAGAGTTACATTATAAATATAAAGAGTTATTTCAGAGTCTCATCAGTTTTCCTGCATGTCTTTATTGAACACATCAGCAGGGCTGAAGCTCTCATGTTAAACACACACTGATCTATGGACACGTTCATGTGTTTCTAACAGAACCAGGCTGTTATCAGCTGCACTAACATGATGTCACACACACTGAATGTAACAGTGACATCATCACACAATCAGCTGTGATTGTTTCACTGTCATCAAACTAGTCAACAGGAAGTAGAATCAATAGAAACAATCATTTACTGACAGCATGTCTGATGGAAATAAGTGCAGATTATGTATGAAGTATAACTGCACACAGTAACTGTGTTACAATAAGGACTTAACAGCGCCCTCTGCTGGAGTGTTTCAGTACTGCGTTAACTAGAATACACCACCTCCTCCTCCTCCTCACACCACCTGCTACAGCTCTACTCTTCTATGACTACAGTCATCCACAGCACTGATGTGAGGTCACATGGTTCATATGTAAGGAGCACAGAGACGTGCTAGCAGCTGACCTCAGGTCAGTTTAATGACTGTGAGCAGCAGCTGTGTTCTTGTCACTGTGACAGGGAGACACTCTCAGACACAGCGCTCATGTCAGCTTGTTCTCATGCAGGAGGATCAGGAGCTCCATGTTTGTCTTCATGTTTGAATCATGATGTGTTTGTGCCATCAGAGTCTGTCATGAGTACTCAGGGTTTCACAGCAGCTCTTCTGGATGCTGACGAGGACTCCAACCTCATGTTTCATCTCTCTGAGTTTCTGATGTCTGTGAACACTCGTGTTTCTTCTCTGGGCTCATCTGGACAAAAACACCTTTCTGTGTTTGGCTCCAGCCTCATTGTGACTGACAGGAAGTGTGTTATCCATGAGCTTCTTTGTTTCCTGCTGTGTTTCCTGTCTGTGGACAAACACGAGTGTTTCAGCTGAGGACTTGGTTCCTTCCACCTGTCCATACAGGACATCACGCTGTCTTTTCTCTTTAAATGCAGCTCCAGGTCCTTCCACGTGCTGTATTTGTGCAGTTTGTAGTGTGTCCTGGGAAACGTAGCACACATGGTGTTCTTCTGCTGTTTCCTCCTTTCACTGAGTGTGAAACACTGACGCTGTGCTGTTGTTCACAGAGCTGATTCTAGCTGCAGCTGGACTCTGTCATCTAACTGAATGTGTTGGTGCTGATCACGGGGCTCTGAGGGGGGAGCAGCAGGAGGACTCTGGATGCTGACGTCAGTGTATCTGTGGAAGCTCACACAGCGTCTCTGTCATTCAATATTGTGCTATATATTGTATCTATGCAAAGATGAACAGACTGTGTGTTCACTGGTCTCTGTGCTGCTGACTGCTGCAGCTCTGATGTCATCATCACTCCCTCCTCCACCCTCAGCAGTCCCAGCATGCTGCTGTGGTGCACCCCACCCTCACTCTACACCTGAGCCATAGACCACACCCTCCACCTCAATATACACCACAGTTTTCTCTGCTATGGAAATGAGATCAGGAGGAAATCATTATTATTATTATTTAATAAATGCTCACATTAATGTGGGCTTATTTGTTTCATATTAGAAACATTAGTCGAGTATTTTAGTATAAAATGGTGAAAGTCCCTCTTTTTGCTCCGCCCCTCACCTGTGGATGGACGCTGCTGTTACCGTGGTGACAGCTGTGATGTGTTTCAGTCCTGCCTGGTTATCACTGCAGGAATCTTTCACATTTATTACAGGTAATAACTCTGATTTTTCTGTGTATTATGAACTAAATGTATCCTGATACACACAGAGATGGATGAGCAGAGGTCACATGATGAAAGAACAAACATGGAGTCTTTGATTTATTTAGATATTTATTGATGAATGCAAACAAACCCTGACACTGAACCATCGTCGAGCAGAACAAACCTGATCACATGACCTGCTGACCCAAACAGTGAAAAGCTCCATGGCAACAACAACAAACAGCCTCACATATGTTAACAGAGGCTGTTAGAAGCACAGAGTCTTTACAGTCGTTCTCCTGTTTGTACACAGATCTCTGCACATCTTCATCACAGTTACTCACAGACGTGCAGAGTGTGTGGATATCAAAGCTAAGTTTCCACCATGTTTGTAGTCTGTACTGGGACTCATGGAGCATCTCTCTATGAGCACTCAGTGCTTTAAACAGTGAGTCCCAGTTTAACCAGCAGCCTTCACACCACACATCACACAGACATGGAAACTTCAAACCCTCAGACTGAAGAGACCATCATAAATAAATAGATTGTGATGAAGATGAATAACTGGACCAGTTTGCTGTGGTTTCTTCTGTTCCTGTCAGAAATAGAGAAATAGAGTCTGGCAGCACTTTGCTCTCCTTCCACATGTTTAAGGAGTGTGGGATGGAAGGGATTATTTTACATAACCATCATCTTTATCATTGCACTAATTATCATTTCATCAAAGCATTTATTGAAGCTGTTGGCATTATGTTATAATTTGTATTACAGGGGTTATCATAATCACATATTAACATGTTTATTACAGGTGCAGTTATAACCACTTCAAATCGTTGAGTTAAATCTATAATCTTAAAAGCTTATATGCTGAGTGTATTCAGCAACATGTTGCACTAGAGTTTACTTGGCAACAGGTGACGGAAGGAGGACAAGTCCATGGGGACCTCATCACCATATTTGGAAAAGGATGCCAGAAAGGGGAACTCCTGTGTCTGCATTTATCTCTTAAAATTGATCATTGTCTGTAGAAAGGGCAAAAAATGTTCTTAAGATGCAAATTATGTGCTTGTAAACGCAAGAGGGGGCGTTATAATACCCTGATGTTATAAAAGCAATCTGAAGTGTATTTTTGGGCGGAGATTTACAACTGATGTTCTGCAGTTTAAACCTCCCCACGCTGCGTGTATTCATTAAAATCAGTTGTTTGAACAAGCTCTTCTGGACCATCATTGTTTTACTCTCGTCCTCATATTCGGACCCTTAACAGGAGGAAGTGAAGAAGAGTGAGTGAGTCATCTTCCTCTGTGGGCCCAACATCAGGCAGCAGCCACGGATTTTTAAAAACCCAGCAAATGCTTAGAACTGCATTCAAAACTATTGAGCCAATATTTTCAGCTTCTATGGCTGAAACATTTTCACATGATGAGCTTCCAACAATGAGTGAAACAGTAAGAGCATGTGGAGACTTTGGAAACATCCCATAAAGAAAGAGAAATCAAACATTTGGATTCATTTTAATGAGCTCAGACTTGTTGAAAATGCAGAGGAGCTGGTTGTGAACTGAGCTTCAGAGAAACACAACAACATGAGATTCACTGTGAAGCTGTGATTGGAAAAAGACAGAAAACAACATGTGGATCCTGGAATAATGGGAGCTTCCATCTTTAAAGGACTGAAGAAGTTTACAAGGAATCATTTAGAAGAGTTTCAAACATCAACTGATTGAATCCATGAATCTGAAAACGTGTTTGTGAGTGAAAGAGACAGACATGTACAGACTGAACTATCTGTTCAACAGTCAGAGTGTTTCTCTAACAGGAGACACTCTTTACACTCAGCACAGGGACACTGAGGCAGCAGAACCAAATGTAAACCCAGGATAAAGAGTTTGAGTGAATGTGGTGTTGAAGGTGTGGAGGTGGATCAGAGTGTCAGAGGAGACTCTGTAGAAGGACAGAGTGCCAGCAGGACAGTCCACATACACTGCTGCTCTGTTAGAGACAGAGGAGGAGGAGGAGGAGGAGGAGGAGGAGATGGGTGTCGTTCTGTTATTATGGAGAACATAACGAGGACCATCACTCCAGCACTCCAGACTCCAGGACTGATCATTACGTCCAAACAAACAGTCACTGTCTCCTTTCCTTCTGATGCTTCTGTAACTCACTGATATAAAAACGCTTCCTCTCCACTCGACCTCCCAGTAACAGCGACCAGTCAGACCATTCCTACACAGCAGCTGTTCACAAACGTCAAATCTGTCTGGATGATCAGGATATGACTGAACCTCCTCCACACGTGTCACCTTCCTGTTGTTGTCAGACAGTTGGAGGTTTGTGTTCACTGTGTTTGTGTCGATTGTGAGTTGACAGGAATCTGATGGAGAGAACAAACACAATCCAGCTGCAGTTATTGATCCATCATCTGTTCATTGATTGACACTTTGATGATGACTCCTGACATGATGAAGATGGTTGAATGTGTGCTGCTTTGTTTTCATGAATCCCATTAAAAACACACTTACACTTCCTCAGACCTGGTCTCAACCATCGGACTCCAGCAGGCTCCACCCTGAAAGGAGGAGGAGTCAGAGCAGTCAGCATGCACACATGGACATCACATGGCTCTCATACACATGAACATTCACAGTGTTCATCAAAGTGAAAGCCCGCGGGAATGAATTGTCTGCGGTGTCTGTCTTTTTGTTAACAACACTCTGTATCGTTTGCCTGAAGGAAGAAATGTGAACAGTTTATCTCCATGATGTGAAAGGTCTGTAGAGATGTGTTTGTCCCTCACTCTGGACCTTTACAGGTCCTGGATGGAGGAAAGACAGCACAGATGAGCCTCTCTAAAGACCTTATTGTCTGGCCCCGTCATGCTTCATGACTGAGGCCAATGTTGGGATTTAAATATATATATTCTTAGTGCTTAGTGTCTGATTATATTGTTCTATGTATGCCTTTATAAATCAGACCCAGACGATACGAGAAGGGTGAGAAGTTGCCCTGGCAACAGACTTTAGAAAGAGGAAGTGCAAAGCTGCACCGGAAATTTGACACACAAAAAAGGAGAAACTAGTAACATATAAGGAGTTGTTTGTATCAAAACTGTGTGTGACGTGCTGCAGAATATATAGAGAGACTGGCTGCTGCCTCAGACTTGAGCTGGCGTTTCTGTGCTAAGTCTCCATTTTCCGGAAAACGTAAAACTAAAGATCATTTTTTGAGTTAGACCACTTTGAGCCAAGTCTTTCTTTGAAGTTAAAAGCTCATCATTTAAACAAAGAACTGAATTTAATACCAACCAGACAGTGATTGATGGAAACAGGACAGACTGGATGATCCCATTTCTCCAGACTGCACAGGGTTATATCTTTGTATTAGTTCTGACACATTCATCAACACCATATCTCCAGTCATTGGACGAAATATCAGAGGAGAAAAAAGTTGCACTTTTACTGGGAAAACCACAAATATCTTTAACCAATCATTTTGTACATTTTAAAAATGATGCACAAGTTTTGCAAACAACAACTCTGCAGCTATTTCCCTAAAAATGCAGCCGAGGCCTCAGGCGGTTTTTATATAAGCATTTCAAACTATTTACAGAACAATCAGGTGTTCTGCATCAAATAAAAAGGCACCCAAATGATTTGTGCCACTGCAAAAAATAGTTTGTGTCACTATAAGACAGAGGAGAACTGCACAGGGATAAACCTGCAGGTCTGACAGCAGGAGGTGGATCACTCCTGTTTTCCATGTGGAGACAGCGTTTACACTGCAGTCTGCCTTTGGTGGCTTTAAGGCAGCAACTGTGACATTCACTTGTAGAACTGACACACAGCCTCCAAACATGCTACATATCATAAATCTCTCACGTATCTCTCTCTCTCTCAACATTACATGGCTCTCCTATAGTATACCACTTGGATTATTTTTGTTAAAAGGTTAGAGAGATAAGATGGAGCTAATCCATTCAGAGATTTAAAGACAATCAACAAAATCTAGAAGTCAACTCTATGACGTACTGGTAATCAGTGGCAAAAGGTGGAAAAAGCTGGTTTTAATAACAGAATTTATTTGTTTCTCAAATGAGAAAGAGCTATCAAGAAACACTCCTGAATCTTTAGCAAACAGAGTCCTGCACTTTTCCAGTGAGTCAAGGTCAACATTATCCGATAATGCTAACACTCTAGAGATTGAAAGTGTGACGTCATTCAGAGGTAAAACTGCGAAGGATTCTGGGAACGAGTGGCAAGCGGTACTAGCGCACGCAGGCTTGCACATGAAAACAGTCACACAGCAATAAAAAGAAACAAAAAAAATGGTAAGAAGCTGTTGTATTATTAACTGCAATAGCCGGTCGCATGACAGCCACGGGAAGCCGACGGGTAAAAAGATCGGTTGTTATCGGATTACTTCGTGGAAGAGAAATTGTTTAAGCCATGTTTCCGAATGTCTACCATGTTTCCGAAGTAACAAAGAGCCAACGGATGGCCTGGATTGCAGCCATTCGAAGACCAAATATAACGTCCCAGAAGACTCCAGCTCACATGTTAGTCTGCTCCAAGCATTTCCACAAAGCTAAGTCTTCTGTTGTAGTTATTACATAATTTATCGTAACATAATTGTTGATGTAGGTTACAAATAAGTCTTATATTATTTTGAATTGAATTCGTTGCGCTATGCTGCTTTGTTCACTGTGGCTTTGCGGGCTAATGTTTGTTATGTTTTGTAGTAAAACCAGCCTACGAAATGCAGGAATGCAATCCAGACTGGGCACCCTCCATCAACCTGGGTCATACCGAGTTTAAAGCTGCTACCACAGCGAGATTGGTTAAGATAGAGCGAGATCAAAACAGCCACGAAACGTCCCGCATATATGTGCCCAAGGGTTGTATTGAAGCAATCAAGTGATGAATAACTGTTTTCCAGTATGTTGTTTTGCAATGTCTTTTTTTTTTTTGCATTGTTGATTTGTTTTTTACTGAAGCAGCTAATAAAGCATGATGGAATACAATTTTGCCTCTTTCTTCTAAGATTCTATAATAGAATGAAACAATAATGCCAGTTTTAAATAAAGACAATAAATTGAATGAATTAAGAAACACTCATTTCATTTCTATTAGATCTGAAAATGTTGTGTAATACTACAACCTGAAACGACAGATAGATTGCGTTGGCCTGTACAGGAGATAAAGAAAACAAAATTAACAACAGCTGTGAAATGGAATAGTCCAAATCACGAATATAGTCCAATAGTCCAAGTCACGTGGTCTGTCAATCTCTATTTTCCCTTGGATTATAAAAATGTGAGCAGCTAATACTACCACTATTTTCCCTTTCCTTATAACAATGTGAGCAGCTAGTGCTACGAGGGTGATGTTAGCAGCTAATGCTATTTTGATGTAAATTAGCATTATGTGCTAATGCTAACACTGTTTTCCCTTACTTTTTAACAATGTGAGTAGCTAATGCTAACACTCTTTTCCCTTGGGTTATAACAATGGGAGCAGCTAATGCTAAGTAGGCCGCAATTAGCATCTATGTCTAATTTAAGGCAAATATGCATTAGAACCTAATGCTCATATCGTTTTCCTTTGCTTTATAACAATGTGAACAGCTAATGCTAAGTAGGTTGTCATTATTAGGTAATGCTAATTTGATGCGAGTTAGCATTATCCGATAATGGTAACACTGTTTTCCCTTAATAACAATGAGAGAATCTAATGCTACTACTGTTTTCCCTTGGTTTACAACGATGTGAGAAGGTTGACATTAACGCATAATTCCGTTACTTTTTGATAATGTGAGTAGCTAATGCTAACATTCTTTTCCCTTGGATTATAACAATGTGAGCAGCTAATGCTAACACTATTTTCCCCTACATTATAACAATGTGAGCAGCTAATGCTAAGTAGGCTGCAATTAACACCTACATCTAATTTAAGGCAAATATGCATTAGAACCTAATGCTCATATCGTTGTCCTTTGCTTTATAACAATGTAAGCAGCTAATGCTAAGTAGGCTACCGTTACTACCTAATGCCAATTTGAGGTGAATAAGCATTAGAAGCTAATGCTAATACCATGATTTCATGCTTTATAACAATGTGAGAAGTTAATGCTAAATAGGCTGACATTATCAGCTAATGCTAATTTGAGGTGAATTAACATTATCCAATACTGCTAACAATATTTTTTCCTACTTTTTAACAATATAAATGGCCTGTATATTTATATAGCGCTTTACTAGTCCCTAAGGACCCCAAAGCGCTCTACATATCCAGTCATCCACCCATTCACACACACATTCACACACTGGTGATGGTAAGCTACATTGTAGCCACAGCCACCCTGGGGCGCACTGACAGAGGCGAGGCTGCCGGACACTGGCGCCACCGGGCCCTCTGACCACCACCAGTAGGCAACGGGTTGTAATATTTAAAGAAATTAGGTCACTGCTGAACTGTATATAACCAGCATCCTTAACATTACATTAATTATCATTTCATCAAAGTGTTTATTGAAGCTGCTGGCATTATGTTATAAGTTATATTATAGGGGTTATCATAATCAAATATTAACATGTTTATTACAGGTGCAGTTATAACTACTTTAAAATGATTGAGTTAATATATATATATATCATAACTCATAGCCTGAGTATATTGTTACAGTAAAATAGTAGCTGAGCAAAGGCCTGAATGTATTCAGCTTCTTGTGGTATTTGAGTTTGCTTAGTTACAGGTGACGAAAGGATGTCCAGTCCACGGGGACCTCAAAGGCCTGAGATCTTTACCATATTTGGATGGATGGGGAACTTCTGTGTCTGCAGTTATCTCTTAAAATACATGAATGTTTTGTACATGCAAATTATGTGACTGTAAACGCAAGAAGGGGCGTTACAATACCCTGATGTTATAAAAGCAATCTAGAGTGTATTTTGGGTAGAGATGTAAAACTGATGTTTTGCAGTTTGCACCTCTCCACGCTGCGTGCATTCATTAAAATCAATTGTTTGACCGACCTCTTCTGGACCATCATTGTTTTACTCTCGTCCTCAATTTCGAACCCGTAACATTTGGTGCATTGGCCGAGGGTTGAGAGAGGGAGAAAGTTGGAGATTGAGACTGAGAGGGTCCAAGGTGCTCAAACAGGCAGACGCGAGTCAGTGGTCGAAGTGAGTTGACATAAGCCGGCTTATCTAAAGGTAAGGCACTACCTGTTGAATTATTTCCAAACAGTGCTGAATTGGTTCTGACAAAATTGAAAGTCTACTCACTGAAAATTACTGGTAAAGGTCTGTTTTGATTTTGGTGAAAATCTCATGAGAATTGAAGTTGAAGTAATGATAATGTAAGGTTAAGTGACAGTACTGATCAAAGGAAATGCAGTTGGACTGCTAAGGAAAGAGAATTTAAAGTAGTTGGACTACTGAATAGGAATAGGTAAAAGTTACGGAAATAGGAAAAGGACAAGTTAAAGTAGTTGGACTACTGAATTTAGGATATAGGTCATTTGAAATCTGTATATGGTCATACAGTTATAATTGAATATAAAGCTGGGCTTGGACATCAATACAGTCGGTTTTGTGGTTTCATAGGATGTCTTTAAAACATAATTAAATTTCTGTAGGACGGAACTGTGGGAAGTTCTAGGAAGTGCATCGCCCAGAGGTAACGCTTGCCGGAGTCGGGGACGCTTAGGCTCCGTCCTCTATGAGGGATAGTCAGTTGGTCACTGTGGAGCTTGGGGCACTCCAGAATAACTAGTGGTTGGACCACTTTGCCGTTTGGAACGGTTTATGCACTTTTTTGGGCAGTAAAGCTTGGAGCTTGGGCGTTGGACGCTTTTAAATTTACTTAGGATATTTAGGGATTAGAGCAGATACAGTTTGGAACTGAGACTGTCATTGATGATCAAAAACTTGGAGTTTGTCCCTTGGAGGGTTAATTCAAATTTTGTCTAAATTATGTAGGTTGTGCAATTTAAGGCCTTGTAAATATTATTTAATTTATCAGACGTCTCTGTGTTATAATTTCTATGTTTGTATATAGGCTCTGTCTGCCACGGGCGCTGCAGCATGCTGGTTATTTTGAGAGTGTGTCTGTGTCTATGTAAATGAGATGCCTGTGACTTATTTAGAGTGACATTTCCTGTTTACTAATGAGTGGCTAATGACTGACTGCAGAGCCTGGGTGAAGGACGACGTATATTGGTGTTTTAAGGGAAGAATTGCTTTTATTTCTACTTTGTTGGCATTACGGTTGTTAAATACGATGATTACTTTATGATAGATGTCTGTCTCATTTTGCATGTGTGCGATTGGCTTTCAAATGTAGTTTTGTAATGTAACCTGTACACTCCATGGAGGAAATAGACCATGGAGTTTTGGAAGACGATAGCAGAGATATGACTGGCTTTACGTTTAGTCTTGTGTTGACTCCAATTACGGATGGTCAGACAGGGCTGGTTGAAACAGAGGTGCGTGTTTGCTGTGAAATAGGGGCCACTGACCATGACTCAAAACACAAAGGCTGTGAGATTAAAAATTACTGTGAGTAACGGTTTGACTTTTGACTAGGGAAATAATATGCTTGCTTTTGGGGCTATGAAGATATTTGACCTTGAGTGATGTTATGAGAGGCTGAGTTTATTTTTCTGTTTAAAAACACATAAGTATATGCACTTAGTACACCCACTCAAGAAATGATTGTGTGACTGATGCTACAAAACTGACCTAAAGAATGGTGATGTGTGTGGAGAAGTGTTAGTTGTCCTGATGTGTGAAAGAGCGCTATTAAAATGTGTGTGAGTGAAAGTCAGGCTATTGTTTGTAGATAAAGATTTAGTAGAATTACTGATTATTTGTAGACTGTGAAATTAAAAGAAGTCTCTGCAGAAGCTGTAGAAACAGGAAACCGTGTGTGTGTCTGGGACAGGAAATGCATGCCCATAAAAGGGAAGCTCACGGTGACAAGTGTGCACCCAGAGTAGAGAGAGAGATTTAACTCTGGGCAGATGAAGCAAAAGGGAGGTTTTAAGATAAACAATGAATATGATACTAATTATATGCTTTAGTGTGCCAATACAGGTGGACTCTCTCAACTTTGCAACCTTGAGTTCAGCAGCAGAAAAGTAGATTAAAAGAATTGGGAGAAAATAAGCCAGTCTTTGGCTCGAAATTGTGCAGCTTGAGCTCTCACTTTGTCCTTGACCCCGAGAAGAAACGCAAAGGACAGTCAATTTCCTGATGAAGACCGATAGAACATCGTGGACGTGAAGAAGTAACGGAAGCTAAAAGACAGTGCAGGCGAAAGCAGTAACACTGACAACGACTGATGAGTCCAGCAGCATGGAAGAAAGCACGTGATGCAACATGCATGCTGGTGAAGAACAGCGTGATATGTCTGCTTGAAGGCACTGACTGTCATATTTGCCAAGCTTGGAGCAATCTTGGAAGAAAAGACTGAAAAGATGGATGGAGAAGAAAACAGAGCAAATGAAAATAAGACTGAAGGAAGAGGAAATACTGAAAGATCAAAACAGAGAAGAAACACACTGTGTTTGCTGGAGCTCTGAACCCCGAACAGGACACTGTGAATGAAAAGGACCAGTGAGAGATGAAGCTGGACGAGTTTGACTGCGAGAAGATAGAGATGATTGGATTGAAATTGAACCCTGAACTTGTGATTGTTTAGGGATGTCCACCACAGCACAACAAAGAGGTAAACAATACAAAAGGAAAAGATAATCAAAATAACTGACAATTATATTAATGAATAGAAAACACACATATATAAATTGTTACATGTGAGATTATTTTTGAAACGAATCAGAAGTGAGATAGTTTGAATGTAGAGCTCAGTGAAAAGATGTATTAATTAAATATGAATACATGAAAATGCAATAAATACACTCATGCAATGAAGAAGCAGCTTACACTCATGCAATGAAGAAACTGCTTACACTTAATTAAGATGATCACCTGGCATGCAATGAAGAAAACAGCTTACACTGCATTTACATGACCACATAACGCAAGGAAGAACACGCTTACATACATGACATAATTGGTATTTTTGACTAGAAAAAGAGAAATGGGTCGTTTAGGCACCCGTGATAATAATGCAAATGTCTTAGTTTGTTATTTTTAGGAGCAAAGCAGACCCGGACCAACTCTCAAGATCCAGCAGTTGGAATAAAATTGTAGGTTAACGCCAATGGATATGTTAAGGCAAGTCTCTGGTTGAATTGTTCACAGAATCATGTGTCCATGAACCTGGAAAACAGGCCCTAGCTCCTGGCTGAAGATTAGGAGTGCTTATTTAAGGTGGGAAATTAAATAGAGGGTTAGTAATTCGGGGAAAGAAAAAACTGACTGCTTAACTGGAGAATTGGGAAGGAGTTTGAAAGACTGCGAAGCCATAGATGCATAAATAACACACACAAACAGAAAATGCATTAACTCTAAAAAGACAAGCTCATGAAGTTTAATGCATAGAGACATTGAATAAACCTGGCTAAGAACATAAGCATATGCAATGAAGATCTGCTTGCTGCTTGTATGAGTGAGAGAATGGTGTGAATGGTTAATAAAATTGATGGAAAGATTTAAAAAGATGGAAAAAACACAAGAAAAGTATTAAAGCAGTTTTAAAAGGGTGACTTAGGAGCGCTGTTGCACTGATTGATAAAAACAAGTGATTAGTATAGAAAGAAAATGAAAATAATTGAATAATGTGATAAGGTTTAAACATGTATTTATCTTGTGACTGAGTATGAAAATTAGTTGCAGAGCTAATGTGAGTGATGACAGAGGAGCTTGCTGTGTGTGTGTGATTGAGGCCTTGAAGGAGGAGTAGACAGTTCAGAGGTGCAAATTTGATTAAGAGGTTTATAAATTAGTGTTGACATATTGTGAGAACGTGCTTATATGTTAGGTTGAATGTGAGTTTGGTAAAGTGCTTAAAGGGGGATATTGTGTACGAAACGGTGTAGCTTTTTACGTTTTGGGTGTGTTCTATGGCTGAAATTTAAGATTGTTGAAGATTTTTGAGGTTGTTGTTTTATTTTTAAAGAGGGAGTTTTAATAAACATGGACATGTTTAAGGGGTTTTGTAACAGTGCACTTATAAAGAAAAACCTGTCAGGTGATTTTGTTTTGTACTTTGATGAGCTAATATTCAGCTCTCTTTTTTCTCATTTTTGTTCTAAGCAGGCCTGCAAAAGACAACAATGAATAACGGCGCCGACAATAGTCTCAGGAAAACAAAAAGTAAGGTGACCTTTTCCGAATTACAATGGGTCAGATTGTGGGTCCCTGTCTAAGAGGATTGCAGCGAGCCAATCCAGTCCAAACGTATAACGAACTATTTTACTAGAAACAACTAAAAAGAAAATAAATGAATACCGACTGGACACTGACAAAAGACTGGACTAAGGTTGGACACATGACTGATAATTGTTCTGTTTTAACTTTTCCTTTATAACACAGGTTGGATCATAAGTGGAGAAAGTGAGTATAAAAGGTGATGTTCTAGTTAACATACAGGCTTTTGTTTATAGGACGTTTCAAGGATGCAGGCTGTGGATGGAGCCAAGAAGGGATTTTGACATGATGATTAATTTGATTTAATTCCTTAAACACAGGTTTGAAGGCCCGGAGCAACTATACCTAATATGATATGATTAACTTTTCTTTTAATTCCCTAACCTGAGTGAAGGATTTTGAGTTTGTAACACATGAGATGTGTCACAAGAAGGGGGGTCT
The DNA here is from genome assembly GCF_036321145.2 of Pelmatolapia mariae. NCBI lineage: Eukaryota > Metazoa > Chordata > Actinopteri > Cichliformes > Cichlidae > Pelmatolapia > Pelmatolapia mariae. Next base: position 6,595,888 of record NC_086229.1, on the reverse strand, counting down.
TAATATATGCGATTAGCTACATGAAATGTGCTCTTTTAGGGTTACTAAGCAAATGTCTACGTGACCTTTACCTAATAACCTTTGTGATGATAAACTTGTTTACCGACTTGCTCTCTTGTAGAACATACAGACTTAGGAAAGGGGAACCTCAGCTCTGAGTGTATTAGAGCTTGTAATTAAATGTGGGACTTGAAAAGAGGAAGCAAATTTGGTACAGGACGTACTTGAGATGATCAGATGAGAGAAGGAGAAGGTCAGGAATAGTTTAAAGTAAGATTGAGAAATTAAATGGGGTAAAAGGGGGTGTAGCTTCAGGGCAGTTCACAGCCCGGCGTAAACGCAAGGTGCTGTCACACAGCTTAAGTTATTTGGTTGATTTAGTCTATGACAAAATAATAAGGAAACATTAAAAATATACAACACGTTGAGGAGATCTCTTTTGTTATATTTCGTGTTTAACATGAAAGATGCCTCTCTGGAGCTTCTCTCCTGATGCTACTCTCGCCAAAGACGCTTATCCATAGAGACCATGTCAGCTCTCAAACAGACAACAACAAACCAAGATTAGCAATAAACAATCTAAACATAAATAATAACAAATAAAGAACAATACAGAATAAAAATTTGAACCGAAGAATAAAATAGTGAAATGTGGATTATTAAATATTAAGTATTTCTCTTAAAAGGTCTCTGTTAGCTGACGCCAAGCGGTCGCAGCAGATGGCTGCCCGTACCTGAGCATGGTTTTGACGGAGGTTTCTTCCTGTTAAAAGGGAGTTTTTCCTTCACACTGTTGCCAAAGTGCTGGCTCAATAGGGGGTCACAAGATTGGTGGGTTTTTCTCTGTATATATGAAGCACCTTGAGGCAATTTTTGTTGTGATTTGGCGCTATATAAATAAAATTAAATGGGAATGTATTGAAGTAAACTTAAATGTCATAAACTAGGAATTAGTTCATTTCTCAGGGGAGAAAAGAAAAAAAAAAAAAAAAAAACGGGGACTGGTGTTAGGAACAAAAGCTATATTTTTAATATGAATCTGGTTATGATCTTGTTTTATGTACTTTAATAATGAAGGCTGGCTTGTAGAGCAAGGCCACCTTTTACTCACAAACAAGTGCTCAGCCAGACTGAAAAACAGGAAGTTTTAGTGCACAAGGCATATTAATAAATATAGACACAAAAAGAGGAACTCCCCATATAAACAACGTTCAAAACTGTGTGAAGTATAAAGTACCGAAATAACACTATATAAGTCACAGCTGATGATTTTAATGTTAGAGAGATCTTGCAACTGGCGTCTGAGCTGTGCAGAGGTCGCTCTTAAGACAGGTACTTATGTAGGTTAGCATAAGGTTGAGTCCAACAGAAGCAAGGCACCCTAAATGTGCACAGCATGCAGCAGGGGTGGCCAAAATAATATAGGAAACAGCACATGTAGGGAGAGAACACCCACTAAAAGTTCTGACTACACATAGTGTGGTGGCTTATGTGAACTTGCAGGCGTTCACTATGACATCATTAGCACAACAGAGACTGAGTAAAGTTTTAGATGCTCGAAATCTGACACTTACTCATGAAGAAATCAATATGGCAGATTTAATGGGATTAGGAGGACCTAATTATTGTACTAAGAAAGCAGAACTTGAAGGGAAAGTCAGGGAAGATTTAAAAGTAGGACCTGTTGGGATTGGGGATTTAGAGATTTTTATTGCTATTATATAATGTGCCTTATGATGACTGCATTAATAACAGGTTGTACAGTATAATTTTAATAGTATTGAATATGTTTGTGATAACAGTGATGTCTCTATTTACAGGTTGAGTTTATTTCATACACAAAGCATAACTGTGCTTGTTTAGAGTTCATGTTCCGTCCAAAAGGGTCTTAAGCTTCACTGGTGAGAGTGTCCAGGTGATACATGTTGAGGGAAGATGAGAACATAGCAGGTTAATTGCATGCACGCTTACAAACACACATGATTTAAATATAGGCCAGGCCGAAGGCCTGGACTTTATGTAGCTTTTAAATTTACAGCTCCTAACTTGCAGGAATGGCGTGGAGTGTAATGAATGAATGGAAAACATGCTTACAGACACAAACATGACATAGATTTATTTTGGAGGGTAAAGGTGGAATACATGGTGCTTTGTTTCTGCTTAGCCAGTACTGAGGTAAAAGGTGTTAAAGATACATATGCAATAAGTGAACAGGAAATGTGTGAGGGTGAGCCGGGTGAAACAAAATGTTGTAGAAACTTGTCTAACTAGTATTAACAGTAACTTTTGCATGTTATGTATATGCTTGAAGCAAAAAGAGGCGTAAATGATGATAGAAAATTTTGAAGTGTGTTTTCTAGCGGAGATTTAGGCTGACATAGGGATGGTGTATATTTTACCCGGGGTGTTTTTGATAGAACTAAAAGCGTTGCTCACACACATAAAGAGTATTGAGATTAGGTAAAGTTAATATAATGGATAGAGCCCAGAACATGATGTTGTGAACCAACTTTGAATAATGACAGGAACCTTAGATGAACACAGTAGGTTAGTAAGGTGTAGCAGAGAGAGGCTGTTTGTTTTTTATCCCTTACAGGAGAAGATTTCCACTAGAGAGGGACCCAGAAAAGGAGCAGAGACCACTTAAGCATGAAGTGTTTTTAAGTGGGAGCTGGTGTTTGATTACTGGACCACCTAGAGGACATGAGGTGGTTTTCTGATTTGCTGAGTCAGAGGACGGCTAGAGAGGGTCAGAGCGAAGGAAGTGGACCTGGGAATGGTGGTTTCGGGGCCCATGATACCATTAATGGATGTAGAGGTGACAGAGTGGGTCGAGGAGTGACCCAAGGAAATGATGTGGTGATGTCTCTGGAGAGACATCAAGAGAGGGAATTGTAATATTTAAAGAAATTAGGTCACTGCTGAACTGTATATAACCAGCATCCTTAACATTACATTAATTATCATTTCATCAAAGTGTTTATTGAAGCTGCTGGCATTATGTTATAAGTTATATTATAGGGGTTATCATAATCAAATATTAACATGTTTATTACAGGTGCAGTTATAACTACTTTAAAATGATTGAGTTAATATATATATATATCATAACTCATAGCCTGAGTATATTGTTACAGTAAAATAGTAGCTGAGCAAAGGCCTGAATGTATTCAGCTTCTTGTGGTATTTGAGTTTGCTTAGTTACAGGTGACGAAAGGATGTCCAGTCCACGGGGACCTCAAAGGCCTGAGATCTTTACCATATTTGGATGGATGGGGAACTTCTGTGTCTGCAGTTATCTCTTAAAATACATGAATGTTTTGTACATGCAAATTATGTGACTGTAAACGCAAGAAGGGGCGTTACAATACCCTGATGTTATAAAAGCAATCTAGAGTGTATTTTGGGTAGAGATGTAAAACTGATGTTTTGCAGTTTGCACCTCTCCACGCTGCGTGCATTCATTAAAATCAATTGTTTGACCGACCTCTTCTGGACCATCATTGTTTTACTCTCGTCCTCAATTTCGAACCCGTAACAGGGTGAAGTGTCTCGCCCAAGGACACAACGACTGAGACTGTCCAAGCCAGGGCTCGAACCGGCAACCTTCCGATTACAAGGTGAACGCCCAACTCTTGAGCCACGATCGACTTTTTAACACTTTTTAACAATATAAGTATGAAATGCGACACTTAAATCAGAAAGCAGCAAAAGTAGCTAATGCTAACTCAATTTTTCCTTCAATTTTAGCAATGCGAGCCGTTACTAGCTAATGCTAATTTGAGGTAAATTTCACAGTCCCATTTCACAGCCTCGCACTTCCGGCCTTCGAAGGACCCGGCCCACGTAGACCATGAAGGCCGGGTCCTCCGAAGGATGCAGCCGACATTTTGAGACACAGCTACAGACTGAAATGATTCACAGCCTTGTTTCATCCTTCTGTCAGTGTCACTGACTGTCACTGTGACTGTGGACGTACAGCATGGGAAAGGGTATCTAAAGTTGTCTCTGTCCAAATATTTATGGACCTAACTGTAGGTCTACTTTTAACGAAACTCTCAACACGACTTATCAGTTATCATTAATGTTCCTGCAAACAGACTCCTTGGAGACCCCCTTCATAAATATCCATGTACTATCTAGCTAGACTAGTGTGTCTGTCCCTGAAAATATTCCTGCATGTGTGATTGTTCATGTCTCATCTGCAGGAAACAAACAGAAAGTGAGTGAAGGACACAGGAAATGTTTCCAGCTCTTCCTCCTCTATCAGACATTCTTCATACCTGAGAGTGTCCAGTCTCCAGCCTGGATCCTTCAGTCCAGCCGACAGCGGCTTCATTCCTGAGTCACCTGGATGATTGTAGCTCAGGTCCAGCTTTCTCAGATGGGAGGGGTTGGAGCTCAGAGCTGAGGCCAGAGAAGTACAGCCTTCCTCTGTGATCAGACAGCCTGACAGACTGCAGACACACAAAACAACAGTGCATCTTTTAACGATCATTTTACATACAATAACATCTATCCATTTACATCCATTCAATGTAACTTTATTTATAAGTGACAATATCCAACAGACACCAACAGTCATCTGAAACTGTTTAACAGTGTAAGGTAACAGCCTCCAATATTAGAGAGAAAGCCCCAAACATCAGACAATCCACTGTGAGCAGCACTATGTGATGGTGGGAAGGAAGAACTCCCTTTGACACAAAGATCCTCCCAGTGAAAACAGGCTCCAGGAGGACCATCTACCATGACTGGTAGCAGGGTGAAGGGAAAGAAGAGACGAGCTCAGAGAGAGCTTCAAAGTAGAGAGGGTGTCTGTCTCCTGAACTCAAACTGGAAGCTGCTTCCACACCAAGTCCAACATAGCCAGGCTGAGTTGTTAGATTAGTCCAAAGTAAAGTCAGAAAGTCATTATTTGTGTCACATTTTAGTGAAAATGTAGGAAAAACTATCCAAAACGTTCTAAATCTGATATTAAACAGTTTAAATGGTGAAAAAAGCTGTAAAGAAAACAAAAAGAGTCAATACAAGCCTCTTTAGAGGGTCACCAGTTTAAAACTCAGACATTTAAACCGGTGATTCTCCTTCTCTGCTCCATTTCCTCTCTAGACTTCCTGTTCCTAGGAGGGATTTGATTGGCTGAACATCCTTTTAGCCTTTCTTTAGTTCTTTGGTGTTAATAAAAGAGGAAAACACATGAGTCATGTGACATGACAGTAGGAGCGCTCTGATTGGCTGGGATTGACAAACTATGGTGCTGTTTGCAAGCTTAGCTTTGCAGAGCCAAGAAAATATCTTAGATAAGGATGAGACACTCCACAGAGACGTTTCCACACTTTGGAGCTTCTGAAGTGCAGATGTTTGGAAACACTGCTCCAACGCATGGTTTAAACATTCAGATAACGTGACCTCAGCTGCCACAGGTGGCATACCTGCTGCTTCCATGTTAGCATTTTAGCTATAACAGATGGTCAGTGTGAGAGCAGAAGATGATATCAGTGACATGCAAACATGGAAGGAAGAGACTGTTGAAGGCAGCGATCTGTGACTGCTGTGAACAGTGTTCTCACACTATTTTCTCCCTGTGTCAACATACACAAGGCTGTTTCAGCTGCAACACACCACAAACACCTTTATACAACTAAATATACTTAGAGCACACTGCTGTGGTTGCTGTGGTAACCATCCATATATCAAGCTGTTTGGGGCCGAGTCTGCTTCCTCATCCTTGGGAAAAACCCTCAATGTTTGATGTGTTTTTGAGTTGAAGCTTTTTGGGGTTTTTTTTGTTGTTCTACACACTGAAACAAAGCTAGAAGCCACTGTGGTATAGTGGGGGACTCAAACCCAGGGCCCAGTCACTCAGCGTTTACACTGCAACCTGCCTTTGGTGGCTTTTTTGCAGCAACTGTGTCGTTCACTAGTAGCACGGGCACACAAAACAAAACAACAACTACACTACACACTAATTACACAAGACAACACACTAACTTGAGACTCCAAAAATGGTAAACATTACAAATTTCTCACGTATCAAACCTCTCTCTCTTTCGCTCACTCCTAAAACTTGACTCTCTTCCCAAACAACCAAATGCCATATGTTGCCATATCATTTCTTGATTGGTCGACATGGTACATTTTTCCACCAATAGGGAAGGAGTGTTTTTTCTTTTTTCACCAATGACTGTTGTTTTACACTCACAAGCAACGCGTGTTTGCTAGCGCTCTCCTTAGAAAACGCAGTTTTTACCGTTTCTTCCCGGAGTACACGCCACTGTTTTATTAAAAACAAAAAACATCGGTTTTACGTGGCCTATCAACACAATTTAAAAACTGGTATATAGTTTGAAGTTCGCATGTTCGACCCAAGTTGAAATGGAGACTCTGGGTCCGTTGACCCCAGAGGCTTAATCAGAAAGCCTTAATTTAGCTAGTTATATGTCGGGCTAATGTTTAAAGCTTCACTTGAGTAAATTAACTCATATCACTGCTAAGTAATGTTAGCTAAGTTCACACCATATTCCATAATAACGCTGCCATACTGCATCGCACTTAGTGCATTTCAATGATTTCTCCAGCGAGTTTGATAGCTAGCAAAATGATAATCATAATTGTTTTTAAAAATAGCATGTGTAACGTACAAGTACTGGAAAATTATTTACTAGGACTCACCTATCATGTGACTGGAGAGCGCAAACTCCGCCATTGTTGTTTTCCATTAAACACTCATTAAAACAGCAACCTACAGGTATGTTAGCGCACTCATCTCCGACTGTCCAAGGGAGGGGCGGGGTCACACGTTGAAACAGACAGAGGTGCAAGGCAGCCCAGGCGGGGAAATTTTGCTTTTACATTTTGCGACTCATTTTATTTCTCTATCTGATAAGAAAACTATTCAATCAGATCACAAGCATCACATCTGAAATTCAAGCCCTTTTCAAATCTTGAAAAGACAACATTAAAATTCAAGCATTTTCAAGGATTTCATGCATCCATAAGCCCTGAATTAAGTCCTATTTTCTGTTCATCAGGAAAAAAATCAATAATGAAGGGCACATATTTATAGAGGCACATTCAGACCAATGACAACAGTCCATTCACACTGACCTCCACCTTTTTAAATGTGAGTAAACACGTCATGGTTCTGCTGCGGATGTGGTATCTGGGACAATGTCAGTCTTAGTTTTACTGGATCTCAGTGCAGCATTTGATACAGTTGACCACAAGATATTACTCAAACGACTGGAGAACTGGGCAGGTCTTTCAGGACTAAAGTGGTTCAAAACATACTTAGAAAACAGGAAATACTTTGTATCAATAGGTAACTCACATGTGGAGTTCCCCAAGGTTCCATCTTGGGACCCCTTCGTTTTAACATTTACATGCTCCCACTGGCACAGATTATAAAGAACAACAAAATAAACTATCACAGCTATGCGGATGACACACAAATATATATCACAATGTCACCAGGAGACCGAGGCCCTGTACAGGCTCTTGGTAAATGCATTGAGGAAATTAATAACTGGTTGTGCCACAATTCTCTCCAGCTAAACAAAAACAAAACTGAAGTAATAGTCTTTGGAGCCAAAGAAAAACGATTAAAGGTCACCAGAGAACTTCAATCTATACACCTAAACACCACAAACCAGGCGAGAAATTTGGGTGTAGTGATGGACGCAGACATAAACTGAGAAAAGCATATTAAGACAATATCAAAGTCAGCTTACTATCACCACAAGAATATTTCAAGGATTAAAGATCCGATGTCTCAACAGTACCTGGAAAAAACATAAACTGAGAAAAACATATTAAGCCAATAACAAAATCAGCTTACTATCACCTCAAGAATATTTCAAGGATAAAAGATTTGATGTCTCAACAGGACCTGGAAAAACTAGTCCATGCATGCATCTTCAGTAGGCTTGATTACTGTAACAGCATCTTTACAGGTCTACCTAAAAAATCAGTCAGACAACTACAGCTCATTCAGAACTCTGCTGCTCGAGTCCTCACTAAGACCAAAAAAGTGGAGAACATCAGTCCAGCTCTGAGGTCTTTACACTGGCTGCCTGTCCGTCAGAGGACAGACTTTAAAGTTCTGATGCTGGTCTATAAAGCTCTGAATGGTTTAGGACCAAAATACATCAGTGACCTCCTGACCCAGTATGAACCTTCCAGATCCCTCAGGTCATCTGGATCCAGTTATTTATCAGTTCCCAGAGTCAGAACCAGACACGGAGAAGCTGTATTCAGGTTATATGCTCCAAATATCTGGAACAAACTCCCAGAAAGCCTCGGATCAGCTTAAACACTCAGTTTATTTAAATCCAGGTTGAAGACTCACCTGTTCTCAGCTGCATTTGAATAAAGCACCAAATCCACACTGTTTTACTTTTAAGCTTACATTTCAAAACTTACATTTGAACTACTGATTTTATCTACTGTTCCTCTTTTTTTTAATTTTTGCTTTTAATGTCTCTGTAAAGCACTTTGAATCACCTTGCTGTTGAGTTGTGCTATATAAATAAAGTTGCCTTGCCTAAAGTGCCAGAGACCAATTAAACGCTCCATGCACGGCAGAAAAAGCCCATGTGAATGTGTGGTATGAATGCAGCTCTGATGCAGAATATCAGTTCATTTCAACTATTTTCAACTATTTTGTGTCTTATTTAAGGCTAGAGGAGAAAATTTCTATACAGTAATGGCTAAATAAAGAGCTGGGGCTGTTGCCAGTAAACTAGGGGTCATTTCTGAGTTGCGTGCACTTAAGTTTGGCACACAGTGTTTATTAACATCACACTTGAGCATACCCTCGAAAACCGCATACATGCAACACATATTAACTACGTGTGAAACTACCTGGAGAGGTTGAAATAACTCAGGGGAGAATTTTTTAACAAAAGGGAACCTGCACTTTGTGATGTGGCAGAACTTTGTGCCATCACCAACTCAATTCGAATAAGTTAAATCTGAATCTCAATTGCTTAATTTGAAATAAAGCTTTTAAAACTGAATTTGAAATTTGCTGTGTAAGACGTTGCTGCACAGCAAGGACGTTCAATTCCACCATCAGGCTAGGGTGTTTCTGTGTGGAGATTGCATGTTCTCCCCATGTTTGCGTGGGTTCCCTCCGGGTACTCTGGCGTCTTCCCACCGTCCAAAGATATGCAGTTTGTGTGGATAGGTTAAGTGATTGCCCATAGGTGTGAATGCAGGAGTGAATGTGAGCGCGAATGGTTGTCTGTCTCTGTGTGTTAGCCCTGCGACAGACTGGCGTCCTGTCCAGGGTGTAACCCACCTCTCGCCCCATGACAGCTGGGATAGGCTCCAGCATCCCCCACAAATCTGAAAAGGATAAATGGAAGCGAATGGATGGGAAGAAATAAATAAAGGTAAAATACGATAGTTTGGACTTAAATTTGTACTTTTCCCTACTGTAGGTATCTCTGCAAACATACGGGGCTCTGAGAGGGTCCAAGATGACAACTGTGGAGTTTTAACGGAAACAGTCGTATTTGGGAAGTGTGATTGTGAACAGGAGGAAGACTCAGTGTGGTGGATACAGAGCAGAGCCCACCACCAGTACAGAGGCCTGTCCATTACAGTGCTGCTCCAAACATGCAGCACAAGTACTTGGCCACAACTGCAACATCTGTTCCTGTGAAAGGTTGTTCTCTGTTGCTCATATTGTACAGAAGAAGAGAGTTTCTTTATCATCAGAAAATGTCATTGCGCTTGTGTGTCTTAGCAGCTGGCTCGGTACAGAGGAGGAAGAAAATGTAAAGTCTGAGGAAGATAAATGCAGTTTCATGTTGCCAACTCAACCTGGATGACTGAAAGTGTTTTTCTTTGTCTTGTTTCTGACTGAGATTCTCCAAAGGAAATCCAGTACAAACACACACTTCACACACTCAAAGTCTCCACAGTAAATGAGCTGATGAGCATTTGTGCTGCTACCTAATAACAGAAAAATACTTCTGCTGGTTCCTGTTCTGAAAACACACATTTATAAATGTTCACTTGCTGTTGATCAAAGGTGCCTGTTATAATGTTATGATGGTGGCTCTGGACTCTGAGGGGAACTTTGTAAAAAACTAGATCAAATGTTAACGTCCTGGCAGAGACAAAGAACTTTGATTGATTTGATATTTGATTAGATTAGATTCATGTTTCAGCTCAGACTGACAGAAATATTTGAACTGCTCCTGTGTTAAAGGGAACACTGCTGTTAGAAAGCACCTGATTTGTTTCTGCACACTGAATGTTGCACTTCTCATACTGCATAATAAATAAGTACACAATACACTACTTTTGAGTTCATGATTGAGTGTTGCTGTAACAATGCCATTAATGGTGATTCAAAGTGTTCATGGTTGCCCAGCACAACAAATGATTGTACAAGTGTGACTGATCCACTTTCTAATGTGTGTGTAGCCCACACTGTGTGTCACTGTGTCACAGGTGAGTCTGTGTATCCAGGTTCTATGAGGAGAACAGGATATAGTGAATTAGTCCAGCAGCTTAAAGTCTGACTCCTGACACTTCATTTTAATGTCCTTCTATTCTGGTTCATCTGGTGTCAGTTTCTATAAGCACACAGTCTAAGGAGCTTGGAAAGAAAAGCCTCTGGACTTCTTTAAGTTGCTTAAAGAAGTCCAGACGCTTTTTTTCCCCAAGCTCCTTAGACTACGATGACCTGACAGACATATAAGCACACAGGTTTCATCAGTGACTCTATGACCTCAGTAATCTTTGCTGGGCTTTAATGCTCTGAACAAAGCTGCACATCACAAGACAAAATAGAAAAGAATCGGTCTTTCATTTCTCACTTCTGTTTGACTTCAGCTCTCAATGTCCCACCATAAGCCATGGAAAGAATTACTGTCCATCCAGGATCCTGAACATGAAGGTGATGTATTGTGAGGGCTGATGGAGATGATGATAAAGATAGTTAGCTGGTCTGCTAGTTAGCTGGTTTGATAGTTAGCTGTGCGCTAACTCACTAGAACATTTGATACTAAACCATCTATACTGTGTGAGCAGCTTTCATGGCTGCTCTGTGTTACTATCCACCCTTTCTTTAACTCAGTCCTCTCAGTTTTTTCCTCCTTAAAACTACAAACTAGAACACCTTCTTTTTCAGCTTCTCTATACCCAAGCTGTGGCTAAGGTGGTACCAGCGTGCAGACTCGGTCTCTCTAACTGAACAATTACACTCGCCAGCCAGACTAACACCACTCCACAAGTACACCACTACGAGGCACTAAAAGACTACAAAAACACCAACTGTGACGTATTCAGTCTGTTCAAATGTCCAGTATGGATATATGCAGAATGTGAAAAACATAAGGTGAACAAATATGAATAATCAATTATTTACATTCAGACATTCATATAAAGTTACTGTTTATATCATAATATTAAACCAGTTTGAAATGATTAACACTGAAAAAAATTTAAATCCTTACCTCAGAGTTTCCATTTTACAGTGCGGACTCTTCACTCCAGCAGACAGAAGCTTCACTCCTGAATCCTGCAGGTCAGAGTTACGCAGGTCCAGCTCTCTCAGACTAGAGGACTGAGAGCTGAGGACTGAGAACAGAGCTTTATAGCCTCTCTCTGAGAACTGACAGTGACTCAGTCTGAAAAATGAAAGATAAACATTGAACTCTGTTGTTAAAATGTAGTGAGGGTGCACTGAAGTGTTGTTAGATTTAGCAGTATGCAATCCTGTTTCTGAATGACACTGACTGGCACTGGTTAAAATACAGGGAGTGCAGAATTATTAGGCAAATGAGTATTTTGTCCACATCATCCTCTTCATGCATGTTGTCTTACTCCAAGCTGTATAGGCTCGAAAGCCTACTACCAATTAAGCATATTAGGTGATGTGCATCTCTGTAATGAGAAGGGGTGTGGTCTAATGACATCAACACCCTATATCAGGTGTGCATAATTATTAGGCAACTTCCTTTCCTTTGGCAAAATGAGTCAAAAGAAGGACTTGACAGGCTCAGAAAAGTCAAAAATAATGATATATCTTGCAGAGGGATGCAGCAGTTGTCACGGTTCTGGGTCCGTTTGACCCAGTAGTTTGAGTTGTTATGATTTGGTGTATTTTTGCATTTTGGATTCTTTTCTTATTATGATGATAATGATGGTTATGACTCATTGTTTCAGTTATTCTTGTTTAGGGATTAGTTCGTAGGTTCTTGTGTTCTCATGTTTATTGCAGGTTTTGTTCAGTGTCTAGTCTGTCTCTCAGTGTCGTGTCTGCGTCTTTGTTTAGTGGTGTCTTGTTTCCTGTTTTATTTTGAAGGTTCATGTTCCTGTCTTATGTCAGTGTTTCTAGCTTTGTTCCCCCCGTCTCATTAGGTCTTATTCCTCCCAGCTGTGTTCCCCTTCTGTCTCTAATTCCTTGATGACTTCCTCTGTGTATTTAAGCCCAGTGTGTCTTTGTGTCAGTGTCGCGTCGTCTGTGTATTTCCCCTTTGGTCAAGTTAAGTGTTTTTTCAGAATTCTGTGCAGTTCATGTTGCCATTTGGTTTATGTTGTTTTTCATGCAGCCGCACGATGAGGTTCCGTGCTGGTCATGTTCATGTCTGTTTCGTCACGCCATTTGGTTCACAGTTTCCATGCATCTGCACAGCATTCTGTTCACAGTGATCTTAGTTATTCCTTTCAGTCAGGTTAGTGTTTTTCCAGTTTAGGTTTTTGGTTAGTTGCAGTCTCTGTCCATGTTATGTTTTTGTCTACCCCCTTCTGCATCAGCCCAAATAAAGGCTCACGTTCAGTTTAAGTCCACTCCCGTCTCCTCGCCTGTGTTCGCGCCTGGGTCCACCTCACACACTCTCCACACGGTCTGCCCCCGCTGGCCGTGACAGCAGTCTTAAAATTGCAAAGCTTCTGAAGCGTGATCATCGAACAAAATAGTCAACAGGGTCGCAAGAAGCATGTGGAAAAACCAAGGCGCAAAATAACTGCCCATGAACTGAGAAAAGTCAAGCGTGCAGCTGCCAAGAGGACACTTGCCACCAGTTTGGCCATATTTCAGAGCTGCAACATCACTGGAGTGCCCAAAAGCACAAGGTGTGCAATACTCAGAGACATGGCCAAGGTAAGAAAGGCTGAAAGACGACCACCACTGAACAAGACACACAAGCTGAAACGTCAAGACTGGGCCAAGAAATATCTCAAGACTGATTTTTCTAAGGTTTTATGGACTGATGAAATGAGAGTGAGTCTTGATGGGCCCGTGGCTGGATTGGTAAAGGGCAGAGAGCTCCAGTCCGACTCAGACGCCAGCAAGGTGGAGGTGGAGTACTGGTTTGGGCTGGTATCATCAAAGATGAGCTTGTGGGGCCTTTTAGGGTTGAGGATGGAGTCAAGCTCAACTCCCAGTCCTACTGCCAGTTTCTGGAAGACACCTTCTTCAAGCAGTGGTACAGGAAGAAGTCTGCATCCTTCAAGAAAAACATGATTTTCATGCAGGACAATGCTTCACTACACACGTCCAAGTACTCCACAGTGTGGCTGGCAAGAAAAGGTATAAAAGAAGAAAAACTAATGACATGGCCTCCTTGTTCACCTGATCTGAACCCCATTGAGAACCTGTGGTCCATCATCAAATGTGAGATTTACAAGGAGGGAAAACAGTACACCTCTCTGAACAGTGTCTGGGAGGCTGTGGTTGCTGCTGCACGCAATGTTGATGGTGAACAGATCAAAACACTGACAGAATCCATGGATGGCAGGCTTTTAAGTGTCCTTGCAAAGAAAGGTGGCTATATTGGTCGCTGATTTGTTTTGTTTTGTTTTTGAATGTCAGAAATGAATATTTGTGAATGTGGAGATGTTATATTGGTTTCACTGGTAAAAATAAATAATTGAAATGGGTATATATTTGTTTTTTGTTAAGTTGCCTAATAATTATGCACAGTAATAGTCACCTGCACATACAGATATCCCCCTAAAATAGCAAAAACTAAAAACAAACTGAAAACTACTTCCAAAAACATTCAGCTTTGATATTAATGAGTTTTTTGGGTTCATTGAGAACATGGTTGTTGTTCAATAATAAAATTATTCCTCAAAAATACAACTTGCCTAAAAATTCTGCACTCCTTGTACACTGATCAAACGAAGAAAATATCAAAATGGTACTTAGATTTTTCAGGAATCCTCCTTTCCTTATTAAGATACAAAAATAAATTACCTTAAAAAGCTTAAACACACTGTTAACAAAGGTACACTTTGAAATTGGTACTCGGTAGAGTGGACGATCAATTCTGGTATTCTAGGGCAAATGCCAAATGGGCTCCATGTGCCGGGCAGTGAGGGAAGAGCATTAACACCAAAGCAGCTGACATTGATCAATAAGTCTCTGCTACTTAAACAATCAGAAAATGAGTGCAACTGTTAAAGTGACTTGATGTAAAAGTACTTTGATTAAAAAGTATTTATTTCTATATCCGTGTAGAGCATTTTTCTTAGTTAATTCTGCTAATTTGATGAAAAAGACAACCTCACTAAATCTCACCTTAGCGTATTCAGTTTACACTGTGGAATTGTCAGTCCAGCAGAAAGACGCTTAATTTGTGAATCCCACAGGTTGTTTATACTCAGGTCCAACTCTCTCAGACTACAAAGCTGGGAGCTGAGAACTGAGGACAGAGCTTCACAGCCTCTCTCTGAGAGATAAGGCACACTCAGCCTAAGGCAAAAGAAAAAAAAGATTTAACCTGGAATTTGAAAACATACTGGTAAACAGAAACAAGTGAGGAGGTGGTAGATTTACTGACACTGGTTTAGTACCTGCTGGCATATCCACTCACAGCTGTTCATCAGCTTCCCAAAATAAATATTTCTCATTTTTCTAAATAATTCTTACTGATTACAAACAGCCTCTCACAGTTCACCTGTTTCATTTGTGGGTGACTGCATCTCAAATGATCATGGAACTTTGTCTCAGCTATCTCCAATTTAAATTGCATGGTGGTGTGGGATTTCGGCTTTATATTTCAAATAATTTTCAAAATATATTGGGGATTTTTGAGAAAAATTACCTATCAACCTACTTCCAGCATGTTTGTTCACACTTTTGATCATAGCTGACAGTAATTTTTTTAAAAAACTTTTTCACACATAGTGGTCATTTACCAGTAGCGGTTTTTGATACGGGCGACACGGGCGGTTGCCCGGGGCGGCATCGTGGTAGGGAGTGGCATCACGGGCATCGGCAAAAAAACTCAAAACAAAATAAAAATTGCTCGTACTCATACTGCCCCGACATCAGTCAGAGCATATTGGGAAAGTCGTAGGCACGTCTATTTGCTGGGAGTAAGGGCGCGCTCGTTTGTGAGGTGCAGACAGGAATAAAAAGGACCGAGCTTGGAGGCACATAAGTGAGGAGATTGGGCAACCTGGTAAGTTCATTCATTCTTCTTTTTAATTTTCAGACTGACCCGATGAAGCCGCGCAAAAGCTAGCAAGCCCACCTACTGTCCCGCTATTTTCCCACTGATGTACAAATACCGTTCTGCTTCTATGCATGTTGTCATATAGGAATATAGTTTATTAATAAACAGCACACAGTGGTCCCGCTAATCCGTCACTGCCTCGCTTCTTCGCTGATTTTTTATTGCACAGTACAGCATTGCATTCTGCAGCCTGATTGACAAATCTCCTCCGTGTCGTGTCTCCTGCACTTGCCAAATTTATCATGTTTTGGTTTTGATAACCATCACATCCAACAGAAAATACAGCACAAAAAAACCCATAATTTTGACCCTCGTTTGGAAATACACACCTGCACCGCGAGGGAAAAAGGCGCACGAAAGTGGCAGGCAGACGAAGACAAAACACGGCATAATAATACTTTTTTACGTTTTGCAATCTACAAAGGTTTGCACTTTGAGAATCAACTTGTGAGAACTGTGAGTAATGTTCATGTGTGAGGGGAAAAAAGTGTATAAAGTGTGTGGCGAGGGGCTAGCTATTCTGACAACCCCTGCTGCAATAAATGAGGGACCACTGTATATACTTTCTCTATTACTATTGTTTAAAACCCTGTTAACATTTAACATTGTCTTGATAGAACCAGCTGATTCTGCAGCAGAGCATCCCCTGTTGCTTTTTCTGGCTCCCCAGTCCCTGAGCTCCTGCTGCTGCACCCACAGGTATGTAATTGTAGCATCAGATGTACAGCACACACTGATAACTTTTTACTCGGTGGGATTCCCTTGTGATCACTTTACTAAATGTCTACAACCAATCCGATTATATCCTGTGTTTTGTTTTTTCAATGTTGAAATGAAAATCTAGCATCAGCCTTCTCTTTTCCTTGTGTTTTGTGCTGTTTTACAGGCCCAGAGAGGAGGACAGCTCCGAGGCAGATGAGGGACGGGTCCCAGGATGGTCCATTGGTGGTGGAGCTGGCCATCCTGGAGTTCCTGAAAAGGCCACGCCAGTCTCCAATGGAGCATTTCCTCCTCAGCCTTGTTCCTGCTCTGGAGAGCAGCTGGGTCCTTTTTATTCCTGTCTCTCTGTAAATACTTATATTTTATATATTTATGTTTAATGTTTTTCTGTTTGAGAATTGTAATATTATTTCAAATAAATTTTTATAATGACTAATGTCTCAGTTCTACTACACAGCAAATGTTGGCACACGACTTGACACATGTAGAATTTATTTCATATTATACTAATGACAAAATATACTAATACAGTGGGATGCAAAAGTTTGGGCAACCTTGTTAATAGCCATTATTTTCCTGTATAAATTATTGGTTTTTACAATAAAAAATGTTAAAAGTTAAATATATCATACAGGAGACACACACAGTGATATTTGAGAAGTGAAAAGAAGTTTACTGGAATTACAAAAAGTGTGCAATAATTGTTTAAACAAAATCAAGCAGGTGCATAAATTTGGGCATCACAAAAAAAGAAATCAAATAACTATTTAGTGTATATCAATGTGTGGGTCTCCTATATGATATATGGGGGGCCGTTGTCTGGACGTGCTTCCCATCCAGAGCTCCACAGCAGAGAGAGAAGTTCCAGAGCTCCTGGAATCCCTCTGTGATGGACCGCCAGTCTCCAGGTGAAGGCACAGCCATGAACTCGTCCACTAGACAGTCCCAGATGGCCGTCGCTACCTGGGGGGGTGATCTGGCACACCGTGGACACACCGACTCTGAAACTGAACGTGATGGTCCTGAAGGAGTCCCCGGTGGCAAGGAACCTGGACAAAATTGTTCAAAATTAGTATTATGTGTACTGCAGTTACAAAATACATTATTCAAATTCCAAAACACTTTTGTGATGTCAGATTTAAATTACAAAACAAATCTTACATAAAACATTTTGTAATTATAAGGATAATTACATAGAGTCTGACAGCTGCAGGGATTATATACAAATATTCAACTATACCAGAATTAAACCAGGTGTAAATAAAAAAAAGGAGAGTATCACTACAAAGATTACCAAAAGTGGGCCTCATACCACAGTTTGATATCAGCAAACACCGAGAGCATACACTGATGGACACCACAGCCATGCTATCATTGCTAACACTGATAACAGCATAAATCAAATTAAATCGGGACTTGATGAGACCTTTCGAGTATCACTAGAAATATTATAAACAGTCGTCCGTACCACAGTTTGCTATCAGTAAACACCGACGGCATTCACTGTTAGCATACCACATCCATGTTAGCAGTGTATAAACGGATGGTTTAGCATATATTAGCACAGGTATCAATAAAAGACTACCACATTAAACACTTTTACTAACCTCAGGCAGGCGCTCTGCAGGTGGGATTGAGCGCCTGTAGTTGGTGTCTAGGCGGACGATTCTGGGACCGACGCAGGACAGCAGGTCCTCAAACTGGGCAAGTGAAAAGACAGTGATATCGCCGTCATCGCCGTCATCGCTGTCATCGCCGTCATCCAGACGCAGCTCCTGGGGCAAGTGGTGAAACTCATCAAACTGCTCACGCCTCTGGAGGACCGGACCCAGGTACGGCGAGGACGTCCATAACGCCGCTGCTCTGCTCTCCACAAAATAGAGGTGCGAATGTGCACACGTCAAATTAGGGGCGTTTGGGGCGTTTTCGCCCGCGCCCATCGCGTTTGGTGTGAACACACCGTTAGTGTTTTTGTTTCATGCCTGCCTGTGTTCCCTCTGTCTGTCCATGGTGTCACTGTTTCTGCTCATGACTCTACCTGTCAAGTTCAGTGTCATGTCGGGTTCTCTGTGTCTGTTTGTTTCCTGTTTTGTTCTGAAAGTGCATGTCTCATGTCAGTGTGTTCAGTTTTACCTCTCTCCTGTCCCTCCTGTTGCCCATTCCCTGATTACTCCCCTGTGTATTCAAGCCCTGTGTTTTCCTGTGCTCTCTGTCGCGTCGTCTGTGTTACTCCGTGTCAGTCTTCACTGTGTAACCATTCTGTTCATTCTGCGTCTCTCTGCCATCCTTCTCTGTGCATTTTGCCCCTCCTCCCGTGAGTGTTTGGTTTCTGGTTAGTTCTTTAGTTTTCCCCAGTTTAGGTTTTTTAACTCGCCACTCTGCTCTTCCTGTTTTTGTCACTGTGTCACTTCTGTATATAAACACTCACTCGCACCCCAGCCAGTGCCTGCATTTTGGATCCTTTTCTCAATACACAACACGACTGCTCCTCAGACGTGACACAAGCAGCTGTTTATTTATGTGCATTAAAGCTATATAAAAATTTAACAGTGCAAATGCAAATTCCTTGCTGAAAGTTTAACCAAAAGGCATTTCCAGTAGAAATGGGCTGACATATCCTGAGCATAATCATGTATAATATCCACTGAAGTTAAAAAGAGGTGCTTTGCAAGATTAAACTGCAGTGTGCCAAATAAAAAAGTCAAATATCTTTTTTTTGTATCATAAGGTGAACGGGATTATAAGACACATTAAGCTAAACAAAGCAGTTAGATAAATCAAACTTGCTTCCTCCACTTCTATACCACTGATTCATTAATGCTGTATTCTATCACAGCCGCTCTATTCCCATGTGGTCTCAGTATATTAATGACTAACCTCGTATTGTGGATGGATTATCTCAGTTGTTCTCCTGACTGAATTGCATTTGTCTCTAACAATCAGCAACCTTCATGTTGACTTTTATTGAGTGGAAAAGTGTTAGTGTTCATCCTCCAGCTTCACTGTTTATGTTATGCTAACATAGCTGTGTCGCTAGCGAGCACATCATTATATACCGCCTAGCCCAACTTCAGTAACCCTACAAATGTCACTGCTGTTTAGTTTCCTGTCTTCATTTATATTGGAAGTGATAGCAGAGCTGTACGTTTGAATTTTTTCAGAAATCTCTAAGTCAGAAGATGCTATATCATGCTTAGTTAACTAGCAAAACTAGCGAGCTAACTTCTGCTAACTTCCTGCTAACTTCTAACTCTGTTAAATGTAATAAATTCTGTTTCCATGGATGCCTGGATGTTAAACTTCATAGTTACACCTGGTAAAGCAGCAATGCTGATCATTTTATTAAAGATGAAAGAATTTAGACAGTTTTTAACTCTCAGTGATGCCACAGTGTTCGTTTGACTTTGGGACCTGAAGACGGAGTTTAGACCCAGATTACTCCTAGATTTACGAGCACCTTTGTCCGACAAATACAGCAATAACCAAAGCCCACTTGCATGTTCTACAAAAAATGTGCTTTCTTGTGTATCTGATTCATCCGTTTCATTCAACAGTCCGCTTTCTCCCTTCTCATTCTCCGTTGCCACTGTGCTTTTTTGGCCATGTGTGTATGAAAACAAAGGCATTGCGCATGTGTGTTTTACCCATATTCTATCGCGATATTTCATTTTCTTATCATTGCCTAACATTGTACTGGTACTACTGTGAACGGTATAATATGGCCCAGCCCTATCTATCTGGTCTAATATTCAAATAACTGCCCACCCCTGAACTCCTTTACCCCCAGTGGGTCTGAACAGTACCAATAGCAAAGAGGTACAACACTGATGAAGCTGTGAGCTGAGCTGCAGTGATGAGTGAGGGGACTGACTGTCTGCACTGCTGAGCTGAAGCAGAATAACAGACATACTTCCTTTTAAAGGTTAGTGGAAGGTTAGGGGAAGATGACTCCTCATTCTATGAACAGGTGGTAAGTTTTAGTACTCAGCAATGAGAGGCAAGGCTAGCTCAGATCCTCATGAATGAGTGTTAGTTACTCCAGGATAAGGTCAAGATATGATCAAGAGATTCTGGGAGACTGAACCAGTGACATTTAATGGAAATTA
Source organism: Pelmatolapia mariae (assembly GCF_036321145.2). NCBI lineage: Eukaryota > Metazoa > Chordata > Actinopteri > Cichliformes > Cichlidae > Pelmatolapia > Pelmatolapia mariae. Next base: position 6,575,577 of record NC_086229.1, on the reverse strand, counting down.
TTTCTACTAAAGCAGATACAGTGGGGCAAAAAAGTATTTAGTCAGCACCGATTGTGCAAGTGCCCCCACCTAAAATGATGACAGAGGCCAGTAATTTGCACCAGAGGTACACGTCAACTGTGAGACAGAATGTGAAAAAAAAATCCATGAATACACATGGTAGGATTTGTAAAGAATTTATCCGTAAATCAGGGTGGCAAATAAGTATTTGGTCACCTCAAACATGGAAAATCTCTGGCTCCCACAGACCTGTAATGTCTTCTGTAAGACGCTTTTCTGTCCCCCACTCGTTACCTGTATGAAAAGCACCTGTTCGAACTCATCATCTGTATAAAAGACACCTGTCCACAGCCTCAAACAGTCAGACTCCAAACATCGCCATGGCCAAGACCAAAGAGCTCTCGAAGGACACCAGGAAAAGTATTGTAGACCTGCACCAGGCTGGGAAGAGTGAATCTACAATAGGCAAGCAGCTTGGTGTGAAAAAATCAACTGTGGGAGCAATCATCAGGAAATGGAAGACTTACAAGACCACTGATAATCTCCCACGATCTGGGGCTCCACGCAAGATCTCATCCCGTGGGGTCAAAATGATCATGAGAACGGTGAGCAAAGATCCCAGAACCACACGGGGGGACCTGGTGAATGACCTGCAGAGAGCTGGGACCAAAGTAACAAAGGTCACCATCAGTAACACACTAAAACGGCAGGGAATCAGATCCCGCAGTGCCAGACGTGTTCCGCTGCTCAAGCCAGTGCATGTCCAGGCCCGTCTGAAGTTTGCCAGAGAGCACATGGATGATACAGCAGAGGATTGGGAGAATGTCATGTGGTCAGATGAAACCAAAGTAGAACTTTTTGGTATAAACTCAACTCGTCGTGTTTGGAGGACGAAGAATACTGAGTTGCATCCCAAGAACACCATACCTACTGTGAAGCATGGGGGTGGAAACATCATGCTATGGGGCTGTTTTTCTGCCAACGGGACAGGACGACTGATCCGTGTTAAGGACAGGATGAATGGGGCCATGTACTTGCACAATCGGTGGCTGACTGAATACTTTTTTGCCCCACTGTAAATGTCAGTGTCCTCTGGGTCCTCACTGATCATTGGATTCTGTCACAAACTGTCAAGTTTCACAGACTGTGTACAGTCAGAAATCAAAGTGATGACATAGGAGAGACTAAAAAACAAACAAACAAATAGATCTAACAACAGGAAACCTGAAAAAACACAAGGAATATGATTGAATCTACCAGCACAGTACAATCACCAGTACAGTTCTCCAATTTGCTGGGTAACTGTACTGGTGAGGCTGATTGTAACACATAGAAGTGAACTCATTTTCAGCTGAGCAATAAGACCAGAGGAGGAATGAGGGAGTTGATGGTTATCGCCTATGGGTCCATCACAGTCTTTGAACGTCTTCAGTCAGTACAGAATGATGCTGCTAGGCTTTCAACCAGCACATGAAATAGACTGGACATTACTCCAGTTTTAATCTCTTTACACTGGTAACCAGTCCATTTTAGAATTCGTTTAAAATTTTAGTCCTTACTTTTAGAGCCTGTGTGGTCAAATCCCAGCCAATATTTCTGACCTTCTAGAGTCCTACAGCTCTTCTCACAGTTCGAGATGTTCCAGTCCAAGGCTGTTACTGGTCCCACTAACTCATTTATTTAGAGTCACTTGTTCAGATTGGCCGTTAACTAGTTTTAGGCTGTATGATGTTTGCTGTTTTATGGTTTTATCTTCTGTTTTTCATTGCCTGTTTCAACTGTAAAGCACTTTGTGGTTTTGGACCTGTGATGGATTATTCTGGATATGACTTTGATAAAAGCTGACATCCATATATGTTTAAGACACTCTGACATTTACTGCTGCTATCAAACATTAAGTATAATATACTATATTTAGTGCTGATGATCATTTAAATCAGGGGTCTCAAACTCAAATGAGCCGCGGGCCACTTGTGGCACTGTCATCTCATTGGAGGGCCACTTTTCACTTTAAGAAGTACAAAAAACAAACAAACACGAAAACGCCCACTAAGATTTCCTAAACTGTAGTGTTTTGTTTGCTTTATTTGATTCCAAATATTGTGTAACAAGACAAAACTGCAAACATGAACGCAATCTTTTTCTCACTCTTAACTATCTGAAGCCTTTCAGTTTCATTTGTGATATGCAAGTTAGCACAGGGCCAATATTGCAATGAAATGTATTTGACGAGCAGAAGACAGTCACTCAGCAGTATAGTACAGTATAGTACAGTAGTTTCATTCAACTACCAAATAAACAGCTCTTTCTGGCCAGACACGTGGAAGCACTTTTGTTACAATTTTGTTTGTATTTCACAAAATAAAAATGCAGGCATAAGCTTTCGACTGCAAGTGAAAATTGTTTTCTTTCCAATTCAATTTTCAATTCAATTCAATTTTGTTTATATAGCGCCAAATCACAACAAAGGTCGCCTCAAGGCGCTTCATAGGTACAGAGAAAAACCCAACAATCATATGACCCCCTATGAGCAAGCACTTTGGCGACAGTGTGTCATGATCCCGAGTCTGTGACTCAGTGATTTTGTGTTTGGTGTATTTATTGTCATTATTATTATTTTCATTATTATTATTTTTGGGCTGTTTTGGGATGGTTTGTGTTTTGGGATTTTAGATAATGGGTTTCTGGGTTTGTGCTCCCTCTGTTGGTCCCTGGTGTTAGTGTTCCCCTCTCTCGTCAGGTTAATCAGGTCCAGCTGTGTCTCCCACCTGTGTGTGATTTCCCAGTGTCCCTCTGTGTATTTTTTGGCTGTGTCCCAATTCAGGGTATGCACGCTTGAAGTACGCATTTCAAGTGCAAATACGTCACCGCCACGCGACGACGGCTGTCCCAATTCAAAGTGCACTTCAAATGCATACTCCAAATGCGCCGTCGATTTCCCCAAATATCAAGCGTGGTCCGGTGCACGCTTCGTGGTCTCATATATCCCACAATTCATAGCGCAGCGGTGGGTGTGGATAATTTTGCCGCAAAATACAGCAGAAGGGAGCGGCTGAAGAGTGAACTGTCAAAAGTAAGTACTGAAAATTATGTCACTTATTTATGAGCGAATGTTTAAGAACATTAAAACATTACTGTTGGCCACATGTCGGCAAAGTTATGTGACATTAGTGATGTTTGTACTTTCAGCGGTAACTTGGTTTTAAAGCCTTTACTTCTAAATATATATGTATAGTCGACCTTAATCTTACAGAGAATGTGATGATGTTATGGATAATTAAAGTCAGTCATATATCCACAAACACAACAAGCTGAAAGTCAGTGATGCTGCTCGGTTTGCAGTCCTGAATATGACGGCACAAGCAGGATTCACTGCACTGTTAATGTTAGCTATGTTATATTGTTGCCTCTGTTCGGTGGTGTCGAGCCAAACGGACTTTAACGTGTGTTTGAACGAGCTGACGGTTCACTCGTTAAGCTGAAAGAAAGATGCTTTAATCACAGGAGTCACACATGTGTCCACTGGACCATCTGGGAACTCTTCTTGTTTAGCACTCGTAATAACACAAACACTAAATCCTCCTTCTCTTGTGCTGTTTTGTAGCAGTGTATACACCTGAGACTGTCACCTGTCTGTCTGTCCTGCACTCTCTCTGTTTCTTTCTCTCTGATTGTGGAATAAAAGTATGAACATGTATTTATAAGTTACACTTGTGTTTGAATCCTGCAGCTTATCACACATTTGATTTCCATGTGTGACGACTGCAAGTGTCCAGAGTGAGGACAGACTGAGGGAGCCACTGCTGCACATCATCTGTGAGGCTTTGCACCCCTGATGATCCACCAGGACAAACTCAGCAGTGTGTGAGGAAGAGGAGGAGGAAGAGCCAGCAGCAGCTGACAGATGGAGAGAATAGACAGACTGTTCCTGTTTGTGAAGGACTGCTAGAAAAGTTTAACATAACTAATTGTCTGTCCTGAATCAGTCTTATTAGGTAATGTTCAAATAATGTTATCATCCCAGTGTTTTCAGTGTGGGAGAAAGTACTCAGGGCCTTCAAGTTACACACTATGAAAGGCAGCAACAAGTTTAATATTCAGAAACCTAAAGTATGTATCAGCAGCAGAATGGAGCTAAAAATAAATGTTTGTTTCAGTTCTATAAAGCTTTGAGTATTTTGGATTAGTAGTACTACTGTGTTTGTTGCATCATATTTCTGTAATTGTTTATATGCTTTATATATTCTGAGGTAAGTTGATCTATAGTGTTACATCATATTCTATAAGGATGTTATGTGTTTGTATACTTTCTGCCCAGTTTGACCCATTTAGCAGAAGTCAGCCTGTTTAAGGCTCTGATATCTATTCTGTATGACTTAAAGCAGTTATGACATGGTCTGATTTTCTCACCCAATAAAGGAATATTTCATATATCAGTCTACTCTTCATTCTATCAGAAACAGTGATAGGAAATATAAATAACTGCAACTTTAATCTTTGACTGAGAGTTCAAGCTCACTGCTGTAATATGTCCTGTAATATATATATGTGTGTGTGTGTATACCATAATAATCTGACAATACATATAATATTGACCATTTATATTTACATTACCACAGTGAGATGACTCGTGAACAACGTTAGCTAATTGTTATTTACTAGCTAATCTTGAAGTAAATGACTCTTCAGCACAGACATGAAGCCCAACAATCATGTTTTACAGTCCTGTGGTCTCAGCCTCAGATGCTCAACTAATCAAGGGGATGTCATGACAAAAATGGAGGACCACCAGAATATTTTTTCTCCTTCATTTCTGTCACACAAAGCTGTATGACACGTTTCTCGCAGTTAGTATCATGGTTGCTAGGCAACCTGAACAGCGCGACAAGGGCTAGACCGTCCCATTTCACAACCCTCTCACTTCCGCACTACCCGTACTTGTAGTACGCACCGTCCATAGTACGCGTAGTGTGCGTACTTCAAGCGTGCATACCCTGAATTGGGACACAGCCATAGTGTGTGTTTCCCTCTGTTCCTCGTCGCGTCGTCTGTGTTCATCCTCTGTGTCACCCTGCATATTCTGCATTTCTCTGGAATCCCCTGCGTGCTCTCCCCGCTATCCTCCCTTCATGTTCAGGTTTGCTACACTTTGGTTTAGTTTCTCCCAGTTTAGTTCATCCTTGGTTCTGTTTTGCCATCCCCATTTTATGTTTGGTATTCTTAAAAAATCACCCTCACGTCTTAATAAGTGCTGCATTTGAGTCCTCCTTTCCACACATCACACAGCTGCTGCCCCAGTCGTGACAGTACGACGCGACCACAAGATGCACCCAGCAGCACTTAATCCATCTAAAGAGCTATGGGAGAATCTCATCGATGCCACACAAGAGCTCATCGACCTGTGGCTGGAAAGCCCGGATGACAGGTCCCATCGCACTATAGAGAGGCCGCTACACCGTCTGGTGACCAGTCTCCCATGGCTTCTGGGCTCGCTATATCCATGGGAGCAGGAATTTCTCCTTTTGGATCTAGGACTTCATCCCCCGTCCGCATTCACTTTCGAGCAGCCATTGGCGGTGAGTGAGCGCGATACTTTGGCTTCCCCAGATTCCTGGACTTTGTTTTCTGGGGCTATTCAGAGTGGGATGAGAGACAGTATGTGTAGCTTACCTACCTTTGTGGTAACGGACCCTTCCTAGGTGGGTGTCTATAAACCTGTTAAACCAAAAGACTGTGTCTCTGCCGCTCCATCCGAGCTTGGATTTTATTGCCACTCTCCAGCTCAGTTTTGTGGTCAGTCGTTAGCTCCCCAGTCAGTAGTGCAGCCATTAGCTCCCCAGTCAGTAGCACAGCCATTAGCTCCCCTGTAAGTAGCACAACCATTAGCCTCCCCAAGAGGACTATTACCTGTTCAGCCACCATTTCAGTCAGCCACTCAGCTACCATCACCACTAGCATCACTGCAACCCATATTTAAGTCCATGGCACAGTCAGCAGCTCAGTTAATGGCTGAGTCACAATCTTCACTCACCCCTCTACACAAAGCTATGCCCATACACCCCTTAAAAGATTGTTTTTCCACCACTGTTTCTGAGCAGGGAGACAAACTGTTTCACAATGGACCTGTTCCTCAAAAGCTGGCAATGTTAGAGACTACTACTCACTCCAGGGCTTCCCCAGAGGCTGGGTTACAACCTGCAGCTAACTCTGGATGCCTGGAGGCCAAGATGCCAGCTAGGGACTGCACCTGGCTGTCACTGCCTGAGCAGGGTAAGGGCTCTGTGCAGCTACAGCCTTCTTCACATGTGCCAGAGGCCCACATGCCTACTGGTTTTGTTTCGCGTGTCCCAGAGTCCCATGAGCCTGCTGGTTTTGTTTTGTGTGTGCCAGGAGCGCCCATGCCTACTGGTTTTGAGCCTGTTTTTGCTGGGGGGACCAAGAAGCCTGTCCAGCCTTCGCCGTCATCAGCAGCTTCCTCTGAGGGGTCTCAGGAACCGCTTCAGCCCATCCAGCTATCACCATCGCCTGCAGCGCCACCACCTGCGGCTCCCACGCCGTCGCCTGCAGCGGCATCAGCTTCATCCACGCCTGGTCCAGTGTCGGCATCAGCTTCATCCACGCCTGGTCCAGCCTCCGTGTCTTCATCCTCGCCTGGTCCAGCCTCCGGGTCTTCATCCTCGCCTGGTCATGCCTCCGTGTCTTCATCCTCGCCTGGTCCAGCCTCCGTGTCTTCATCCTCGCCTGGTCCAGGCTCCGGGTCTTCATCCTCGCCTGGTCCAGGCTCCGGGTCTTCATCCTCGCCTGGTCCAGCCTCCGTGTCTTCTTCCTCCCCTGCAGCGGCAGCTTCATCATCCTCATCCTTCTCTGCAGCGGCAGCTTCATCATCCTCGCCTGCAGCGGCAGCTTCATCATCCTCGTCTGCAGCGGCAGCTTCATCATCCTCGTCTGCAGCGGCAGCTTCATCATCCTTATCATCTGCTTCAGCTTCAGCTTCGCCTGCCCTGGCCTCTGTATCAGCTCCAGCCCCGCCTGGTTCAGCTTCAGCAGGAGCTTCAGCCTCATCCTTCTCCTCTTCCTTGCCGCCACCACCTTCCGTGTGGACGGTATCCGGACTTCTGTTGCCGCCACCGCCTTCTTCATGGATGGCCTCCTGAACTGTCTCCTCCTGGTCTTCTGTGCTCTCGGCCCCAGGCCGGCCACCTGAACTATGTTTCGGACTCTGCTCCCCTGTGTGTTTTGTGAACGTTTTGTTTGGGACTCTAGCTCCTCCATTTTGGTCCTGGTCCTCTGTTTCTCGTCGCGTCGTCTGTGTTCATCCTCTGTGTCACCCTGCGTATTAGCAACAGATCCGTAAGCGCAAACCTGCTCGGGAGCAGGCTTACTTTATGTAAACAGGATTAGATCGCGGCCACTCAGGTATGTCCGCTCCATTCATATGAAAGCAACAGCGACATTTCTCCACTTTTTTTCCATAAATAAATATTATCAATGTAACTAAAGATAATGTATTTGATTCTTTTATTGATTTCATACAGATACATACAGGTCATTTCGGAAAAAAAGGGAAATGTACTATTAATCATTCTATTACATGTATTTGATTATGTCAGATGTAATTCATATTTTAGAGTAGTGATAGTAAATTACTTCGTGTAATCAAGATGAGAGACCACGGCTATAAAAGCGAAGGAGGATTTGGGAAGTCTGTCGCAGCCATGTCCTGTCCGTTTGTATGCGAGCAAGGAAGGTGCAAGATTGATAAGGAGAGTTTACAGAATTCAGCGGATATTGCGGGATAGACGGGATCCTTTAGCTCAGCGCGATGGTGTGCTCATAGAGAGATATCGATTCTCCCGTGAGGGTATTATTTCCTTTTTTTCTCTCTCTCTCTCTCTCCCTCTCTCGCTCTCTCTCTCTCTCTCTCTCTCTCTCTCTCTCTCTATATATATATATATATATATATATATATATATATATATATATATAGATAGATATATATATATATAGATATATCTCCCAACTTACTGTGCATGCTTCAGTCACCCCTTGCATGGGAACAGGTAAAAGTGATGGAGTGTTATGTCAAACTACACACAAAAAACCCCACAATGTCAATAAATGTCACAGTACAAAAAGGGGTGTGGCGAGGGGGTGCAGGACCACCACCTGTCTTTATTTGCTCTGCCCTTTTCTTGGTTGCTGTTATTAACACACAAACAGATTATTTCAGGGTCTCTTTTCAAGAGACTAAAAGCAATATAAGTGATGAATATTACCATTCTGTAGAATATTCCTATATTTCACTTTTACTTGTTCCCATGTTCTAGTGGGTCCTGTTGTGGCTCTAATGTGGAAGAGGATATAGTGTAATATAATATAATATAATATCACATGATATAATGTAATATCATGGATCACTTACGGGTTTAATTGGTCAGCAACTTTCTGCCAGCCCTCTCTCCTTGCTTTTGCAGCCTTTGCAGTGTTCCCCTGTGTTTTAATTAGACTCTGAAACTCCTATATATCCCTCAATCAAGTGTTTTTGGTCTGCTGCCGTGAAATACTGAGCGCGCTCCTTCGACATCTTCGCCGACCAATCACAGAGTTGCCGATCAATGTTTCTACTATCGATGCGTAGCCCCTTTTAAGCTACCCAGTGATCTCAGATTACTTCATCCAGCAATACTAATCGTCAACAACAGGTGTGTTCGGAAAACCGGATTAGCGAGCTCAAAGTTAGCACGATGATTTGATCTTGGATGTGTCATTTGATCTTGGATGTAGTAAGCGAGGTACGAAGAACGGACCCCTGGTTCCTGCACAACAACATTCAATATTTAGTATTTACTGCTGTTTACACTTAGCTAGATAAACGTGATGGTGTTGTGTTTAGTATGTTGCTCTGTTTTTTGGGTTTGTTTTTTTTTTGCTTGTTTTCTCTTCTTTTTCTCTCAACAGGTGATCCAGGAGACTTTTTTTTCTCTTCTTTCTCTTTTTAAGTGTCCTTTCTCACTGTCCCTCTTCCCTTCTGTTTTTCTTTTCCTTCATCTTCCTTTCTCCCTTTGCTATCCCTCAGTCATGTCTGTCCCATCTGTAACAACTGAAAATAAAATAAATAATAACAACAAAGGTAGTTCAAATAATCTATTTGGCAAAGTATATCCATTGGGTATCCTAGTTGGTCTTCAGACAACAATTCTCACGGCTAAAGAACCAAATGGGAAAGGCAAAAAAAAAAAAAAAAAAAAAAAGGAAGCAGAAAGTTAGCGGCCATCCAGGTCTTTATGTCTTTAAGACATTCCTGTAATTTAACTAATTGGTGTGCATTACCTGGCATCCTGAATAGATAGAGTTTGGTGTCATCTGCATAGCAGTAAAATGTATGCTATGTCTTCTAATGATGCTGCCTAGGTGAAGCATGTATAATGTGAATAGAATTGGTCCTAGCACCGAACCCTGTGGAACACCATAATTGACCTTAGTGTGTGAAGAGGACTCTTCATTTACTTGAACAAATTGGAGTTTATTAGATAGTTATGATAAAAACCACTGCAGCGCAGTACCTGTAATACCTACAGCATGTTCTAATCGCTCTAATAGGATATTATGGTCAACAGTATCAACGCTGCACTAAGGTCTAGCAGGACAAGCACAGAGATGCTTGTCCTGCTGTTACACTGCTTATGTTATAAATAAAAGACAGATCACATATTTACTTACAGAGCTTTGTTGGAGGCTTTGACCACTGGCAGCAGCCGCAGAAGAGCCTCCTCTGAAGCAGAGTATTTCTTTAGGTCAAACACATCCAGATCTTTTTCTGATGACATTAAGATGAAGACCAGAGCTGACCACTGAGCAGGAGACAGTTTATCTGTGGAGAGACTTCCTGATCTCAGGGACTGTTGGATCTCCTCCACTAGAGAACGATCATTCAGTTCATTCAGACAGTGGAGCAGATTGATGCTTTTCTCTGCAGACAGGTTTTCACTGAGTTTCTTTTTGATGTACTGGACTGTTTCCTGATTGGTCTGTGAACTACTTCCTGTCTGTGTCAGCAGGCCTCGTAGGAGAGTCTGATTGGTATGCAGTGAAAGACCCAGGAGGAAGCGGAGGAACAAGTCCAGGTGTCCATTTGGACTCTGTAAGGCCTGGTTCACAGCACTCTGGTGGAAGATTTTCTCTGCAGAGTCTCTTGTTTCAGACTTCTTTGAGATTATTTGTTGTTCTTCCAGCAGATTGAGTCTAGAGTTGATGAAGGTCTGATGGACATGAAGAGCAGCCAGAAACTCCTGAACACTCAGATGGATGAAGCAGAACACCTTGTCCTGGTACAGTCCTCTCTCCTCTTTAAAGATCTGCGTGAACACTCCTGAGTACACTGAGGCTGCTCTGATATCGATGCCACACTCTGTCAGGTCTGATTCATAGAAGATCAGGTTTCCTTTCTGCAGCTGATCAAAAGCCAGTTTTCCCAGAGACTCAATCATCTTCCTGCTCTCTGGACTCCAGTGTGGATCTGTCTCAGCTCCTCCATCATACTTGACCTTCTTCACTTTGGCCTGAACCACCAGGAAGTGGATGTACATCTCAGTCAGGGTCGTGGGCAGCTGTCCTCCCTCTCTGGTTTCCAGCACATCCTCCAGAACTGTAGCAGTGACCCAGCAGAAGACTGGGATGTGGCACATGATGTGGAGGCTTCGTGATGTCTTGATGTGGGAGATGATCATTCTGGACTGCTCTTCATCTCTGAATCTCTTCCTGAAGTACTCCTCCTTCTGTGGGTCACTGAACCCTCTGACCTCTGTCACCATGCCAACACAGTCAGGAGGGATCTGATTGGCTGCTGCAGGTCGTGTGGTTATCCAGAGGTGAGCAGAGGGAAGCAGTTTCCCCCTGATGAGGTTTATCAGCAGCACATCCACTGAGGTGGACTTTCTAGGGTCAGTTAGGATTGTAGTTTTGAGGTCCAGAGGAAGTCGACACTCATCCAGACCATCAAAGATGAAGACAACCTGGAAGTCTTCAAAGCTGCAGATTCCTGCTTCTTTGGTTTCAGTAAAGAAGTGATGAACAAGTCCCACCAAGCTGAACTCTTCCTCTTTCAGCACATTCAGCTCTCTGAAAGTGAATGGAAATATGAACTGGATGTCCTGGTTGGCTTTGTCTTCAGCCCAGTCCAGGGTGTATTTCTGTGTTAAGACTGTTTTCCCAATGCCAGCCACTCCCTTTGTCAGCACTGTTCTGATTGGTTCATCTCTTCCAGGTGGGGCTTTAAAGATGTCTTCTTGTCTGATTGTTGTTTCTGATCTGTCTGGTTTCCTGGATGCTGTTTCAATCTGTCTGACCTCATGTTCATCATTGACCTCTGCAGTCCCTCCCTCTGTGATGTAGAGCTCTGTGTAGATCTGATTCAGAAGGGTTGGGTTTCCTGCTTTAGCGATCCCCTCAAACACACACTGGAACTTCTTCTTGAGAGCAGACTTAAGTTTACGATGACAAATTGCAGCTGGGAGTTCTGAATATTAATAATAAAAATACAACTTCAACAATCACATTTTACAAAATGCTGATGATAATTTCTGACCCACTGATAATTGATTGAACACACTGGTGTCATAAGTGTCTCATTTATCAGGCAGCTTAAATCTTTAGATAAATCCTCTTACTCTGCAGACGGTCAGCCAGCTCCTCCTGCTTCATTCTCCTCAGGAAGTCCACTGCGATCTTCACAAATGCCTCTCTGCTGTGTCTCCTCTGCTCATCATCCTCCCTCTGAAACTCCAAGCACTTGGGCTTATTTGGATTCAGAGCCTTCTGGATCTTCTTCAGCTCGTTCTTCACAAAAGTGATCATGTTGTCCTCCAGCAGCTGGAACAGAATACTTTATGAATGACCCACCACTCTGAACTTCAGTCTACACATTATCCACTTCTTTACGATCAAGGAGCATATCATCCACGATCTCTTCACCGATTGTAAGTTTGACTTTATCTGATTAACTGAGGCATTCTCTACAACTCCATGATCCCAAAACATTGATTCTGTTCATATGAATGCAGTGATTTCAGTGGGAGAAACATTTCACTGGTGTTCAGAGCTGAACTACCAACGGTTTGATGATCGAAGCCAGAAACTTGGAGATGTTTCAGGTGACTCAGTTGATCATACAGACAACTGGTCTTAAAGGTTCATTCTGTTCACGCATACTTATCAGTATTTAAGGTTTGACTCTCATCATCCACTGGAGCACAAACTGGGTGTCATCAGGACGCTACAACACAGAACAAACAGCATCCCCACAGACACAGCAGCCAGGGAAGCAGAAGAACAGCACATCAAGAAGGCCCTGAGTAAATGTGAACGCTGGTTTGAGGGCGGAGTCAAGGAGGCCATTTATGTGAGAATGAAAGACTATCTTTGAATGGAGGAGGGGGCCTAAGGGTACATCTGTCACCATCTTACAATGCTTTGATTGCAGCCATTCCCCAACTCTCTGTGAATGGGACTCATGACCATTGATCAGTGGTTGTTGATCAATGGTCCTGGCAATATGCGCACCAATGATCAAGTGACCTCCCAGCCCATTGTTCCTTCAGTGGTTTCAGTCATTATACAAATGTCCTGTTTATAAGGTTGGAAACCTGCAGTCAGCTGAGACTGAAGAAGTCACCTGATGATGATGAAACGTTTCTCCCACTGAAAACATCCAGAATTCCTAAATTCCATCATATTTGTCATTTATTTTTCATTGACAAATTTATTGAAGAAACAGTTATTCAGCTTCATTCCCACTGATCTTGACTACAAACTGTTTCACTTTGGTTTTTGTTTAAAGCCTCGATGTTTAAAACGTTTCCCTGTCATCACATTTGCATCGTCTGATTTCAAAGTTTGGTTTCTTTTGGTCATTGAGTCCACAGAGTCCTTGGTGTTCTTAAAGGGACCTATAAATAAACGTATTATTATTGTGTGAGATTAAAGGAAAATTGCTTCATTGCTACAATATATTTCATAGCCTTGGCATAGCATTAATCATACTGCATATAGCTTTAAGATGGCCTTGAGACATTTAAACATACTGACACCATATTAATCTTTCACAGGTGCAGTCATAACCATGTACACATTGTTATATCTTTATACACATTGCAGTTCTGTGCTCATAAGGAGTTGAAGCTTTCCCAGGTAATAAAAGGTCTCAAGCTCCATTCAGCGTGACTGTCTGGGTGATCCATTGGTTAAGAAGCTGGGAGCTTAAGAAAGATTGCACACATGCTTACAAAACATATATATATACATCACATATAACCTAGAAACAGATTTGAACATAGGCCTGAATGTATTCAGCTAACATGTGGCACTGGAGCCTTCTTGACAACAGGTGACGAGTGGAGAGGACCAGCCCCTGGAGACCACAGAGGCCTGAGTTCATTGCCTTTTTTGGAAGAAGATGCCAAAAAGAGGAACCTCTATGCTGCAGTTAATTCTTAAAATACATGAATGTTCTGTACATGCAAATTATGTGCTTGTAAACGCTAGAAGGGGCGTTATAATACCCTGATGCTATAAAAGCAATCTGAAGTATAATTTTGGTGAAGACCCTTGCTGGTGTGTGCAGTAATTGTCTTCCCGCGCGTGTACTTCAATAAAAGATCGCTTTGACCCAAACCTTCTGGACTGTCTTGATTTTGCACTCTTCACTCAATTTCTTACCCGTAACATTTGGTGCATTGGCCGAGGTTGAGTGATTTGTTGGCGGTTTGGACGACGTCCGAAGGGCGGGTCGCACGAACGGATCCGGTGGTCGAACTGAGTGGACAAACGGGCAGCCCATCTCAAAAGGTAGGCACTACCTGTTGAATTATTCCGAAGTGTGCCGAATTGGATGTTGAAATTAATGTCTACTCATTAGATTACTGGTGACTGTTTGTGTTGTTACAATTTGATGTTTGAATATGGAATATGAATAGGAATAGGCAAAGGACATAATATAAAGACGGGAAAGACAAGTTAAAGTAGTTGGACTACTGAATTTAGGATGATAGGTCATTTGAAATCTGTATATGGTAATACAGTTACAATTGAATATAAAGCTGGGCTTGGACATCAATACAGTCGGTTTTGTGGTTTCAGGGGATGTCTTTAAAACACAATTAAATTTCTGTAGAACGGAACTGTGGGAGGTTCTAAGAAGTGCATTTCTCGGAGGTGACGCTCCAAATTTCCTGGGGACGCTCTGGATTTTCCTTGGGTAGGGATAGTCCGACTTGGCATTTCGTGGAGAACTTGGGAACCTCCAAAATATGCTACTGATTGGATCAGTTGACCGTTTGGAACGGTGTTTGCACTTTTTTGAGTAGCAAAGCTTGGAGCTTGGGCGTTGGACGCTTTTAAATTTACTTAGGAAATTTAGGGATTAGACCAGATACAGTTTGGAACTGAGACTGTTATTGACGATAAAAAACTTGGAGTTTATCCCTTGGAGGGTTAACTTAAATTGAATAAAATTTTGTAGATTGTACGACTTCAGGCCTTGTAAATATTATTTGATTTATGAGACGTCTCTGTATTATAATCTGTAAGTTTGTATATACAGTGTATCTGCCACCCAGAAAGTGGACGGCAGGTTATTTTGAGATTGTGTGTCTGTGTCTATGCAAATGACGTGCCTGTGACTGATTTAGATTGACATTTCCTGTTTATTAATGACTGGCAAACTAAGTGCTGCAGTTACTTGCTTTTAGAGGATTTATCTCTGCATTTTAAGGGAAGAAATACTTTTTATGTCTACTATCTTTGCATGGCTGTTGTTGATTATGATAAGTATTGTATGATACATGTAGAATGGGAGTCTGGTGTTTGCTTTACACGTATGTGTGATACGTAATACATTGGGAGTTTGATAACAAGAGTGCTCTATTGACGGCTTGTGTTGACACCGTGTTTTTGGATAATATTTTATCAGTATTTGTGGAAATATACATGTTTGATTCAGGATCTTGTGTAGTAGAATATACATGGACAGGAGAAGCTGGTAACGTCACCTGTCGCTGTCACGCTGTGCTTTCTGATACTCGTTATGGCTTCTTAGTAACTGCAGTAATAAGGCGATCACAACAAGTCTTATTAGACTTTGCCGCTCGTAGTCTTATTATATTTCGGGCGCTGGAATTATACTGTAACCCCGATAGAGATCCCACTGAGGCTGAACGTGTCTTTCCGGCCTTTTGTGCTTGTGCCTTCCAGGATTTTGATATTGACTTTCAGTGGACCGGATAGATTGAACTCTAATTCTGGACGAGGATTATTGTATTGCAAATACAGTTATGCATTATCACCTGTACATTTCATGGATGAAAGACACCATATATTTTTGGGAGTAGATCGCAGAGATATGACTGGCTTTACTTTCAGTCTTGTGTTGACTCCAATAACGGACGGTGAAACATTGCGGGTGGAAACAGAGGTGCGTGTATGCTGTGAAACAGGGGCTACTGACCATGACTACAGTATAATTGTGAACTTGACTGAAGCAGAATTCCCCTTGTTATTGAATGACTGCTTGCGTTTGGTGACCACCCTACGTCTGATAGTGGAAGAAAATAGTGAGGAGGCCGAAGAATTTTAGCGTCATACACAATTGCTCTGTCAAAAGCTTGTGTGACATTTTAGGTGAGTTGTTATGTGCTGAATTTGCTGATGACGTCATTGCTGTGACTTTATAGATACATTATGTGTAAGTAATTAATTCTAAGGACAATACACATACACTGGTAGAAGAATATGCTGATTTTTGGGTCCTGTAGGATAGAAATTACTCCTCTGGGAGAGGACCAGTTCAGAGCGAGTCGTGTTTTCCGTGGAGAAAGGGCGGACGCACCTGATGACCCTGTTGAGATCGAGGTGGCCACAAATATTACAGAATCAGAAATAGTATGGTGGCTGACCACGAGCTTTTCACTATTCAGTACAATAGTAGACTTGTGTGAGGAAGTTGAGACTGTTGAATGGGCAGCACAAGACCAGGGGAGTGGACCAGAACATTAATAATGCTCAGGTTGTGTTCTAATGGCTGTGTATTTGGGGTGGGTGACAATGTACATGTTTGATATATTGGCTTTGGAGTTTCATACAGTTGATTTTGACTGATAGATTGTGGTGTATGATTACATGATATTTGCAGAAGACATGCTGGGTCCCTAGAGAGCGAGGGTGTGGTTCCTCTTTGCTCACTGGGGCGTGACGTGCAGCTGGCCTGTTTCCTGACAGGCACACTAAGGCCCCTTGATGTATGTAAAGGGCTTGTACACAATGTTGAAGATATAACTACAGACGCCACCCTTAAATCACAAGTTAGTAGGTTGATTGGTGGGGATTATTCCTAGGTTTACTTTATTGATTGGCTTTGGGTGGTTGGTAAGGGGTTGACTGTGGAGATAAAATTGTATGGTGAGTCCTGAGTTCACTGTTGTGTGTGTCACCAAGCAGAATTAAAAGAGGAAGTGCCTGTTAGAGCGGTGAGACGAGCTCTGAGACTGAACGGGGAAGTGTCTGGGGGTGACTGACAGGGAGGAGCCGACAGCAGCCATTTTGAAGAGGTAAGTGCTGTCTTACAGGAAGACACAAAATGGCGGACAGCTCGGCCAACGGACAGAGGAGTTTTAAAACCCTGAAGGATCAGAAGGAGGAGCTGAAAAAGGCCATAAGAATGGCCTGTCCAGGTACGTCTAAAGTAGCCGAGAAGGAGTGCCGAGCTATGGAAGCGGAGGTAAGCAAAATTTTTGAATTACAAGACAAAGGGTCGGATGATAGGATAGCTCTAGAGGCTGTGCTGAAAAAAGAAGGGGAGAGATGTGAGAAGAAACTGAAAGAATTACAGCATGAATCTGGAGGCCGCTCAGTCAACCGGAAAACAAAAAAGGAAATGACGGCCCTGAAGGCAATGCATCGCAACTGCTGCAAGTGGATGATGATGTGCAATGCAGTGGCATCCTGGATGAAAGAAAAATTGGAACAGACTGAAGCAGCGAAAGAGGAGGACACGGTGAGTATAATGAAATCCTTGCATAAATTACAGGAAGACAACAAAAACCTGGAGGACAAGATGACAAAACTCACCTTAAAAGACGAAGAAGCAAACAAACTTCGCACACCAACGATATACCCGTGGAGTCCACAACTTCCCAGTGCCCCGCCACAGCTTGGTGGAGCGGAGGCTCCTCCCCCTTATGTGATGCCCGTGATGACCTTAGAAGGAGGACAAGTGCATGGCCCTGACGGACAAACTGGCATTGTGGTTGGAGGACTCGCAAATGTCACGTATTCAGGCATGACCACGCCAACCCACCCTGGGGAAATGACGGCGGTGGGACCACAGAACACGGAGGAGGCAGGGACACAGACAGCCTGTGCCACAGGCCCCGGTTTGATATCGTGTCGCCGGGCCTGGACGATGCAGGACTCAGAAGGAGAAGCGGCAGGGCGGGGGGTGTCTCACACCGAAGCCTCACCTGCTCTCCCGACCGAAGACGTGACCTCGCCAGATGAGGAAGAAAGAAGGTCAGAGTTGGTCGAGTTGCCGACCCCCAAAGGACAGGGACGCAGCCAGGCAGGCAAGCCGACTACCAAGAAGAAGGACCTCTGGGACGGACAAGTTCATGGGCGTATGCACGAGGACCGAGACGCTCTACTGGCGGTAGTAGAAACGCTGACCCTTGTGAAGCAGAAAGCCCTGAAGGAACTTGTGGAGGAGGAACTAAAAGACCGGAGGACTTCATCAAAAGAGCAGAAGGCCCTGAAGGAAGATGTGGAGGAGGACATAAAAGACCGCAGGACTTCATCAGAAGACGACACGGATGAAGAACAGGAGGAGATTAAAGGAGGAGCTGCCTGTGACCCGGACAAAAGCCTGGACTTGCGCAGCAGATCAGTAAACAGATATCCAAGTACAAAACGGAGGTCCACTGCCAGAGTACAACGCAAATCAGTGTTTGACGTCCCAAGGGGCTCGGAGAAGACCAGGAAGAGCAGGGAAGTGAACTTTGAGGATGAAGTCACGAGACCAGGCTGGAGTTTGCCGCTGATAGTGGGCCCCAAACATGAACCAATCTACCGCGCATATAAGGTAAGAGATCTGGAAGCATTGGTCAGACAACTGCCACCCGTTACAGAAGGAGGAGCAAGATGGCTGAGGAAGCTGGATGCGTTGACAGAAGGAGAGGAGATCGCGATTGGCGACTTCCGCGCCCTGGCCGGGAGGGCTATGATTGGGTGCGGCCTAGCAGACGTGGAAGAAATCGCAGGAACAACTTGCTACGCCAACAACATGCCATATCGCGAAGTGCGAAATGCCCTAGCGAACGCGGTGCGTGAGAAGTACCCGACCCCAAATACTGGAGCCATTCCTAAGATAATCTGGGATCCACAACACACACCTCTAGAGTTTTTAGCAAGAGCAAAAGAGCAGTGGCTGTCAGAAACAGGGATACACCCTGGCCAAGAAGGAGAATCAAGGGCGTGGTTTAGGGCTGCAGTGCTGGCAGGGCTGCCCAAACAGGTGAAAACTGATTTAGAGAAAAATCCGGACTTTGCTGTCGCGGACTCCACCCAGTGGGAGCGCCATTTGACGCACAGGCTGGCGCTGGAACAGGACGAGGTGAACAAACAGAAAAAAGAACTGGAGGACGCACAAGCTCAATTGCTGAAGCTGCAACTCAACGAGGCTCGCGAAAAGTACGTCGGTAAGAAAAAAGAAACAAAAGAAGCAAGCAAGGCAATGATGGTGGCAAAGCCCCAGCCTGATCCTGCGCCTGAATGGCCAGATCTGGACCCCAACGTCTATCCTGATGACCGCTGGACCGTCAACGCACAAAGGCAGAGACAACCCGTGGGAAATTGGGGGGCGGTTAGACCATACAGAGGGCGTGGTGGATACGCCGGGAGAGGACAAAGGGCTCGTGGGACGGGGAATCCCAGCTACACGTCATGGAATGCCTGTCTGAGATGCGGAGCAGAGGGACATTGGGCGAGAGAATGCCCAGAACTGCCCCTGAACTATCGTGGGCGAGGCTACCAAACCCAGGCACGTGGAGCTCCCAGAGGAAGAGGTGCATACAGAGGTGGACACCAAGCTCCTAACCCAGGTGCAGCGCCAGTCGCCCAGTATCCAGTGGCAGACTGGGGCTGGGAGGGTGAGCAATATTGACGGGGCCCTGAGAAACCAGACGGTGTGGGAATGGCAGATCCCATGCTGTCAATGACTGTGGAAGGTACACAACTGACCTTCCTGGTGGACACTGGAGCGACTTACTCAACGCTTATATCCACACCGAACAGTGCAACACTCTCAAACCACACTGTGAGCGTGGTTGGTTTCTCCGGGGTTCCAATGACTCTGCCACTAACTGATCCAGCACTGACCAAGCTGGGAAAACAGACTTTGAAGCACAGATACGTGGTGTCACCGCAAGTACCTGTAAATCTCATGGGCAGTGGATCCCGGGGCAGTGACCCCGGTGTCTATGATGCCATTGATGGACATAGAAACGACTGAGTGGGCCGAGGAGTGACACAGCACACGGTATGGTGACCTCTTGTGTGCAAGAGGTCAAAAAAAGGATTGTGAGATTAAAGGAAAATTGCTTCATTGCTACAATATATTTCATAGCCTTGGCATAGCATTAATCATACTGCATATAGCTTTAAGATGGCCTTGAGACATTTAAACATACTGACACCATATTAATCTTTCACAGGTGCAGTCATAACCATTTACACATTGTTATATCTTTATACACATTGCAGTTCTGTGCTCATAAGGAGTTGAAGCTTTCCCAGGTAATAAAAGGTCTCAAGCTCCATTCAGCGTGACTGTCTGGGTGATCCATTGGTTAAGAAGCCGGGAGCTTAAGAAAGATTGCACACATGCTTACAAAACATATATATACATCACATATAACCTAGAAACAGATTTGAGCATAGGCCTGAATGTATTCAGCTAACATGTGGCACTGGAGCCTTCTTGACAACAGGTGACGAGTGGAGAGGACCAGCCCCTGGAGACCACAGAGGCCTGAGTTCATTGCCTTTTTTGGAAGAAGATGCCAAAAAGAGGAACCTCTATGCTGCAGTTAATTCTTAAAATACATGAATGTTCTGTACATGCAAATTATGTGCTTGTAAACGCTAGAAGGGGCGTTATAATACCCTGATGCTATAAAAGCAATCTGAAGTATAATTTTGGTGAAGACCCTTGCTGGTGTGTGCAGTAATTGTCTTCCCGCGCGTGTACTTCAATAAAAGATCGCTTTGACCCAAACCTTCTGGACTGTCTTGATTTTGCACTCTTCACTCAATTTCTTACCCGTAACAATTGATATTAATAATAAAAGTAGTTGTTGTACATGTACAGACCATGAATATGGAGTCCAGGTGTGTTTGGCGCTGACCACTGGGAACCTCTGAGCTCTGCTGGTCCACTCTGTGGAGCAACCATCGAGAAATAGTGTACCAAATTAGTCTACCAAACGCACGCATGAACACACACACAAACACACACACAAACACACACACACACACACACACACACACACATAGATGAGGCCACTTTGATTGTTGAAAGTTTGAATTTAGCCTCTAAAAGCTGTGTTCAGTCACTTTTGCTGCATCCCTTGTTGCATCTGTATTTGTAGTTTCTTTGTCAAAGATCAAAATGACCAATAATACAAATGATAGTTCTTCCACTATTATCCTGATCACTGACACTTCGTTGTGTTTTAAACTCTGTAAAAACACAAAGATCATATTTCCCTGAATG
Organism: Pelmatolapia mariae; assembly: GCF_036321145.2. Lineage (NCBI taxonomy): Eukaryota > Metazoa > Chordata > Actinopteri > Cichliformes > Cichlidae > Pelmatolapia > Pelmatolapia mariae. The sequence continues at coordinate 6,554,762 of NC_086229.1, read as the reverse complement.
ACTTCAATGTTTTTCTAATTGAACTTTGATTATAAAGTTAAAGGCTGTTTCTCAGTAAATGTACTTGTGATACGTCATCATTCACAGATCAAGCACCTTTCAATTCAAAGTACGTATAAAGCCAAGTGTGTAAGTTCATCTCTGAATGTTTGTGATTCCTACGTTAACCTTAAAAACTGATATATGAAGCTCGGACGTCTGTGCGTTGTCATTGCTGAGTCTGTTTGTTTGTTAATTCCACACAGTTTGTATTTGTTCCTAGAGTATTTAAAAGTAGTATGGGAGGCAGAGCCTTCAGTTTTCAGGCCCCTCTTCTGTGGAACCAGCTTCCAGTTTGGATTCAGGAGACAGACACTATCTCTCCTTTCAAGAATAGGCTTCAAACTTTCCTTTTTGCTAAAGCATATAGTTAGGGCTGGACCAGGTGACCCTGAATCCTCCCTTAGTTATGCTGCAATAGACATAGGCTGCCGGTAGAGCTGGGCGATATATCGAGTTTTTTAAAAATATCGATATATTTTTATACGAGATATAAGATGTGACAATATCCTTTATATCGATATAGTCTATGTTACGTTATAATTATAGTTGCGGAGCCGCAAGTTTGCCTCCCTTTCGTCCACTTTTGTCTTTACGCAACGTTACTCGACCTCGCCTCTCCTTCACTGAACACAACTCCCCCTCCTCCCCATCGCTTCACCTGCAGGCAGCGACAAGATGGACACGCCAAATCTCCATTAATGAGTTACTGCGCATCGCCCCGTGCGTGGGGCTGGACGGCGTCAACGTGTTAACGAGTTAACCACGCTAACGAGCTAGCCACGCTAACACCATGCACGGCCTAAAATCCTTTCATCTTCTCAAAAGTTGACTGCGCGCCTTTTGTATGAATTCTGGTTGTGCTTGATGACCGCGAACCGATTTTATGTCATACAGAGCGCTCAGCAATCTGTCAAAAATGTTTTAGTTCGACTTTGGTAAGCTACGGAGCTGCACCGCTTGATGGATTGTCGGAGCATTACAGCTACCGAGGAGCCTTGCAGAGTGATACGTACTGTGCTTCAACGTAATATTACCGTACTGTGTGTGTATAAGGACCATAAATGGCACCTGTTCAGAGACCTGGTTACGAAGCGGATTTCAAACTCCAGGCTGTCAGTAATGCAGTAGAAGTTGGGAACAGAGCAGCTGTGAAATCTGTCTGTTATTATGCTCAGCGTCTTTTAGTTTACATTTTGACTGCACAATTGTGAGCTCTTTGTTATCCACAAAACAACATAGTTTTCTTTTATTTATAGAGCATCATTATTTAATAAATGCTCATAATTTATTTTTGAGTAGTTTTTTTTTAATGTACCTCTATGCTGTATGTTAATAAAAGTGCTTGTGTGACATCTGGGACACAGCTTTGACTAAGAACTCTCTTTTTGTTCTTACTTTATGGCTTTAAAAAAATATCGAGATATATATCTTATATCGCCATCCAGCTAAAAAATATCGAGATATGAATTTTGGGTCATATCGCCCAGCTCTAGCTGCCGGGGATTCCCATGATGCATTGAGTTTTTCCTTTCCAGTCACCTTTCTCACTCACTATGTGTTAATAGACCTCTCTGCATTGAATCATATCTGTTACTAATCTCTGTCTCTCTTCCACAGCATGTCTTTATCCTTTTCTCTCCGCCCCTTTCGTGAGTGTGGACGCTTCCTCTCTTTGCTCTTCAAATGCTTTGCTTCTTTTATTGATTTTTATTGATTTTTAGGCTGATTTTTTCCCTTTTTTCTGTATGAGCTTACCTGCGAGAGCTTCTGGACACTTATAGATCATTAGGACTATAGTGTTCTTAACAGAAACAGCAACATTTCTAGTTACCTTATCCTCAGCGCTCCGTTTGTCTGTGGTCTAGACACAGCTGAAGCCCGATTACAGCGTTTGGACACCGAACAGCCTCAATAGCCTGGAAAGATGCTAACCGCTAGGCTAACTAGCAACAAGATGCCTTCCCTCTCCACAGATGACTACCACAGCCTCCTGCAGAAGATTGCAGTACTGGAGACAAAAATTCATCGCTTAGAAGTAAACGTGGAGGTAAATGGACTGTGTGGAAATGAAACAACCTTGCCTTTGATTCAAAGCAATGGCGATGAGCAAGCTAGTACACAGCTAAGGAGCACAGATAACATGACCAAGAAAGTAGACTCTGTGCATTATTATAAATCCTCAAGCGATAATCCCCCCTTGGACTGTCCTGGCGCAAAACCAAGACATAAATCATGTCTTCTGGAAGGGGGAGGACATATCACAGGCAGAGCACAGCGAGCTGAACTCTCTGAAATCGACTGGCCTTCACTTCCTACGAGACAGAGAAGCTCTTCTACCCCTGTATACGGGAGGAAACAGGACTGGACAACCGTGAATAGGAAGGTTAACAACAAACCTCCAAAACAACTGAATGTGAAACTGCAGAACAGATTTGCTCCACAAGGCTAGGCCTGAAACTCTGATTTTGGGTGACTCTGCCGTAAAGGATGTACAAAGGATGTGCGGTAAGAACACTAAAGTCCTCTGCTTTCCTAAGGATATGGTCAACAACCTGAATGAGAGAATTCTTCAGATTGCAGATGAATATCCAACTGTGACAAACATTGTTCTGCATACAGGGTCAAACAATGTGTCCAAACAACAGTCGGAGGTTCTGAAACGGGACTTTACTGGATTATTAAATACTGTAAACTCTCTGGATGCAGCTGTATTCATCAGTGGACCTGTACCGCCCATCAGAGGAGGAGACGAGAGATTCAGCAGATTGTTTGCACTAAATAAATGGCTTATATCAGCATGTGCTGACCACTCAGTGCATTTTATCAACAACTTTAATATTTTTTGGGAACGCAGGCATCTGTTTAAAGCAAATGGATCTAATTTTAACAAGTCAGGGGTGAAACTGTTCACCTCCAACTTGTTTTATTCCATACGTCGTCCATCTGTGCTTGGTGCCAAGGCTGAGATAAACGAGGAGTTATCTCATAAAGAGGATGGAGCGGGTCAATGCTGGGATCAGATCTACCTCCCGGCCCAATCCCTTTTTGTCCCCCATAAACCCCCCACCAGAGCAGCCAAAGGTTCGCCATTGAGCCCCGCCCTCAACAGAGCAATCGAAGTTACATTGTGCAGCCTCGGCCCCCTTAGTTCCTCCTTACCACCTTCATGCTCTGTCTCCGCAGTCTGATGTGTGATGTGTGGAGGGTCCGGGCTGCGAGGATTATGACAGTGGTGACTTTTCCCAGGAGAAGCTGGGACCCTGTTTACTAGAAGGTTTTAAAATTTCTGTACTTTTAGGTGACAGAAGGAGACATGTGGCCTGGTCAAAACACAGAGAGCTGCACTCTAAAAGATCTTTAAATATAGTAAACATAGCTTGTGTGCCACAGACTGCTCCCAAACACGAGGAGGCAAATAATACCTCTAAAACACTTAAGTTGGCTTTATTAAACGTTAGATCTTTAGCTGGGAAAACATTTTTAATTAATGATTTAATCACTGAGCACAGCCTTGATTTTATGTTTTTAACTGAAACTTGGTTGGACCAAAGTAACAGTGGAGCTGTTCTCATCGAGTCGACCCCTCCTAACTACAGTTTTATCAGTGAGGCCAGGGTGAGCAGGAGAGGAGGAGGGGTTGCTGTCTTATTTAATGAATCATTTTGATGTAAGCAGCTATCTCCTGGAAGTTTTCAGTCTTTTGAATATGTGGCGTTACAGCTGAAGGCCCCATCCAAAGTTTTGTTCCTTAATGTTTACAGGCCTCCCAAATACTGCACAGACGTTTTTAATGACCTCAGTGAACTGCTGTCTGTGATCTGTGTTGATTTCAACTGTGTAATTATTGTTGGGGATTTTAACATCCATGTGGACAACCCTCAGGACAAAGGGACAAAAGACCTGAGTAACACTCTGGGTAACTTTGGGCTGACTCAGCATGTAACAGAGGCCACACATAATAGAGGACACACTCTTGACCTACTGATCTCCAAGGGCCTGAGCATTTCAAAGGTTACTGTGTCTGATGTGGGCCTGTCTGATCATTAATGTGTTTTCTTTGAAAGCAAAATTTCAGCGCACACAAATATGTCAACAGCAGTGATCACAAAACGGTGTATAACTGAACACAGTAGTGAGATCTTTAACCAGGTCTTCCCATTAACATCTGACCTGTCCAGAGGTTCAGTCAATGAGCTCGTAATTAGCTTCAATGCTAAAATGTTAAATGTAATGGACACTATTGCTCCCATTAAGGTGAAGGTTATCTCTGGAAGGAAGAAGTCTCCATGGAGAAACTCCACACTGGTGAAAAATGAAAAAAGAGAATGTAGGAAAGCTGAGCGCAGATGGAGAAAAACAAACCTCCAGGTTCATTATGACATCTATAAAGAGAAACTTCACAATTATAATTTACAACTGAGGAGTGCAAGGAGGTCCTACTTCTCTGACATCATCACCAAAAACAGCCATAATGCTCGGGTCTTATTTTCTACAGTTGACAGGCTAACAAACCCTCCTGTGTCAGTGGCAGCTGAACTTCATTCGACCATGGCCTGCAATGACTTTGCCAAATTCTTCACAGAAAAAATCCAAAAGATTAGACAAGCAATCGGTACATCAACAGCAGATCCAGGATTTGTACTGTGTCCTCCGAAAAACTGTTTAAACACCATGAAACAGTTTCACCCTATTAACAGCAAGGACCTGGAGGACATCTTAGGTCAACTGAACTCCTCCTCTTGCTGTTTAGATGTCCTGCCAACAAGTTTTTTCAAAAAGGTCTCAAAGACTTTGGAGTCAGACCTGTTACAGATCGTAAACTTTTCTTTAATGTCAGGTGTGTTTCCAGAACCACTACAAACTGCTGTAATTAAACCTATACTGAAAAAGGACCATCTTGACAAGACACAAATGAATAACTACAGGCCGATCTCAAATCTCCCATTTTTAAGTAAGATCTTTGAAAAAGCAGTTTCTCAACAGCTCAATTACTTCTTAAAACAGAATAACTGCTATGATGCCTTCCAGTCAGATTTTAGACAGAACCACAGCACTGAAACTGCTCTGACCAAAGTGTTTAATGACATGTGTCTGAATACAGACAGTGGAAAAATGTCAGTCTTAGTTTTACTGGATCTCAGTGCAGCATTTGACACAGTTGACCACGACATATTACTCAAACGACTGGAGAACTGGGCAGGTCTTTCAGGAACTGTACTAAACTGGTTCAAAACATACTTAGAAAACAGGAAATACTTTGTATCAATAGGTAACTTCACATCTGAGCAGACAAGTATCACATGTGGAGTTCCCCAAGGTTCCATCTTGGGACCCCTTCTGTTCAACATTTACATGCTCCCACTGGCACAGATTATAAAGACCAACAAAATAAACTATCATAGCTATGCAGATGACACACAAATATATATCACAATGTCACCAGGAGACCGAGGCCCTGTACAGGCTCTTGGTAAATGCATTGAGAAAATTAATGACTGGTTGTGCCACAATTTTCTCCAGCTAAACAATAACAAAACTGAAGTAATAGTCTTTGGAGCCAAAGAAAAACGATTACAGGTCACCAGAGAACTTCAATCTATACACCTAAAAACCACAAACCAGGCGAGAAATTTGGGTGTAGTGATGGATGCAGACCTAAACTTAGAAAAACACATTAAGACAATAACAAAATCAGCTTACTATCACCTCAAGAATATTTCAAGGATAAAAGATCTGTTGTCTCAACAGGACCTGGAAAAACTAGTCCATGCATTCATCTTTAGCAGGCTTGATTACTGTAACAGCATCTTTACAGGTCTACCTAAAAAATCAGTCAGACAACTACAGCTCATTCAGAACTCTGCTGCTCGAGTCCTCACTAAGAACAAAAAAGTGGACCACATCAGTCCAGCTCTGAGGTCTTTACACTGGCTGCCTGTCCGTCAGAGGACAGACTTTAAAGTTCTGATGCTGGTCTATAAAGCTCTGAATGGTTTAGGACCAAAATACATATGTGACCTCCTGACCCAGTATGAACCTTCCAGATCTCTCAGGTCATCTGGATCCGGTCTTTTATCAGTTCCCAGAGTCAGAACCAGACACGGAGAAGCTGCATTCAGCTTTTATGCTCCATATATCTGGAACAAACTCCCAGAAAGCCTCAGATCAGCTTAAACACTCAGTTTATTTAAATCCAGGTTGAAGACTCACCTGTTCTCTGCTGCTTTTGAATAAAGCACCAAATCCACACTTTTAAGCTTAATTTCCAAAACTTACATTTTAACTACTGATTTTATCTACTGTTTTGATTTTTGATTTTATATACTGTTTTGTTTGTTTGTTTGCCTGTCTTAATCAATTTTAAATCATGCTTTTTATCTATTTTGTTTTTAATGTCTCTGTAAAGCACTTTGAATCACCTTGTTGTTGAATTGTGCTATATAAATAAATTTGCCTTGCCTTGCCTTGCCTGTTTTCCTTCTCTCACCCCAACCAATCACAGCAGATGGCCCTGCCCCTCCCTGAGCCTGGTTCTGCCGGAGGTTTCTTCCTGTTAAAAGGGAGTTTTTCCTTCCCACTGTCGCCAAAGTGCTTGCTCATAGGGGGTCATATGATTGTTGTCTTGTTAGTCCAATCCCTCCCAGCTGTGTCTCTCTCCTGTAGCCCATTCCCTGATTACCACCCTGTGTATATAAGCCCTGTGTTTTCCCGTGCTAGGTGTCGCGTCGTACCATCGGATTATGCCTGTTTTTTTTCGTGTTCAGTATTTTCGTGTTCAGTACCATTGCTCAGTTTATGTTTTGTTTTTCTGCCAGCAAATAAAGCTGAGGTTTTTTGAGTTGCAATTCAGTGTTCGAGTACTGCTTTTGGATCCTCCACTCCGCCTGCCCGCACACAGAGCCCTGACAAAAAAGGGCAACTTTGATGTTGTCTCCTCACCTAACAAAGTCCAAAACCTGTGAACTATTTTAGCTTTAATAATTGTGGATTCAGGTATCCTGAACCCCTCTTTGGACATTTGTAAGTAAATATTTTAAAACTTGATCAAAGACTCCTGATGTGGATGTTTGCAGAAGGAAAAGAGGGACAAAGTGAATATTTGGTCATATTTATCCAGGAAACACAAACATGTAAAGGAGCTCATCACAGGTCTCTGACCTCGCTGGTCCAGGTTCATCACTGAAGCCTGGAGGATGATCTTTGGACCGGTCACTCCTCATAGACTGACAGCTGGATCCTGTAGACTGTAACCTCTCACCTCTGCAGACACAAAAATGTTTTATTCAATGATGAATTCTCTGATAAAGTCATTGAAGCAGCCGTGATCACACAGACTGCAGATAATGCTGTTTCCTGTCAGTAACAGTAATCTTATGCTTGAATGATTCATAGGTGTGTTAAGTTAGGATTCCTCTGAAAATAGTAAAGTATAAGTCATCAATATACTAAAATGTGCTGACATTGGCTGGTGGTGGTTTATGCTCAGAGTTCATGTTACTAACTCACCTCTCTGCAACACAAGGCTGCTGTCCTTTAAAAGAAGAGTCATTCTTTAAGGAACCATAGCCAAAATCATCAGAAACATTCTTGCGGCTCTCAAAAGGTTCATTCTGTTCATCTGGACCTTGTATTTTCAGTGGGAGAATTGTCTCGTCCCTTATCGAAGTGACTTCTTCAGTCTTTCTCTTCTCTACGATGTTTGTCTTAGAACCCTGATAAGCTCTGACAAAGAGAGAGAGGAAACACATTTTTAGTTATCCACATGCTGTTGTCTCACCTTTTTCCTCTCAGATGGGTGACACTCCATGATCCTTGTTGTTATGGTCTATAGGTATTGTTATATTTCTACAAGTTTTACGTTAGTAAAATTTTTAAGGAGTCTTTTGCTCAGTTACCTTTGAGCTAAATTTTATTATCATTCATGTATTAGGCATTTTCAGGTTGATTATAACTCTGTTTTTTGTCTTCAGGATTGTTTTTCTTTAGCTATTGCTACTTTACTAATTACAGTTGTTGTTGTTCCTACTTACAGTTGCTATTTACATTTTGATTTCCTGTGTTTTAATGATCACTGTGTTTTATACTTCCAGCTTTAGTTACTGTTTGGTGGGGTTTTTTTGCAGAGTCTTTCAAGCCCTTGTCTTTAGTTTTACTTCACCCAAGGTATTATTTGTGATTATTTTCAGTTTAATTGTTTTTTACTTCACAGAGTTAAAAGTTACTTAGTTGAAAGTCACTGAATAATAAACATATTTGCTGATAAACAGTGTTAATGTGACTAAATAAAAACCATCAGTAAAGAGAAGTGAACAAACTTCATCCATAATAATGACAAATAATGATGGAGCACTGATGTGAGGGCTGAGCTGTGACATGGAGAAGAGTCATGGACAGTTAGAGATGGTCATCTCACCTCTGAGCTTTGGTCTGGCTCTCATGTTCCCCACACAGAGTGCTTTTAGAGGGAGGGACTCCCTCCTCTCTGTCCTCACACTGATCCATGCTGCTCAATTCAGCTCACACACACTTTCTACCTGCAGAGGAAACACAAATCATTCATGTGCACATCAACTGAGAGCTGCAGAGGTCGTGTCTGATGTGTTGGGCTAACATCCATCTGAGACACAGCTTTCATCAGTTCACTAAAAAAAAGTATCACAGAGCTGAGTTCAGCCTCCAAATCCTCCATTACTGTAGTCCTACAAAGCAGCAGGTCAAACATGGCTGCAGAGAGCAGCTTTATGTCAGTAACAAGCTGCCCAGTGTTCCAGGTGTTGGGGTGGGAAGTTATTAAATAAAATTAAAAACAATAAAGCTGTTTTATTTATTTTTTTATTACACAATGCAAATGTGCTCATAAAGTGTTGGCACTCTGTCTTTTAGAGTTAAAATCTTCATCCAGCGCTGGAAATATTTCAATATTTCAAATCCATCCAGGTCTGGATTTGAAATATTGGTGGTGACGTAGAGCGCAGAGGGTTTTGCGGCGTGGTTACACAGCACTCTTGATAATGGTTAGAGGGATATTCTCTGGGCCAAAGAGAGTTCGAACAGAGTGTGAACTAGATATTAGAATCAGTAATAATACCACAACCAACACTACACTAGGCAGAGGGGTTGTTTTCTTATTTTGTGTCTGTCTTTCTGATTCAAGGAAAGGAGCAGATACGGGGTCGGACTGAATGGAGAGGATTTACAGTATAAAAACTGTACAGCATGATGAGGATGTGAGGCAGACGGTTGTGTCATACCATGGTTGCAGTGTTGTAACTTCTTACTGTAACTGTTAAAGCAAATTAAATCTTTTTAAACAACAGATATGTCTCCTGATTTCCTTCTGAAAAAAAATTGAGCATGACACAGGTTAACTGGTTTAAATGGTTAACCGTTTTACATGTTTACATTTGCCAATTCATCAGTTTGTCTGAATACACTTTGTCACACAACTTGATCAGGTTAAAGACCTCACAAAAAAATCAGTAGTCAGTGGCCTGAATGACTACTATCCTGTGGCTCTGATATCAGTCATCATGAAGTGCCTTGAGGGGCTTGAAGCTGCTGTGTCAGCAGGCGTGAATCACTACAGAGGGTGGTTAAAGCAGCAGAGCACATCACTAAGCACATGAGCCTTTCTCCCATTCAGGACATTTATCTTCAACGATGCCTCCGTAAAGCACACAGCATCATCAAGGACCACAGCCACCCAGCACATCAGCTGTTCTCGTTGTTACCATCTGGCAGACGTTACAGGAGTCTGTCTGCTCGGACTACAAGACTTAAAAACAGTTTTTATCATCATGCCAATCGACACCAAAACTACAACACTTGAACACACACACACCACACCTCAGAGGATGCAAACAGACACTTTCTTACAGTTTCTCAAATACAAATATGTACTACACTCTGCACTGTTCACTCTGTGAGCTGTTTAACACCTGCTACTGATTCAGAAAATACACCCACGTTACCTGGTGACCTGTGGCCAATCAGATCATTCAGCAACCAGTGCCAGGTGTAATAGAGAACACACAAAGTCTGTCAGTGTTGTATGAGTTTATCTCTAACCTGTTAGGCCCTCGGGAGTTTTCTGAGCTGTAAATAAAATCAGTATTTCTTTGCAATTACAAACTCTGCGTAAACAATATTGGTATCAAAATAAAGCTAACACTTTGGAGATTTCACCAGATGTGTAAATAGTGCTACAGATGTTACTTAGAGAAAATTACTGAGACTGGAACACAGAAAAAGTATGTAGATTTTATCCTCACCTAATGTATTTATTTAGCAAATATGCCTTTTTAAAAAATATGATCTAGTTTACACTTTATTCCAGAAATTCAGTAACCAACATATAAACATTATCTGTGCACAGACTTATTTTTCTAAAGTGAAACAGTGAAAAATTCCAGCACTGTTAAAAGATAAATATCCACTCATTGTACAAAAAGTCCAATTTTAGCACATATTGGACACCATATAAGAGTGGATTTTTAATTGATTGAGCCAATAAAATCACAGCAATAATATCATGTTCATGTCACTTCAACGAATCAGAAGTTGCAAAGCCAAAGCCCACGTGGGCCCTAATTTATGACATGTGGCGTCTATCTAGTCACGTGTCTGTAATTGGGTCTAAAATTGCGATTGGTGACAGAAATAGCTCTGATGCGGCTAGTTAGCTGTGGTAACTGCTGATAACCACTCCGGGACCGTGTGTACATAATTTTGTTCCACCTCATGTTAACATGGGATGCGAATGACAATAAAGCCCCTTGAATCCCTGAGTCCTTGAATCCTTGAATAATCATGAGTCTATCAGCTCCCAGCGAAAATAATGGAGGAAATCGGGACGGTAAACAAATTTCTGTTCTAGCGCATTTGCGCTGCTGTGCATTTCTGTCATGGCTTGTTTTTGCTGTGTTTGTTGGTTTTAGAAATGGCTCATATGAGAGTTTAGCTAAGGTTCAGAGGTTTTTGCGGATACCACACCATGTCAGAACTTATATTTTGGACCCTGTGTTATAACTGATTAAACACAATCACCTCCCTTTTGCCCCTATTTTTGGGAGTGTGGGTGTTTAAGAAAAGTGCTGAGTGATAATTCATCCAGGGACTAAAAGTTGTTTAGTTGATTTAGAGACAAACTGGTGACTCCACGACAACTGCCTCTTCTTTGTTTCTCTGTTTGATACAATGGAATTAATAAAAATGCAACATCTGGAACATGGAGATAAATGTAAACAAATGGAGACAAATAACCAGTGAATGCTTTTTGAGACCCTCACAGAGCTTTACAATTCCATTATTCATTCACTCTCACATTCACAGCTTGGTGGAGGCAAACTACAGTTGCAGACTGACAGAAGCAAGGCTGCCATATCACGCCATCGGCTCCTCTGGCCATCACCAGTAGGCTGTAGGTGAAGTTTCTTGCCCAAGGACACAATGACCGAGACACACAGATCAGGGGATCAAACCGGCAACCTTCGACTTACCAGATGAGCTTCCCAACCCTCTGAACCACGGTTGTTCAGTTAATCTGAAATCTCATTTTCTCTCTAAAACAAAGTGATAGCAGACTGAGTCAAAGACAGAAACCTTATTTACACATCAAATATTCACCGGCGATCAGCAGAGTTATTCCATTACTGTGAACTATGGAGCAGCAGATTTGTGCTGGAGATGATCATCTGAAACTGAGATCAGGAAAGTGAAGTGAAACTTTGAAGGGAGGAAGTGAGTCGTTTGTGGGGAAACTGGGATGAAACAAAAGCAGAAATGGAGTCTGGACTTTAGAAACATGTAGAAATTTTTTTGGAGGCTTTCTGCCCTGTTAGTGATTGCAGCATTAAATGATCTTTATTTTAGTTTCTATTGTGACACTTTTAACTTGTTCCAGCTAACAGAAACACTCAGTGTGTTAGTAGAAGTTGTTTTTAGCTGAGCTGTGTCTTTAATCCAATCTGAAGTGAACAGTTTGCTGCAGAGCAGGAAGCCTCTTCATGAGAAAGTCATGTTACACTCCATGTTTCTTCTACTACTTGTTTTAATTGGAAACTTTGACTTCCTGTCTCACTACAGTGAATCACTGCCCTTCTTTAATGATTTGCTTGGAGCTGATTTTACACATCGATTTCGATATAATCAGTCCAAACTTGTTTCATCGTTATTCTATAAATATAAATGTACAACTGGCTCTATACATGCTCTGTCTGCAGAAAATGAGCCGAAGAACAAACTAAGAGCATGAGGGTAAAGTTCAAACTGAGCCCCTTCCTGTTCCAACATGACTGTGGACCAGTGAAGAAAGTCCATAGAGACATGGAGGAAAGAGTTTGGTGTGGAAGAACATCTCTGGGATCGTAATATTTTAGGAGGTCCATGAGAGCAACAAATAACCCTGTACAAACAACAACCAGCTGATGTCACCAAAAATGTTTAAAGAGTATCCATTTAAATTTTTTACCAGTGACTTCAAACAAAAGCCTGTCAGCCCAAGAAACTTTACCCTGTTTTCACATTATTGTTGTTGTTAATTATTTCAAAGCTGTATAACCAGGATTTGTGAACTACAGGAGTCAACCTTTACTCTGAGGAACCCTATTGTCAACAGCAGCATGTTTGCCTCTTTGAGTGTTTGTACATCATGTTGTCTGAGCATTGCTGACCAAACTGACTGTTAGTAAAATCTGAGTGACGTAGAAGTTTAAACTAGTCTGTTTCACTGTGGTTAGTGTTCATGTGACACTTCCACTGACTGCTCTGCAGTTTTTGCTGATACCCACATATTTCTTAAGAGGGAAAGAAAAAAAGTGTTTTTATCACAGGCAGCATGAATAAAATCTCCATTATTCTGATGTTTCCAGTTTAGTTGATAATGATTTTAAAGATCATTGCTTTTGTAACCCAGTGTTAATTTGCTTATCTGAGATTGTGTGATATTCAGTATATATGTATATATCTGTATTGGGTGTTCAGTTATAAAATGTTCTTTAATGATTTTGAGTTTTTCTATTGCTATTGGTTTGCGGCTGCTTTACGACAGTCGACTGTGGTAGGACATCCTAGCGGGAGGGGCTATGAGCTCACATGGCTTGTAGCTGTGCCTGAGAGCAAGCTTGGGTGAGCTAGCGGGGAATTATCTCCTTCTGCAGTAGCCTTAAAAAGACTATTGTTCGATCTCCTGCCAGGTAAAACATCTGTTTCATATGTATATTGTACTATTCCATGTGTTATCATGTGTTTGTTATGATGTGATGTGTAATAATGGTTATTAAGGTGCTAATCGCTAATCGGGGACAAGCTAGCAAGCTCGACAATTAGCCGCCATGCTAAGCGGACTTTGGTAGCCAAGTTCGTATGTCACTGTGGGGTTATGAGCTCACATGGCTTGTAGCTGTGCCTGAGAGCAAGCTTGGGTGAGCTAGCGGGGAATTATCTCCTTCTGCAGTAGCCTTAAAAAGACTATTGTTCGATCTCCTGCCAGACGCCTCGTTGCTGTGTTGCCTTACTGCTGTGCTGCCTCGTTGCTGCGCTGCCTCGCTGCTGTGCCGCCTTACTGCTGTGCTGCCTCGTTGTCGGGCTGTCTCGCGGGTGCCATTGGGGGATCGGCGGCTGCCATTCATTCATCCATCCGGAGCTCGATTATTTGGACCGAAGTAGTCACACACACACCCGCACTCAGTGCCATATACTCTCTTTATTTTGCTGGCCAGCTAACACAATTATTTTGTTTTGGTTTTTTTTATTCACAAAGACTACTCAAAGACATTTTGGTTAGTGTCAAATAGACACTCTGATTACAGACTGAGGAGGTTGTGGTGTTACAGCCCCAGGACTGAGAAAAGACTCTTTACACCCAAAATATTCACTTGCCACCTGGTTAGAAGTGGCCATTGATGAAAATATGTTTTTATTTCCTCTTGTCTTTGATTGTATTCCAGGGAAGTTCTAAGTTGTTCAGGTTTAAATATTTGCACTTAGAGTCAGTTAAGTTTCCTTTGATGTATCAGTATCAAGCTGATGTTTAAAAGTGTATGTTAAGGACGGATGTGCTCCAGTCCATCAATATTTTAAAAAGTGCTGGACATAGATGGTAAATTGCCATCAGACCCTAAATAAATTGTCCTCTGTTGTTATCCATATTGATTCACTCATTCTTTTTATGAGTAGATGTATTGGTTACACTTTCAGCAGAGTAACATGATTCAACTCATTAATAACTCCAAATGTCAACAGATAACGATGGAACAATGGCGTGAGGCTGCAGATCTTTCAGTTTCAGAGTTATCATAAGACAACAGAATATATGCATGTAATCAATCATGTGAGAGCAGCTCGTCAAAGGGTCTCCTGCTGACATTAAGTGGGAGGAAATGTTGGTGTGAAACAGGAAGCACAGCAGAGACAAAGCAGGTAAATGGAGTCAGGGGACAGACTCCATCATGATTCTCAGCATTAGGCTGCTCTCAGAGTCACAGGAGGGTTTGGTTTTGTTGTGGGTCAGTTCCCCATCTGGAAGTGCTGGGGTCCGTTCTTCGTACCTCGCTAAGTAAGTTAGCCGGATTTGAATGTTGACGATTTCGCGTGATCTTGGATCGTTCGGTTCTCCGAAGCTCATCTGGGACTTGCTGTCATAGCAACAGATCCGTAAGCATAAACCTGCTTGGGAGCAGGTTTACTTTATGTAAACAGGATTAGATCGCGGCCACTCAGGTATGTCCGCTTCATTTATACGAAAGCAACAGCGATATTTCGCCACTGTTTTACCATAAATAAATATTATCACTGTAACTAAAGATAATGCAGTATTTGATTATTTTATTGATTTCATACAAATACATACAGGTCATTTCGGAAAAAAAGGGAAATGTACTATTAATCATTCTATTACATGTATTTGATTATGTCAGATGTAATTCATATTTTAGAGTAGTGATAGTAAATTACTTCGTGTAATCAAGATGAGAGACCACGGCTATAAAAGCGAAGGTGGATTTGGGAAGTCTGTCGCAGCCATGTCCTGTCCGTTTGTACGCGAGCAAGGAAGGTGCAAGATTGATAAGGAGGGTTTTCAGAATTCAGCGGCTATTGCGGGATAGATGGGATCCTTTAGCTCAGCGCGACAGTGTGCTCATAGAGAGATATCGATTCTCCCGTGAGGGTATTATTTACTCTCTCTCTCTCTCTCTCATTCTCTCTCTCTCTCTCTCTCTAGATATAGATATATATATATATATATATATATATATATATATATATATATATATATATATATATATATATATATATATATATCCCAACTTACTGTGCATGCTTCAGTCACCCCTTGCATGGGAACAGGTAAAAGTGATGGAGTGTTATGTCAAACTACATACAAAAAAACCCACAATGTCAATAAATGTCACAGTACAAAAAGGGGTGTGACGAGGGGGTGCAGGACCACCACCTGTCTTTATTTGCTCTGCCCTTTTCTTGGTTGCTGTTATAAACAAACAAACAGATTATTTCAGGGTCTCTTTTCAAGAGACTAAAAGCAATATAAGTGATGAATATTACCATTCTGTAGAATATTCCTATATTTCACTTTTACTTGTTCCCATGTTCTAGTAGGTCCTGTTGTGGCTCTAATGTGGAAGAGGATATAATGTAATATATTATAACATGGTATAATATAATATCACATGATATAATGTAATATCATGGATCACTTACGAGTTTAATTTGTCAGCAACTTTCTGCCAGCCCTCTCTCCTTGCTTTTGCAGCCTTTGCAGTGTTCCCTTGCGTTTTGATTAAACTCTGAAACTCCTGAAATCCCTCAATCACGAGTTCTTGGTCTGCTGCCGTGAAATACTGAGCGCGCTCCTTCGACATCTTCGCCGACCAATCACAGGGTTGCCGATCAATGTTTCTACTATCGATGCGTAGCCCCTTTTAAGCCACCCAGTGATCTCACATTACTTCATCAAGCTATACTAATCGTCAACAACAGGTGGGCTCGGAGAACCGGATTAGCGAGCTCAAAGTTAGCGCGATGATTTGATCTTGGATGTAGTAAGCGAGGTACGAAGAACGGACCCCTGGTCTCTGTCCTCTGTCTGTCTATCTGTGTTGTTTTACTCAACCTGCTGTCACTGCTCATCCAGCCACTAGGTGTCCTCAGACTCTCCTCCTGCTCTCAGTCACCTGACTCCCACAGCGCCCTCACCTGTATTAACTTCCCTGCTTTTCCTCGGAGGATTTAAAGCTGCCATCTTGTTCTTGTTTCTACCTGATGTTCAGCAATTTGTTCTAGTTTTGAAATCTTCTGGGATCCTCAGGCTGGGAATTCCAGTCATGATGTGTGGAGCACAAAGGCCATATCACATTTAGTGACTAAATGAGTCTTTGGGAGCTCTAACGAGGCCACGCCAGAAGGTCTGAGGCAGCAAGCGGCTCATGGAGTCAGCATCTCTGATACCTGACCATGGAGGGCTTTAAAGATATGTCTTTATTTGGATATCAATGAAAAATCCTCATCAATACAAAGCAGCAGAATCAGCTGCATCAAATGAATGCTGCAGTGTTTGATTGCAAAGGTTATAAAGAAGCAGCAGGTCAGCTCGAGGGACTCTTTGGTCCAAATGTTTGGGAGCAGAAACTCTCAGCTTTGCCCTCAGTGTCAGTGACGTGTCACTTTAACCTGCTGCTACATGAAAACAACACATTTATGTCTATGACTCAAAGGCAGTTTTGCTTCCTTTGCTGCTGCTGCTGCTGCGCTCCTGGATGATGCACATGTGGATCTGAATGCTTCTCAAACTAACGCTCAGTTTGGATCACAGTTCAGTCACTAGACTGAGAAATTCTTGTTGTGGCCGAGTGCCACAGTTTCATCATCACTTTGTAAAGAGGGAACTTCATGTGACACATTTTCACAGCTGTGAAGTGGAAATGATGCTTTGAAGGAAACACAGGATGGATTTGCCTCCACAAAAGGAACAGCAGCAGACTGAGGATCTTGTTAGAGGAAGAAGATGGAAAACAGGAGATTTCATGTGGAAGTATGTCATGAAACTGGTTAAACTCAACCAGCTCAGGTAGGACACAATTCTATTTAAGGTCCTGCAACAGCCTCATGCATTAAACTATACATAATATATATATATATATATATATAATATATATTATATATATATATATATATATATATATATATATACAACTATAGTGTTTTGTTGATAGAATTTCCAACAGTAAGAGTTCAAATCTTAGCAAACATACAGGACATCCACACACTGTGGATGTGACGTCACAGTGGGCAGTTACACACTCTTTAACACACACCTCTCTAATGTCACCTGAACTCACACTTTAATAAATTAAAGACCAGACGACTAAAAACAAGAGTGTCTCTGCTGTCTGTGAGGAGATGGGAGCAGAACATCAAGCTGTGCTGTTTCACAGTGAAGGTGCTGCTGGTTTCAGTCATTGTGCAAATGTGCTGTTTGTAAGGTTGTAAAGCTGCAGTCAGCTGAGACTGAAGAAGTGTATTTGTGAAAATGTTGGACTGTTCCTTTATCAGTGTGTAACAGTGTGTGTGTGAGAGCCATGTAATGTCCATGTGTGCATGCTGACTGCTCTGACCCCTCCTCCTTTCAGGGTGGAGCCTGCTGGAGTCCGATGGTTGAGACCTGGGCCCGTATCCCTAAAGAATCTTTGTGCAAAAAGTGGCTCCTAGCGGCCAAATTCTAAGAAAATTCTCAGAGTCATGACGTTTTCTTAGAATTTCCCCTAAAAGTGACACGACAATCCCAGTTAATATAAAAGCTATTCCTCAAGATTCCTAGCGCTTAAAAGGGCTCCTAAGGCGAGATCTGCTAAGAGCAGGGAAGAGGACTTTTAGTGGCTTAGGAGTTCCCCTAAGCAGCTGCACAAAATGGCCAACAGAAGAGGCAGGAGAGATACCTTTATGTTCGTTCACCAACTGGGCCAGCAACAAACCTTGCTCCTCAGTCTAGTTCGGCTTGCGAGTCCTTTTTTTTCTCCATTTTCTGTGTTTGTAGGATATTTGTTAACAAGCCTTTATAAATAGACCAGCCAGCAATCACAGACATTGATAAAAGCTGAGCCGTGTTACCCCCGTTAAGACCACACTGGACTTGTAACGTTGTGATTTCTACTTCATTAGCCCCTTGAGATAGGCCATCTTGTTTTCAATGGGGTCCATATGGGAGTGAAAGTACAAAATATGCCAGCTAGGATATTAATATGAGCAAATAAGACACGAATCATTATTTGAACAGGGTGTAATGAGTTTAAGTTTTCACATATTTTAGATTCTAATGTTAGGCTATAACCCCTACAGCTTACTATTCATTTTCCAGATATTTTCTTGAATGTGAAATATTATTTACAATTACAGCCAGCATAAGATTAGAGTGTATAATTATGTTTATTGATTTGAGGGTACATCCTTTGCTCATTCTCACCAAAAGCTCATTTCCATCAAACTTGTAGGATCAACCAATCACGGCTTTTGAAATGATGACTCATACCTAGCAACGGGGTCAACCACACCTCCTCACTAAGATAGGATTTTCCATCCATTCCTTGCTCAGAGTTCACTGAAAATGTTCTGGAATCACTTCTAAGCTAAAACTCCTGGCAAGGAATTTTTAGGTTAAGTTAGGAGCTCTCTGAGGGGATTCTCAGTATCTTTAGGGATACGGGCCCAGGTCTGAGGAAGTGTAAGTGTGTTTTTAATGGGATTCATGAAAACAAAGCAGCACACATTCAACCATCTTCATCATGTCAGGAGTCATCATCAAAGTGTCAATCAATGAACAGATGATGGATCAATAACTGCAGCTGGATTGTGTTTGTTCTCTCCATCAGATTCCTGTCAACTCACAATCGACACAAACACAGTGCACACAAAGCTCCAACTGTCTGACAACAACAGGAAGGTGACACATGTGGAGGAGGTTCAGTCATATCCTGATCATCCAGACAGATTTGATGTTTATCAGCTGCTTTGTAGAGATGGTCTGACTGGTCGCTGTTACTGGGAGGTCGAGTGGAGAGGAAACGTTTTTATATCAGTGAGTTACAGAAGAATCAGAAGGAAAGGAGACAGTAATGACTGTTGGTTTGGACGAAATGATCATTCCTGGAGTCTGAGCTGCTCTGATGATGGTCCTCATTCTGTCTGTCACAATAACAAACTAACATCCTCCTCCTCCTCCTCCTCTTCCTCTAACAGAGCAGCAGTGTATGTGGACTGTCCTGCTGGCACTCTGTCCTTCTACTCTACTTCTCCTGTTAGAGAAACACTCTGACTGTTGAACAGAGAGTTCAGTCTGTACATGTCTGTCTCTTTCACTCAGAACCACGTTTTTAGATTCATGGATTCAAACACGTTTTCACATTTATGGATTCAATCAGTTGATGTTTGAAACTCTTCTAAATGATTCCTTGTAAACTTCTTCCTCTTCAGTCCTTTAAAGATGGAAGCTCCCATTATTCCAGGATCCACATGTTGTTTTCTGTCTTTTTCCACTCACAGCTTCACAGTGAATATCAGTAATGTTGTGTTTCTCTGAAGCTCAGTTCAAAACCAGCTCCTCTGCATTTTCAACAAGTCTGAGCTCATTAAAATCAATCCAAATGTTTGATTTCTCTTTCTTAATGGGATGTTTCCAAACTCTCCACATGCTCTTACTGTTTCACTCATTGTTGGAAGCTCATCATTTGAAAATGTTTCAGCCATAGAAGCTGAAAATATTGGCTCAATAGTTTTGAATGCAATTCTAAGCAGAATATGATTGTATTGAGGGATCATAATGCATGTGGCTTATCTAATAAACAGCAAAGGCTTTAATCTTCATTTAAACTAGTCTTGTGTTTTTTCCCCATGTTGAACAAGAACATGGTGCATGATGTTGGTAACAGCTTGGTTATCAAACTCTTAGAAACATATACATATGCGTGTATAGCACTGCATATGTTGTGTATCACTTTAGTTTGTATAAAACATGAAAAGGGCAGAAACACTGACACTGGTAGAAACAGTGATGCTGACTGGGGCACAGAGCTGAATGATGCAGCATCAGGACACTGTTTCAGTCTGACTGACAGAGAAACCTGTAGCTGCATCTACATGTGAGGCAGAGGCCACACAAGCAGCTTTCTATGTTTCACAGTGACTGAGATCTTCAGTGGGGGTGGACATGCTCCTGTACAGACCTCTGAGGAGAACCAAGGTGCAGTCAAAGAGTCCAGTCTGTCCTCACAGATGTCAACATGTGGTTTCATCAGGTCTGCTGTCAGCTAGCAGGCTCACATCAGAATCACTGTTCCTGAAAAACACAGTCTGTGTGACATCATCAGTCAGCTGATCGTCCCAGATCTGAATGGTTTCTGTCTCTACTGAGGAAGTCAGAGAATCTCACTGAGGTGTGGATCAGGTCTGAGTGAGCTGTGGAGGGACAGCTTTAAACAGTCCACAGGTCTCACGTCCTGCTCAGTCTGGTAGCAGATACCTCGTATTGTTCCAGATGTGCTGACATCACCAGCAGCAGCAGCAGCACAGCTGTGTGATACAATGAATCTCAGTTATTGATCCAACACACAGTAAATACAAAGATCAGGATTTATGAGAGTAATCATTATGAGTCTGAACACATGATCACTGAATGTTAGTCTCCACAACAATAAGCTAACACAAGCAAACACAGCTTTCAGCTCTTATTTTGAAACTTCTTTAGAGAGCTGTGATGTGAGCGTGCCTGGCTCTGAGGCACTTGGGTCAGCCTCTGTTGTTTAGAAGTGTTACAGACTGTGAATGACACAGACCTGTCAGTTTCATGTTTGTCTGTAACACAGCTCAGGGCTCCATGCTGAACGCATCCATCCAGTGTTATTGATCCAGGACTAATACCAGCATTGGGATCAATACTACACAATCACATGTGTCCACGTGATGGATTTGACCAGCTTTATTCATTAATGATCAATCAACTTATTTACTGCATCTGAGTCCAGCTTCATTTAAATGATCCAACCATGAAAATGACATCAGTCCTACAGAAGCACTTAATGCTAACAGGAAGTCATTTATTAAGGTGGAATAACACAGACACACGACCACTCACAGTTAACCTGACCCCACTAACTGCATGTGTTTGGACTGTGGGAGGAAGCCGGAGTACCGGAGAGGACGCACACAAACACGGGAGAACATGAAGCACTGAAACAAAGATGGTGGATTTGACCTCAGGACCAGGTGCGTAATTTCCAGGGGGGTTACGGGGGTCATGACCCCCCAATAATCAGATCCAGCCAATATAATTTCATCATTCCAGTTTATAAAGTTATGAATTATCTTGATTTTCTTTAATCGTTTCAATTATTATCAGCAAAATAGTTTCATGTTTAATCATCTAGTAATGTAACCCCGCCTCCCCCGCCACATACTTGGTATTACCCAACCAGCTTTCTCTACCAAACCTTCACTGTTTGCTGTATGTTTGTTAGCGCAGTAGCTGGTGCCAGAGACTGCCAGTGACTTCAGTCTGAGGGTTTGAAGTTTCCATGTCTGTGTGATGTGTGGTGTGAAGGCTGCTGGTTAAACTGGGACTCACTGTTTAAAGCACTGAGTGCTCATAGAGAGATGCTCCATGAGTCCCAGTACAGACTACAAACATGGTGGAAACTTAGCTTTGATATCCACACACTCTGCACGTCTGTGAGTAACTGTGATGAAGATGTGCAGAGATCTGTGTACAAACAGGAGAAAGACTGTAAAGACTCTGTGCTTCTAACAGCCTCTGTTAACATATGTGAGGCTGTTTGTTGTTGTTGCCATGGAGCTTTTCACTGTTTGGGTCAGCAGGTCATGTGATCAGGTTTGTTCTGCTCGACGATGGTTCAGTGTCAGGGTTTGTTTGCATTCATCAATAAATATCTAAATAAATCAAAGACTCCATGTTTGTTCTTTCATCATGTGACCTCTGCTCATCCATCTCTGTGTGTATCAGGATACATTTAGTTCATAATACACAGAAAAATCAGAGTTATTACCTGTAATAAATGTGAAAGATTCCTGCAGTGATAACCAGGCAGGACTGAAACACATCACAGCTGTCACCACGGTAACAGCACCATCCATCCGCAGGTGAGGGGAGGAGCCAAAAGAGGGACTTTCACCATTTTATACTAAAAACACTCAACTAATGTTTCTAATATGAAACAAATAAGCCCACATTAATGTGAGCATTTATTAAATAATAATAATAATGATTTTCTCCTGATCTCATTTCCATAGCAGAGAAAACTGTGGTGTATATTGAGGTGGAGGGTGTGGTCTATGGCTCAGGTGTAGAGTGAGGGTGGGGTGCACCACAGCAGCATGCTGGGACTGCTGAGGGTGGAGGAGGGAGTGATGATGACATCAGAGCTGCAGCAGTCAGCAGCACAGAGACCAGTGAACACACAGTCTGTTCATCTTTGCATAGATACAATATATAGCACAATATTGAATGACAGAGACACGCTGTGTGAGCTTCCACAGATACACTGACGTCAGCATCCAGAGTCCTCCTGCTGCTCCCCCCTCAGAGCCCCGTGATCAGCACCAACACATTCAGTTAGATGACAGAGTCCAGCTGCAGCTAGAATCAGCTCTGTGAACAACAGCACAGCGTCAGTGTTTCACACTCAGTGAAAGGAGGAAACAGCAGAAGAACACCATGTGTGCTACGTTTCCCAGGACACACTACAAACTGCACAAATACAGCACGTGGAAGGACCTGGAGCTGCATTTAAAGAGAAAAGACAGCGTGATGTCCTGTATGGACAGGTGGAAGGAACCAAGTCCTCAGCTGAAACACTCGTGTTTGTCCACAGACAGGAAACACAGCAGGAAACAAAGAAGCTCATGGATAACACACTTCCTGTCAGTCACAATGAGGCTGGAGCCAAACACAGAAAGGTGTTTTTGTCCAGATGAGCCCAGAGAAGAAACACGAGTGTTCACAGACATCAGAAGCTCAGAGAGGTGAAACATGAGGTTGGAGTCCTCGTCAGCATCCAGAAGAGCTGCTGTGAAACCCTGAGTACTCATGACAGACTCTGATGGCACAAACACATCATGATTCAAACATGAAGACAAACATGGAGCTCCTGATCCTCCTGCATGAGAACAAGCTGACATGAGCGCTGTGTCTGAGAGTGTCTCCCTGTCACAGTGACAAGAACACAGCTGCTGCTCACAGTCATTAAACTGACCTGAGGTCAGCTGCTAGCACGTCTCTGTGCTCCTTACATATGAACCATGTGACCTCACATCAGTGCTGTGGATGACTGTAGTCATAGAAGAGTAGAGCTGTAGCAGGTGGTGTGAGGAGGAGGAGGAGGTGGTGTATTCTAGTTAACGCAGTACTGAAACACTCCAGCAGAGGGCGCTGTTAAGTCCTTATTGTAACACAGTTACTGTGTGCAGTTATACTTCATACATAATCTGCACTTATTTCCATCAGACATGCTGTCAGTAAATGATTGTTTAGTGACATATTATGCCAAAATATGTCAAACTGGACTTCCATTCACCAGCTGACTCTCCACGCAGGATGCCCCTCCCCCTCGAAAGCCCGGCCAATAAAATTGGACCAGTAGTCGCTCCAAAATGTTATCATATCCCATCCGACCAACCGTGGGTTTGTGGGTTGTTTGTAAATGAAGAATTGTCCCAACTACATGTGCTGTTGACCTTTGACCTTTCCTTTAGGTGCACAGAGGAGTCTGTGGAAACATCCTGAGGCAGTGCTACAGATGTCTTCAAATAAAGTGGTGTATTATCCATGTTTTCTATGGATCACATCAATATCCTGATCTAACAAGCCCCCTTTTTGTGGATTTTAGAGCCTCTGACTTTTGCTGCGTCTGCGTCTCATTTCAAGCACAAGAGCAAGAAGTGGATGAAGAAATGGGGCGAGTGGGGTCAGTGTGGTGCATGTCAGCTGTGCTCATGCTTTCACAAAGAACATGTGTATTCATTGGCAGCATTAAGGTGCACTTTAGTCTTCATAATAATAAAGTATTGTGACTTTATTATTGTGAATCCTCACAGTCATGTTGCAGCTCTGCTTTGCTTTAAGAAAATGTTCTACCAGGATGTTACTTTCCTAAACGTGTTCTCCAAATGTTCCCAAAGACTTTGTTCTAAGTAGTTCTACATGATGAAACATTCACACTAAGTTTAAGAAGGACACACAAACACCATCTGTCCTTTCATCATGTGTACAAACGTGTTCAGATGTCAAATGTACCGTGAATGGATGCAAATGTGGATCGTTCCAATAAAATGAGACAGTTTTGTAAGTGGATCCCAGTTTGAAGTTCATTGAAACCTATAAGAACATGTTATTCAAAGCAACTTTATCCAACAGGAAGAAGCATCAGGGGAACAGGAAACATTCAAACATGTTTCCTGTAAGAACTGCACAAAGGAAGGAAACACAATCCTACACACGAGCACTTTAAAATGGACATTTAGCTTTTCAAACATCAGGGAGTGCTGCAATAACAACACTGTGCCCATTCTGATCAGACTGAAAGATTTATAGAGATTTATCCATGTGCTGGAAAAGGATTTGATATCAACATATATGCAGATTAGTAGCAGCATTTTCTTCATATTGATTTAGAGTTCAGTACTAGGAATATGTAGAATTAACATCTGTGTACATGACGAGTGATGAAAACTTTCAAAGGACGTCAGAATTGGTGTCTCTATCTGTGACTGTCCCAGAGGAACCTACCTGAGGGATTATTAAAGATCTGTCTATCTAGAAAGACTTGCATTGATTCACAGTGTACAATTCTTTCTAATCTATTAACATCTTCCTCCAAATCCTGTTTCTGCTGCATCAGAAGGGCTCAAACCTCCTGCTGTTGTCTGCTGGACCATCAGTTCTACTTTATGATGATCTTCAAAGATAGAAACGTGAGTTTATTTGTGAACTCTGTGAAATAATGTTTAGTTTGAACCAATCCTGTGTCAGCTGCAGCCACATCAATGCCACGCATACAAATGGCTGCGTTCCTGTTTAGACCTGCTGGCTGTCAATGGGCTTCATTCCATTTCAGACTGCCGGTGGTCGCTGGGATCTAAACTCAACATGGCTCCTGTGTTAGAAGAGCCTCTGATTTTAAATTTGCACATTGAATAGTTTCTTTGCAACACTATGGAGCTACCAGCCCAGTATATGTAGCCCACAGTAGATGGAGTTATCAAGCTGCACTGACAAACATCAGGACTCATGTGATCCCTACATGTGGACCTTTCACACATGGATCCAAGTGCAGATTCAACTCTGCATTACATTTGACTTCAGCTGTTACACACTTTCATTTTCTAGCTGTGTCACTTCCTGCTTTTTGGATCAGAGAGTTTATCCATGTCCACAAATGTTTGGCTGCATATTTGTATCATCTATATTTTCAGTCTTCATACAGCCTATATTTCATGTGGACTCCAATCTGCCACCTGCCATCACGTTTTCAGGCATCAACGGCTCTCCTTTTCAGCTCTGTTGGAATATCACCTTTTTCTGTCTGAGAAATATTCATGAAACAAACCTGACAAAACAAAAACGGCAGCAGTGACAGTAAATTGTACTTATAAACCCACATTTGAACTCTACCTACTTGTTCATCAAGGCACGAGTACAAGGGCAAGGAGACTTCACAGACATGTGGAAAGTGTGATGTGAAGACGGTGGACTGTGGTGGCCACTGCAGACTGTTGGACTCCGTTACAGTCTTCTTCAGTCTCCTGTTACAGTTATTTATTTATTTATTTTGTTATCATTTATTCATATTTATTTTTCAATGAAGATGACAACCAACTGCAGCTTGAGTCACTGAATTTACACCAAGCACGGGTGACCGAGAGGTTTCACAGGTCTTTCCTCCCTACTGCTGTCAGACTCCACAACATGGTCTCTGCAGAAGACCCCACATGTGCAGACCAACACACACAATCGTAAATCTTGTCCTGTCTCCTTGATGTGCAATGCCACCAAGTGCAATTTTCCCCCTATGTAACAAAGTATTTTATTCTACTACGATATTCTGTCATTCTGTTTGTCTATTCTAGTGTTTTTCTCTTTTTTCTCTTAATTTTTTACTGCTCTTGTACTTTCTGCTGTGACCATCTGACGTAGTGCTGCTCATCCAGATTACATCCAGGAAGCTTCCAGCTGTGATTGGCCTGTGCAGGCTTGTGATCAGATGGTGCTTTTAGGGAGCGCTTGATTTTCTTTTGCTTTGTGTCCTCTTGGGATTCGATATCACAGGGTGTCACAAACTGATCCATCCTCCTCCTCTTCCACCTTCTGCTGGGTCCTGAGACTGAAGCAGCTGGACTGATGCTTGTGGACATCCATGGGGGAAGAAGCTGCTTGCTGAGACGGATTCACGTCCATCATTTCATTTAAGAAGCCCAGCTAACAGACGTGATGCTGCAAAGTCCTCTTGTCCTTAAATGTGTCCTTGTACGGCTGTTTTTGTGCACTGCCTGAATTCTCAGTTTGTGCCGTTGGAATTTTTCACACCAGCTCACAAATGTAGGATTTTGTTTTCAGGTGCTGCTGAAATGAGTCGTAGGGCTTCAGGGTTCAGGATCTCAGTGCTGTTGGCTAAACTTTGTCTCATGTTCTCTCTGCTCAGCGTCATTGTTGATGTTAATGTGCTCGACTCTGTACGTGTGTTCGCTTCAGTTGTTTCAGCTCAGCCAGTCATCCTGTGTTCCTGATAATAAACAGCAGCCTTCACCTACCTGTGAGTCCTTTCCTCACCCACACGCCAACCACTGACATGATGGGGACCACCTGCTTTGGGAACTGGTCCCAGTCGGGCTTGCAAAGCGGCAGCTCTGCTTGGAAGTGTTTCCAGAAGCTGGAGGCCAACAGGAGCTGATTCAAAGCTGCACAGAGCCCATTTACATGCAGCCTAAGTTATGTTTGTTTTGTTGCCACATGTCCCCACATCACATGCAGCCAATCATAAAGTTACTCAGAATAGAGCCTCAAGGATTTTACATTTGCACCATTTCATTCTTGTCATAGTTAAACTGAGTTATTAGGATAAAAACCTTTTCAAAACAGCCAAATAAACCTGCCATAAAAACAGGCATGTATCAGACTGTGTCAGCGAAGTTATTAGTTACAACTCACCCAGCTTTTTCATTGGCTGTCCTCTTACATGTGACCTTGGCTACATTTTTGCTGAGTCAGAGTTTTCTATCAGATTTCTCCACCCTGAGGTCAGAGGTCAGCTCTGTCTCACACTCAGTACAAACCAGCAGCATCACTCAGTCTGCAAGTGTCACATTAGTCGACTGGTAGTGACGGTT
This sequence comes from Pelmatolapia mariae, assembly GCF_036321145.2. Lineage (NCBI taxonomy): Eukaryota > Metazoa > Chordata > Actinopteri > Cichliformes > Cichlidae > Pelmatolapia > Pelmatolapia mariae. Next base: position 6,527,318 of record NC_086229.1, on the reverse strand, counting down.
GTGCCGATACAGTGGATTTACCACATGTGAACTTCCTGCAGTATTTTGACACAGATGTGCATTCAGATCCAACTGAGCCTGTCTTGGATCAGCACCACGAGCAGCCCTCTAACATCACAGCTCAGCCTGTGGAAGATTCACCTGTTAGTACTGAGCTGGAGAGAAACTGAGCCTGTCAGCCACAGATCACTAAACTGTTGTCCTACAGACAAACACATCTTTACATCCTGTCACACATCATTGGCACCTTTGGATGAACTTTAGCAAAGGTCACGTATTAAAAACAAAAACAGCTGATTGAAAAGCCTGGCTGAGTGATAACACAGACAGGTTTCAGTATAGCTCTGTACTTGTGCTGGTAGATGTCTGGGTCTGGGCTGATGTGGTTCTGATGTCCAGGTCATCCATAGACAGCCGTGCAGCACCGCGTACCTCATCACTCCAATCCTGTTTTTAATCTACAAGGAAACCAAGAAGGCTCACTGCTCTGTGCAAGCAAATATGTTTCTGAAAGGATTTCCTCAAACTACCAGTCTTTACATCTTGTACAAGCACATCAGACATTATCAGGAAATAATGCTTTTTTTCTTCTTTGAAAGCTGTGATGCTGCTTGGAGACATAATTACAAAAGTAACGTGTTCAGCAGCAGCAGCTCAGAGCTGGGAGTACAAGTTTGGCAACATGTGGCAACATGTGGCCAGAGTGGTGATAGAGTTGAACACTAACCTCTGTTATGGTGGACAAATAATGCAGCTGCATTATTAACCCTTAGATGCACAACCTACCAATACCTACACTCTTCCGCGAGTGGGGTCAAAAATGACCCCAAATAGAAACAATGCATTTTGCTATAAACTCGGTTGTTATTCTTCAAAATCTTTAAAACAAAGAGTTGTAATATTTTCATATTTGAGATATTCCTCATAAAACATGTTTGTGACATGAGGCCCTTTGCATTTTTATTTATTTTTTCATTAATTTTAAGAAATTGCAGTTTTTGTATCACTTTTGTATGCTTGCTCTGCATATACTGCAGAAGCCGGCCCTTCCCTCTGAAAGGCACAAGTTGTTCATCCACTGTAACACAATCACTGAGGATGAATTTCTGCCTGCAGTTGACCAGGAACAGGCCCCATATGTAGCAGAAAGCTGCCATGTGGTTTGTTTTCAGTCGGTAGGCTCTGGTCGTCTTGTCATCAAAGTGCAAGAAACGGCAAATATGTTCAAATCTTTGAATTGACATAGTGGCCTTTTACAATGGGTTATGCAGAGGACTCCCAAAAAACACACTGACTGGTACATCTCAGTTCTTCTCACTTCCTGCAAGAATGGTCAATCAAATGAAGGCCAGGAGCTTATGTTTGGTTACATTTTTCCACTCTTTTGCCCCGTCTGTGGCTACTCTTTGTGCCTCCATGTTTGTGTATGACAGCACCTCTTCTATTAAATTATCAGACATGAACATCTTCCATGTACTGGGGAGCCCTGGCCGACTAATTCAGAATATTGTGGCTAGAGCAGTAAGAGGGGCTCATTCTGTTAGACTCAATATCCATTTCCTCTTCAGAGGACTCATCAGAGGACTCCTCTGTGTCTGACTGCCCTTGTTCAGTGGGGGGGACAATAGTCTGGGTCCTCTATATCTGAGATGTCAGATTCTGAGTCAGTGCCTCCGATGGGCTCTTCATCCCATCTGTCCTGGATCATTTGTAGGGCAAGATCCACAGGGATCCTAGCTGGCCTCATAGCAGCCATGTTACTTTAGATATTAAAAAAAACATTAGAAAGGACAATGTTTGAGATGCACAGGAAACTATAAACAGGGCTGCACATAAATGGTCCGCAGGTGCACATTCGATGTCAAAATAAAAGACGCGTACCAGATAAGAAGTTGGAACGCTCATCTGCGTACATTAGATGTTCTGGAGGAGGACAGATATTTGTTCAGAACTCTTCAACATGTCGAAGAAGCAAGCTCCATAAGCAATTACTTTCGTGTTCCTCAAGCACAAAAGAAGCGCATATTCTCTGAATTTCTGGGAATACTTTTATTTTGACAGCAAATGCACACCTGCAGAGCACTTATGTGCAGCCCTGACTATAAATCATGTATGTTACTGTGTAGAAATTAACTCTTGATCCATCAGAAGTGTAAGTGGGACAGTCAGAGTTGGTAAGAATGAAAGTTTCATAGAAGATTCCATAGGAACTGCTTGGGGTCATTTTTGACCCCACTTGTGGAAGAGTGGGGTAGTGATACAAAAACTGCATTTTTTTTAAATTAATGAAAAAATAAATTAAAATGCAAATGGCCTCATGTTACAAACATATTTTATGAGGAATACCTGGAATATGACTATATTACAACTTTGCATTTTAAAGATATTGAAGAAAAACAACCCGTGGGGTCATTTTTGACCCCACGTGTGCATCTAAGGGTTAAGGCTCCTCATGGCTGCACAATACATGCATCAGCAAAGGACAATGATCCCAACTAGGAGTAGAGCCGAACCCGAATACGGTATTCAGAAAGGCACAAATAACGTGTTTTTTATGAATACTTATTTCCAACAAATACTTTAAAAATATTTTTATTCAGGAACAAGAAAAACTTTATATCAAAAAGCTGAGTTTCCTTATGAGACCGCAGTGCATGACAGGATGAGTGAGTGACACAGGCTGCTGCACACAGCAACAGAGAGGCTGAGCCATAAAAGACTGAACTGCATCCCTGTTATTGTTGAATAGATGTTTTTGTACCATAACTAGGTTCCAGAGGCAGTTTATAACTTTAGTGAAGATCGGGAGATTATTCCATTACGCTGCATTATTGACGTCTGCAGTCGGGTCTCTCATGTTCGCTCTGTTTACGTAGCTCTGTTAGCTCACTCATTTAGACAACAGGGTGTTGACAGAGTAACGTTAACGTTTGGTTTAAAAGGTTAAAACAATGCTTGTGTAGTTGTGTCGAACTGTATGCACTTGTGGGAGTTATATGGTACGCTTAAGTTACCCTGTCTTTTGCACATAGTGAGATGTAGACTTAACCTTAGCATAGCGTCCCGTCACTCATTAACTTAGCTGAAACTCCCCACACGGATTTGGGCAACCAAATAGAAAAGAGTGTTGCTGCTGCTGAGCACCTCTTGGTCCTCCAGCAGCCAAAAAACTCAAGTTCTGTGTGGAAGCATTTTACAGCCAGTGCTGCAGATGAAACCAAAGTGATATGTAATGTGTGCAAAAGTCAGATCAGCAGAGGCAGAGATATCAAACATCTGTCAACATCTGCTATGCATAATCACATGCACTTAAAGCATCCTCTCCTGGTACTGTCTGCCACTCCCACCAGCACCAATTCATCATCACAGTCATGTTCTGCCCCTGCAAATCAGTTTCACTGTCTGTTCAGTGTCCTCCAACAAGGACGGGTGGTGGTGGGTTCATAATGTTCACAGTGGTATTTTATTAGTTCAACCATGCTGACTTAAGGCCAGTATTCCCCAGATTTGAACAGCATATTAAATGTGCAACGAGGGGGAAAAACACACTGGATAAAGCCTACAGCAACATCCAAAAAGACTACAGGGCAACCCCTCTACCACATCTAGGTTTGTCAGACCACATGTCCATGCTGCTGATCCCTGCATACACTCCAGTTAGGAGAAGAGCCCTTCCAGTCACAAAAACTGTGAAAACCTGGCCAGAAGGCGCATCACATCAGCTGCAGGACTGTTTTGAAAACACGGACTGGAGTGTGTTTGAACATCAGGACCTTGAAGAGCACACAACATCAGTGCTCTCATATATTCACTTCTTTGCCAACAGTGTCACTGTGGACAAACGTCTGCAGGTGTATTCCAACCAGAAACCCTGGATGACTAAAGAGGTCCAGGTCCTGCTGAAGCAACATGACGCCACTTTCAGATCCGGTGATGGTATGCAGTACAGTGCAGCCAGATCTGAGCTGAAAAGAGGCATCAGAGAAGCCAAGGCAGTGTACAAGAGAAGGATCGAAGACCACTTCAGCACCAACAACTCACGACAGGTATGGCAGGGAGTTCAGCACTTAACCAACTACAAACCTTGCAATACCATGTTGACTGAGGGTAACGCGGCACTTGCGGAGGAGCTGAACCACTTATTCGCACGCTTTGAGGCGAAGGGACCAGAGGCAGCAGCAGCAAAAACATCGGACAGCAGCAGCAGCCCAAGCCTCAACGTGCAGGAATATGAGGTGAGGCGCACACTGAGGGCAGTGAACCCCAGGAAGGCTGCCGGACCAGATGGGGTAACCGCAAGGGTCCTTAAAGAGTGTGCAGACCAGCTGGCTGGGGTCTTCACTAAGATCTTCAACACTTCACTGTCCCAGTCCTGCATCCCACCGTGCCTAAAGTCAGGCACAATCGTCCCACTGCCAAAGCGTACTAACATTAGCAGCCTCAACGACTACCGACCAGTTGCTCTAACACCTGTTATAATGAAGTGCTTCGAGAAACTGGTCCAATGTCACATCATGTCCTGCTTGCCACCCAACCTCGACCCACTCCAGCTCGCATACAGAGCTAACAGATCAACTGAAGATGCCATTGCTACAACGCTCCACACCACCATCTCTCACCTGGAAGTGCAGGGCCGTTACGCCAGGCTGCTCTTTGTTGACTTTAGCTCTGCTTCAATACGATACTCCCGGACAGACTAATAGTTAAACTGCTGGAAATCAGACTTCCTTCTACCACCTGCCGCTGGATCAGAGACTTCCTCTCAGACCGTGTACAGAGAGTTAGAGTGGGGCCTCATCTTTCCTCAGCCCTCAGCCTCAACACCGGCTCTCCACAAGGCTGTGTACTGAGTCCCCTACTGTACACTCTGTACACACATGACTGTGTTAGTACCCACACAGACAACGCAGTTATCAAGTTTGCAGATCATACCACCGTGGTGGGGCTCATCTCAGGGGGAGATGAGACGGCGTACAGAGCTGAAGTTCAGAGGCTGTCAGATTGGTGTGTAGATAACAACCTGGACCTCAATACCACCAAGACAAAAGAACTGGTAGTTGATTTCAGAAGGAGGAAGTCTGAGCTGCAGCCTATCAGCATCAATGGGGAGTGCGTGGAAAGGGTCTCCAGTTTCAAGTTTCTGGGTGTGCACATAGACACAGACCTCCAATGGAGCTCTAACACCTCTGCGGTTTTAAAGAAGGCCCAACAGCGTCTCCACTTTCTGAGAATCCTCAGAAAAATGGACCTGAAGAAGGAGCTGCTGACCGTCTTCTATCGCTGCTCCACTGAAAGTGTGCTGATATATTGCATCGGTGTGTGGTTCTCCAGCTGCACCACAGCACACAGAAAGGCACTCCTGAGGGTCATCAATATGGCCCAAAAAATCACTGGACATCCTCTTCCCTCCCTGAAGGACCTGTACAGCACTCGCTGTCTCAAGAGGGCACGCAGCATCCTACGGGTTGGTACACACCCAGGACATCGGGTGTTTAAGCTGCTGCCGTCTGGCAGGAGGTTCAGGCTGCTGAGGTCCCGAACAAATAGACTCAAGAACAGCTTTTACAACAGGGCAATAGCCCTAATCAATGCAAATAGCTGACCTGACTGGCTACCTACCTGGACTTACCGTTAACAACGGTAAAAACAGTAATAATAATAATAATAATATTTATATTTATAACAAGGTGCAATAATAATTAATGTGCAATAATAAGAGTGATACAAATACACTTATTCTTCTTTTTTATTACTAAGTTATTATACTGTGTTGTGTTGTTTGTGTTGCGTTGTGATGTGTCGTATCGTGTCGTGTTGTGTTGTATGTAATGCCGACGTAGGACAGTTTTCCAATTTCATTGTACTATTGTACTATGTATGACTGTGCAATGACAAAAAAGAGTTATCTTATCTTATCTTATCTTATCTTATCTTAATGGCTGTAATGTTATTTTCTTTTCGATGACGTTCCTTGTTACATGTTCATTGCTGCATTTATAGAAAACCATCAACTAATATTGCATATCCATAATTGTTATAATGGATATAATTAAAGAATACTTAAACACTACTGTTAATTAGAAGTGTAACACAAAAAGCAGGATTTTTACACCTATTTTGAATTTTACTTCAATACAAATACAAATACTTTTCCCCCTCAACAAATACAAATACAGATACAAACACCGGCTGCTTTGCACATAATCCCATCCTAGAGGCTGGTGGCAGCATTGTAATCAGTTTCTGTCTAATACTGAAAAGTTTCCCTGTGGAGTCATTGTAAATATGCATTTACACTGTAAAGAGACCAGAAAGTTATCTGAAAGTGGCGCATCTTGGTGCACAAATAGTAACTAGTAAGCAGCACTTTGTTAGCATGTGTCTGTGAAGGTTAGTCATCCAGGTCATCATAGTCTAAGGAGCTCGGAAAGAAAAGGACTTCTTTAAGTTGCTTGAAGATGTTTCACCTTCATCTGAGAAGCCCCAGATTCAAGCTCTGTGGGAGTGCCCCCCCCCCCACCCCCCCTTGAGAGGGACAAAAGGACCCCCTGATGATCCTTGGCTCGATTGAGCCAAGGTGTGAAAACGGGTGTGGGTCACAATCAGCCAGGGTTTCGGGTGAGCTCATTGTGAAACCTGGCCCCACCCTATCATGTGATTTCCTGAGGTCAGATGGCCCAGGATGTGAGTGGGCGTTAAGGCATCTGGGAAGGATCTCAAAACTGGATTATAAATAGCAGACAGTTGGTGTCGTAAACCACCGCCTCTGTTCAAAGATGGTCGCTCACAGTGGACGTAAATGGCTTCTTTCACTCCTCTTTCAAACCATCTGTCCTCTCTGTCCAAAATGTGAACGTTGGCATCCTCGAAAGAGTGACCTTTGACCTTTAGATGCAGATGGACTGCTGAGTCTTGTCCTGTGGAGGTGGCTCTTCTATGTGCGCTTGTGAAGTGGCTGTTTGGTTTCTCCGATGTAGAGGTCTGGGCATTCCTCGCTGCACTGTACAGCAAACACCACATTGTTACGTTTGTGTTTTGGAGTTTTGTCTTTGTTGTTTGAGTCACTGAATCAGGAACTCTGCCTCCTTTTGTTCTCACACTGGGTTTAATGAGAGAAGATTTGTGTTTGTCCATTAAAGTTCTTTGTTGTGATCTTTTAAAGGATCCTGTGATGATCCAGATCCTGGCTTGTCTCAGGAGTCTCTCAGTGACCTGAGCAGCAGCTACAGCTCTGCTGGCCTCTGTGTTCACCTGCAGGAGATGTGGAGACCCGCGCTCACCTTCTGCAGCACTTAGACACAGTTGCAGTGAGGGAAGGTGAGTCATCCTTTAGCAGGACATCATTCAGGCTTTATTAGCATCACTGTGACTGTTATTGTGTTTGTAGGAGGTTTCCTCTGCTGGTCTCAGACAGCAGCAGAAACATCAGCCTCCCTGTCAGTGGAGATCAGTTCTTATGTGCTGTTGGCCAAACTCAGCTCCTCCCCGACTGCTGAGGATCTGGGATATGCCTCTGGTATTATCAGGTGGCTGACTGGGCAGCAGAACTATTACGGAGGCTTCTCCTCCACTCAGGTACGACACCACCCGAACAGCATGAAGCTCATCTTTGAGTTCATCTACAGTCTTGGACCAAATCAGAAGAAATAATCCTGAAGCTTTCATGTTGTTGCTTTTCTCTCAGATATGCAGACTTGTTTTAGCAGGCAGGGATGTTTTTATTCTTTATTTACAAGATGAAATTGACTTTGGTCTAAAAATGTGTTGTTTTAACAGAACAGCCTTCTGTGCAGCAACTACACGTAACAGCCTGTAAATAACAGCTCAGCTGCAGTCTGGAAGTTTCTACCTGTGATTTCTCTACTTTGTTTCTCTGAGATCATCTCTGTTAAACAGATTTAACCTGTTTAACCTTTATTTAACCAGGAAGTGAACGTTAGAAACTCTTTGTGAGAGTGTGTTGAAGTGACACAGGCAGTTTGAACTTCATGTCAAAATGAATCCATCCTGTAGGACACAGTGGAGGCTCTTCAGGCTCTCTGCTCCACTCTGGTGTTCAGTCCTGAAGGTTGGAGCACAGGGACAGTTCAGGCTCCAGCAGTCAGCTGACATTTGATCAGGGCAACAAACTGCTCCACCAGGAGGAGGCGCTGCAGGACGTGTCAGGAAAATACAGGCTGGAGGTGAAGCTGCTTCAGTGCAGCTCAGTGACAGCATCATGTGACAGCATCATGTGACCAGGTCCTGGTTGGTGTCAAACAGGCTTTCTTTGTTTCTTTGTACTTATAAAACGCTAAAGAAGCATTTTCACATGTAATCAATGTGTTTTCATAGACAACATTGGAGCTGACAGTAAGAACTGCACACAGTACAATTCTGTTTGACACTAAATTTAAAATCAATAAAGTCACTTTGTGTCTACATGAGAATCAGAGAAACTTTCTTCATCCCAGAGGGAAACTGAGCTGTCAGAGCAGCAAACACACAACAAACATCAAGCACTGATAGAAAATGAGAAACACAGATATTGATGATAAATATTAAGATAAAGAGATAAATATAGAGATATAAATATAAAAGTGTCACGGTGTAGAAAAGTGACAGCAGGCTGCTCTGAGCTGTGATTGGTTGTTTCCCAGATTTGTACACCTACAACATCCCAACACCTGCTGATGTCCCCACTCTCAGTGTGAAAGTCCACACAGAGGTGGAGCCCACAGGTGACTCTGCCAGAGCCAGACTGACTGTGGAAATCCATCCCTGTAAGTATGTGACAGGTTAGAGGAGAGTCTGTACCAGCGTGGAGTCACTGTGGGTGATGAAGAGCATGTGTGCACACACTGTTCAAACACAGCTACAGTGGGAAGGAGAAAACTACAAACATGGTGGTCCTGGATGTTCCCCAGAGTGTGAGTCATTAGACAGACTCTACCAACACGTCATGTGATCAGTGTGATGATGTCATCTCCTCACAGCTCAAACGTGGCCTCCTGGTGAGTCGTGTTGAACCAAAGGAAGATCCTGTTCTGGTGTCCTTAGAGGAGGTCAGAGACGTCCACAGTGGGGACACCAGATGATGATCTTTGGTACAAACTGTGTCTGCGATTTTTTCTGTCTCGTCCAGTTATCAAAGGACACACCATCAACCACAGAGATCATCCAGGAGCTCCCAGTGGACGACCTGAAGCCAGCCGTGGTCCAGATCTATGACGACTACTGTTAAGGGTTCGAAATTGGTGGAGAGTACAAAACCAAGACAGTCCAGAAGGTTTGGGTCAAAGCAATCTTTATTGAAGTTCACGCGCGGGAAGACAATCACTGCATACATCAGCAAGGGTCTTCACCAAAATTATACTTCAGATTGCTTTTATAGCATCAGAGTATTATAACGCCCCATCTTGCGTTTACAATCACATAATTTGCATGTACAGAACATTTATGTATTTTAAGAATTAACTGCAGACACAGGAGTTCCTCTTTTGGCATCTTCTTCCAAAAAAGGCAATAAACTCAGGCCTCTGTGGTCTCCAGGGGCTGGTCCTCTCCACTCGTCACCTGTTGTTAAGACAGAAGCTCCAGTGCAGCATGTTAACTGAGTGCCTTCAGGCCTCCACTCAAACCTGTTTCTAGATTATATGTAATATATATGTGTTTTGTAAGCATGTGTGCAATCTTTCTTAAGCTCCCAACTTCCTTACCAATGTATCACCCAGACATAGCGCTGAATGAAGCTTGTGACCTTTAATTACCTGGGAAAGCTTCAACTCTTCAAGGCCATAGAGCTGCAATATGTGTGTAAAGATATAACAATATAAAAATGATTATGACTGCACCTGTGAAAGATTAATAGGGTGTCAGTATGTTTAAATGTCTTAAGGCCATCTTTAAAGCTATAAGCTGTGTGATTAATGCTATAGCAAGGCTATGAAATATATTGTAACCATGAAGCAATTTTCCTTTATCCTCACAATCCTCCTTTTGACCTCTTGCCACAAGAGGTCACCACACCGTGTGCTGTGTCACTCCTCGGCCCTCTCAGTCATTTCTACGTCCATCAATGGCATCATAGACACCGGGGTCACCGCCCCGGGGTCCACTGCCCTCGTAATTACCTTTTCCAACAATCCTCTGACACAAGGAATGAGACAGCATCCGCAGGTGACCAAAATCCCTAAAAAAGCAGATACAGATAGCATGGCAGACATTGCAAACCCTTTCCATTGCCCAAACACGGATGTCATCCAGCCCTCAAAGGGATTCTCAATTCCAGAATCTTCATGCATGGTTCTTGACAACGTTTTAAGACCTTCCAGAGCTCGGGTAACTGAGCCATCTGGGGCAGTATTATTAGGGATGAAAGTACAACACAGGTCACCAAACATAGCACAGACCCCTCCCCTCTCAGCCAGAACCATGTCGAGAGCGAGTCTGTTTTGGACCCCCATTAATGAGGTCGGACCCAACTGCTCCGCCACTCCCTCAAAGGCATCCCTGGTCAGGTTTGAGAGTCTCAGCAGGTTATAATGGACATAATTTATTCTATCCACGTTCTTGTTTGGGGTCACTGGAAAAAGAGCAGAAATAATTGGTAAGTTTTCAAAACCAGCTGCTACTTGATCTGCCAGTTTATACTCGTTAGGAACTCCCCTGGGTACTCCTATGGAGTCGATCCAGGTGGGTGAATTCATCCTAGGATCATATGCATGTGTCCCCTTACCCAATACATGTCGCTTACGTCTGGCTGCCAGTGTGCGTGTGTTACTCTGGGGAATTGCTGTCACTCTGTTGCCGATTAATATCAATTGAGCACCCAACCTTACCATTGCACAGGTCCCGACACTTCCTAGTGGAACACGGACCAAAAGAGTTCTCTCCCCACAATAATAGTACAACCCACTTCTTGCCCATGTACCTATTACTGTGTTTGAGTCATTCTTAGCATTGGTGGTTCTTCCTGTAAGTGTCGTAGCGCACCAGCTGGGATCAATATCTCCCAGCTTGTATTTCATTTTGTCTGTTGAGAACTTAAAGCAAGTGTAGTTATCTTTTTTGGGTCTAAATGGTCCTACCTTTGTACCTTTATCAATTGGCGGGAAGAGGCTGGCCAATATTGAACAATTGCCAGTACTCACCGCTTCTCTTGTAATTTGTAGCATGCAGTCATATCCCCATTTGTCCTCTGGATACAGTGGAGCGGGTTCTGTAAACAAACGCGGCCTAGCTGAAGCACAAGCAACACAGTTAGATACATCTTGTTCTTTTGCATTTTGAGCCACCCAGTCCAGCCACAGGTTACTGTCACTGAAACCGGTGGCGCGTTCAATTAAGTCCTGAGGCTTCAACCTGGTGTAATCCACAATCAGGACTCGCCGCTTTTGCTCCTCACGGGCAACAGTTAACGACCCGTTTCCCCAATCCCCTGTACTATTTATGACCGGAGGCTTGGGCTTTGGGTTTACTAAATTCACTCTAATCACACCTGTTGGGTCTGTCCCTGAAACATCTACCCCAATCACCAGGTAGAACACGCCTCCCGGACTATTTGACCTGGGCAAAGAGCTCCATGGTCCCAGAGAGAGGGTGATAGGGTTCTGTGAAGCAGAAAAGTCCCTCTGGATTGCTATCCCTTTCAATTCTTCAGGGACGTGTGGCTCCCACTTCACTCCAGTCCAGGCTACCACATTGCTCCACCCAGGAATGCACCAGTGCCCTGCGGTATATGACGCTAGCACTGGGCGGATTCCCCGGCTGGAGTGAGGGTTCCCTCCCCGGGTACAAATATACGGGTGACTGCAGATCCACACGTCATAACCCCTCCAGCTGCTGTTTGCGCCTTTGCAGTTAATCACTCCACACAAATCAAAAGAGTATGAACTCGTGGACCCTTTAACGTAGTCCAATTCCATGCCATTATAAGCGCTGAGACACCCATCCCTTTTACCTGATACCTCTCGTTTGGGTCTCTGTAACGGCCACATTTCAGTGTTCTGTTTTTCAGTCAGTGGAGGGCTGGGCTGACCTCCGTGCTCGGGCGGGCTGTTCCGGGCTATCTGCCAAAAATACACAAAAATACATATGAGCAAAAGTAATACTATCTTATATAACAACCATGTAGTTGTGAGAAGCATTTTTACCAATTTTCTCTCCTCACGCTTCTTGCTACGTGCCTGTAAGTCAAATGTGTGCATGGTGTCGTGTGAAACTTATACTTCTTTCATCAAAATATATTTATTTAAATGTTTTCCCCTTTTTTTTTTCTTTTTTTTTAATGTGTTACCACTCCCTTGCGTTGGCGTGGGGATCTCCTCCTTTGCTGTTCTTCTTGCTTCGGCCTCCCAGGTAGACTACTGTTCGGCCCGTTGCACGGGGGAGAGGATTTATTTTGCCTCTGGCTGTCGTCAGCCCCCGTGTTCGGTGGAGCTAGGTCGTTGTCCACCAGGCTCTCGTCTGCTGCAGCACACTGCGTCCAGTGATACCAATTTTCACCTTTTCCTTTCAAACGAACCGCTGTGGCCGTCCGAGCCGTCACCTCGTAGGGTCCGGTCCAGCGAGGCTCTTTCCACTTCCTCTTTATGACTTTCAGCCACACTGCTTTTGCCTCTGGAACCTCTCCTTCTGCCGTGGGCCTCCCGGCGGTCACCTGTTTTGTAAAACTGGACACAAGAGCCTTTAACTCATTAAAATATTCAGCATGAGACTTGTTACTTCTCTTAGACTGTTCTGTTTCTGGAACCACCGTCCAAGGCGCCGGAAACTGCCGTCCTGTCAGCAGCTCGTAGGGCGTGAAACCTGTGGATTGGTTAACAGAACATCTTATGGTCATCAAAGCAATTGGCAGGGCTGCAACCCAATTCAACCCTGTCTGTGCACAGATTTTAGCCAATTTGTTCTTCAAATTTAGGTTCATTCTTTCTACTTTTCCTTGGGACTGAGGATGGTACACTGTCCCGAATTTATGCTGGACCCCCAACATTCTCTCCACCTCTGCCAAATCCTTATTTCTAAAATGGGTCCCATTATCTGATCTAATTCTCTTGGGAAACCCATGCCTTGGGATGTAGTGGTTAATCAGACATTTAATCACACTTTTTGCATCCTCTCTTTTAGTCGCCCATGCCTCTGGCCAGCCGGTCAGAGCATCCACACATACCAACAGGTACCTCAGTCCTCCTGGTCCCGCATCCACCATGTCGGTGTAGTCTATAACAATTTCTTCTCCTGGTCTCTCTGGCATGAGGAACTTACCTGGTTCTGGCTTCACCGCTGGTTTTGGATTGTGTGCCCCACAGATCAGACACGTTCTAGCTTTTGCTTTTATCATGTCTTTCAAGTGAGGGTGCCACCAGTGACACAAGTTTCTCTCCATCTGTGTCACTCCCACGTGACCAAGTCCATGTGCTTCACTTACCTTCTTTTCAGCCAGCTTAGCTGTTAGAGCCGGTCGCCCGTGGGGTCCTCTCCACAGACCTCCTTCTTTTCTGGCTCCTCGGGCCTGCCACACCTCCTTTTCCTCTTGGGTGACTTCTTCCTGCGCCCTTCTGGCTTCTTCCAGCACATCAACGGTTGGCTCTTCTTCAGCAATAACCTCCACCATCTGCCTTCGTCCTTTGTAGCCTGCTGCTTCTTTGGCGGCTTCATCTGCTTTCTGGTTCCCTTTTGCTACCATTGTGTTTTCTTGAGAGTGTGCTTTGCATTTTATGATGCTTACCATGTCTGGGTCGTTCAGAGCGTCTTCCAGTTCCTCCATTTCCTTCTTGTGGCATATTGGGGCATTGGTTGCTGTTCTGAAACCTGCTGTCTTCCATTGAGCGAGTTCCACGTGAGCTGCCCCAAATGCATAAGCTGAGTCAGTGTAGATGTTCACCTTCATGTTCTTGGCCAGTCTCAGGGCTCGAGTCAGGGCTATTACTTCAGCTCTCTGTGCTGATTGCTGACCCTCTATTCTTCCAGCTTCTTTTACCTCATACTGTCGTCCTCTTCTGGAAACCACCGCGTAGCCTGCTTTCAGTCCTTCTTCATCACGGTGACAACAGCCGTCTGTGAACCAGTCCTCCGCACCTATGATAGGTTCTGCTTTCAAATCTTCTCTGACCTTCTCTTCAGCTTCAGCTCTTTTGGCACAGTCGTGTGGTTCCCCGGACCCCATCAAGTCTGCCATGTTTATGCCCTCATGTGTAAACGTCAAGTTTGGAGCATCCAGGACTTTGCTCAGTCTCTGTTGTCTCAGTGGTGTCATTGTGAAGGCTTGTGAGTTCACATAGGCTACTACACTGTGTGTGGTGAGCACTTTAAGTGGGTGTTCTCTTACTACATGTGCTGTTTTCTGAATGATTTTTGCTACCCCAGCTGCATGCTGTGTACATGGGGGATGTCTGACCTCTGTTGGATTTAATCTTATGCTGACATACATAAGCACATCCCTACCTCCTCCTTTTTTCTGAAACAAAACGCCATTTACAATCTCATTTGTTTCAGAAACATCAAGATAGAAGGGTTCGTCATAGTTGGGTGTGGCCAGATCTGTTGCTCTGGACAGGTCTTGTTTCAGTGAAATGAATGCTGTCTCTGTTGGTGGTGTCCATGGTAACTCAGCCTTAAGGTTTCGAACGCCCACCTTTTTGATCAGGTCCCTTAGAGGGGCCGTTTTTCCCGCATAATTAGGTATGAACTGTCTGCTGTAACCTGTCAGTCCAAGAAAGGAAAGGAGCTCCTTCACAGTTCTTGGTTTTGGGTGTGTCAGAATCTGGTCTCTGTGTGTGTTCATTAAACCCACTGACCTGTGTGCGATGACTCGGCCCAGAAATGTTACTTCCGGTCGGACCAGCTGCAGTTTTTCTTTACTTACTTTAAACCCACATTCTGCCAAACGGTTCAGAACCACCAGAGAGGCTGCTGTGCAGGCGGATGCGGACGGGGCTGCGATTAGTAGGTCATCAACGTACTGAATGAGTGTACAACCTTCAGGCAGGTGGCATGGTGACAGCGCGTCCTTCAACACCTGATTGAAAATGCCTGGGGACAAGGCAAAACCCTGTGGCAGGCGTGTGTATCTGTACTGCTGTCCTCTGTATGTGAATGAAAAAATGTCCCTGAGTGATTCATGCAGAGGGAGACAAAAGAAAGCATTAGCAAGATCAATACATGTAAACCACTTTTGTTCCCACGAAATGGCAGTTAAAGCCGTGTATGGGTTTGGTACAGGCACGGTGTCTGTACGTAGTATTGCATTAATGGCTCTCAAATCGTGTGCCATCCTGTACTTTCCTGTCCCGTGCTTTTCCACTGGCAGAATAGGTGTGTTCCAATAGGACTGAGAAGGCTCGAGCACACCTACTTCCAACAACCCCTCAATGGTTTCTGCAATTCCTTCCTCAGCTTCTGGTTTGTGTCTGTACTGGGGTCTCTCAATGGGCACTTCCGATTTTAGCTGGAACAGGACGGGTGAACAATTGGCCAGGCCAACATCCGTGGGCCCTGTTGACCACAAACAGTCAGGGAGCTGTGAAAGCGCTGCAACTGCGTCAGGGTGGTCTGTTTTTTTCCTGCCGTGTGTTCTCGAAATTTCTTTGTGTTCTACAACCACCGCGTCGTTAGACAGACAGGTGATTCGGTAGGTTTTGCACTGTGGTGCATACCAGACATTTGGGATTTGAGTACTTTGCCACCAGCTGTTATCCAGGGCCCGCTTGACCATTGGACCCAACTCTCTGGCCTGATGACCGACGTGGACCGCCAAAGTGACATGGGGAGCTGAATCTGAGCCCATCTCGTACCAAAGCAGTTGTTCGTCCGTCAATTTTACAGCCGCTGCTACCCCTTCCGGGCCTACATAAATGTTATGGCAACGCACGCTCCAAATTTGACCTTCGAGGTCATTTTCAAAATTTTCTCGGTATGTGTCATCGTCGTCCCTATCATAAAACAGAGTGACGTGGTAAGGGTCACGCGGCGGGGTGTAGACGGCCAGGCTCATTATCCAGGGTCTCCACAGCTCATATTGTCTCAGAATGCCGTCTTCCACCAGCCTCCCCCAGTAGATGTCGGCTGTAGCTTGTTCAGAGTCTTGGATCAGATATTGAGTCTTTGTAAGTGTCCCCAGGCACGGGAACTGGTTTCCTCCTGGAAGAGTGACCGTCAGTCCATCTGCGGAACAAGTGATGGTAGCTCCCAGCTTCACGAGCAGATCCCTGCCCATAAGATTTACTGGTACCTGCGGCGACACCACATATCTGTGCTTCAAAGTCTGTTTTCCCAGCTCAGTCAGTGCTGGATCTGTTAGTGGCAGAGTCATTGGAACCCCGGAGAAACCAACCACGCTCACAGTGTGGTCAGAGATGGTTGCACTGTTTGGTGTGGATATAAGCGTGGAGTAGGTCGCTCCAGTGTCCACCAGGAAGGTCAGTGGTGTTCCTTCCACAGTCATTGACAGCATGGGATCTGCCATTCCCACACCGTCCGGTTTCTCAGGACCCCGTCAATATTGCTCTTCCCAGCCCCAGTCTGCCACTGGATACTGGGCGAGTGGCGCTGCACCTGGGTTAGGAGCTTGGTGTCCACCTCTGTATACACCTCTTCCTCTGGGAGCTCCACGTGCCTGGGTTTGGTAGCCTCGCCCACGGTAGTTCAGGGGCTGTTCCGGGCACTCTCTCGCCCAATGTCCCTCTGCACCACATCTCAGACAGGCATTCCATGACGTGTAGCTGGGATTCCCCGTCCCACGAGCCCTTTGTCCTCTCCCGGCGTAACCACCACGCCCTCTGTACGGTCTCGCCACCCCCCAATTCCCCGCGGGTTGTCTCTGCCTTGGTGCGTTGACGGGCCAGCGGTCATCAGGATAAAGGTTGGGGTCCAGATCTGGCCACTCAGGCACGGGATCAGGCTGTGGCTTTGTCACCATCATTGCCTTGCTTGCTTCTTTAGTTTCTTTTTTCTTGCCCGTATACTTTTCACGGGCTTCGTTCAGTTGCAGCTTCAGCAATTCAGCCTGTCTGTCCTCGAGGTCTTTTTTCTTTTTGTTCACCTCGTCCTGCTCCCAGGTTAACCGGTGTGTTAAATGCCTCTCCCATTGGGTGGAGTCAGCCACCGCAAAGTCTGGATTTTTCTCCAAATCAGTTCTCACCTGCTGAGGCAGCCCTGCCAGCACCGCCGCTCTGAACCAAGCTCTTGATTCTCCTTCTTGGCCAGGATGTATCCCTGTTTCTGACATCCACTGCTCTTTTGCTCTTGCTAGAAACTCTAAAGGTGTGTATTGTGGATCCCAGACTATTTTAGGAATGGCTCCCGTATTTGGGGTCGGGTACTTCACACGCACTGCGTCCGCTAGGGCATTTCGCACATTGCGATATGGCATGTTGTTGGCGTATTCAGTTGTTCCTGCCATTTCTTCCACGTCAGCCAGCCCGCAGGCAACCATCGCCCTTCCGGCCAGGGCGCGAAAGTCTCCAAGCGCAATTTCCTCTCCTTCTGTCAACGCCCCCAGCTTCCTCAGCCATCTTGCTCCTCCTTCTGTGACGGGCGGTAATTGTCTAACCAATGCTTCCAGATCTCTTACCTTATATGCTCGGTATATTGGTTCATGTTTGGGTCCCACTATCAGCGGCAAGTTCCGGCCTGGTCTCGTGACTTCATCCTCATATTCCACTTCTCTGCTCTTCCCAGTCTTTCCCGAATTTCTTGGCGTGTCAAATATGGATTGGCGTTTCCCTTTGACGGTGGACTTAGGTTTTGTATCTGGGGGTCTGTACACTGTTCTACTGCGCAAATCCAGATTTCTATGCTGCTCACAGGCGCCTTTTCCTTCAGTCTCCTCATGTTCTTCATCCGTCTCGTCTTCCGATGAGGTCTTGCAGTCTTCTATGTCCTCCTCTATCACTTTCTTCAGGGCTTTCTTCCCTTTCCATCCAGGCTTCAGGTCCTTTATTTCCTCCTCCACAAGTTCCTTCAGGGCTTTTTGCTTCACGACGGTCAACGTTTCTACTACCGCCAGTAGGGCGTCTCGGTCCTCGTGCATACGCCCACGAACTTGTCCGTCCCAGAGGTCCTTCTTCTTTGTGATCTGCTTGCCTGCTTGGCTCACTCTCTGTCCCATGCGGAACGGCAACTCAGCAAACTCTGACCTTCTTTCTTCTTCATCTGGTGAAGTCACATCTTCAGTCGGGGCAGCAGGTGAGGCTTCGGTGTGAGACACCACCGTCGCTGCCGGTTCTCCTGATGAGTCCTGCATCGTCCGGGCCAGGCGACACGATGTCACACCGGGACCTGCGGTACAGGCCGTCTGTGAACCTGCATTCTCCATGTTCTGCTGTCCCACCACCGTTATTTCCTCGGGTTGGGTTGGCGTTGTCATGCCCATGACTACGTTTGCGAGTCCTCCTACCACAACGCCAGTTTGTCCACCAGGGCCATGCACTTGTCCTCCTTCTAAGGTCATCACTGGCATCACATAAGGGGGAGGAGCCTCCGCTCCTCCAGGCTGTGGCGGGGCACTGGGAAGTTGGGTGATCCACGGGTATATGCTTGGTGTGTGAGGGTTATTTACTCCTTCGCTTCTTAATGTGAGTTTTATCATTTTGTCCTCCAGCTTTTCATTATTTTCCTGTAATTTCTGCATTAATTTCATTATACTTGCCATTTCTTCTTCCTTTGCTCGCTCACACTCTTCCACTTTTTCCTTCATCCAGGACGACACTGCATTGCACATCATCATCCACTTGCAGCAGTTCCCATGCATTGCCTTCAGGGCCGTCATTTCCTTTTTTGTTTTCCGGTTGACTGAGCGGCCTCCTGATTGCTCCTGTAAGTTTTTCAGTATCTTCTCACATCTCTCTCCCTCTGTTTTAAGCACAGCGTCCAGAGCTGTCCTTTCATCTATCCCTTTGTGTTGTAATTCAAAAATTTTGCTTACCTCTTCTTCCATGGCTCGACACTCCTTCTCAGCTGCTTTAGATGAACCTGTACAGGCCATCCTTATGGCCTTTTTCAGCTCCTCCATCTGATCTTTCAATGTTTTGTAGCGTCTGTGTCCGGTGGCCGAGCTGTCCGCCATTTTGTGTCTTCCTGTAAGACAGCACTTACCTCTTCAAAATGGCTGCTGTCGGCTCCTCCCTGTCAGTCACCCACAGGCACTTCCCAGTTCAGCTCAGTGCTAGTCTGTCCGCTCTAACAGTCACTTCCTCTTTTTAATTCTGCTTGGTGACACACACACACAGTGAACTCATGATCCACCACATCATTCAGCTATTCAGTGAACCATTTACCCCTTACCCAAAGGCAGTCAGCATAGTAAAGTTTTATAAAAAGAAAAATACCCACCACTCAACTTAATCATTATCCTGTTAGTGTGTTACCTTTAGTTTTGTGTGTAACAATGTGTGCAAACGCATTTCTTTACTCCTCAAGGGAACCCAGTATGCCTGTCAGGAAACAGATGCACTGCCGTTCACGCATAAGTGAGCAAAGGGGAACCACACCCTAGCTGTCTAGGGACCAAGCATGTCTTCAGCAAATGTCATCTAATAATACATCACACGTTATCAGTTAAAAGCAATTGTGTAGAACTTCATACCAATATTTCAAACAAGTACATCCTCACCCCAAATACAACTCTACTATAGCACAACATGAGCATTATTACTGTCACTCTCCATTTTCTTCCTCCGGTGATGGCCCAGGAATAATCTCAACTATCTCGCACAAATCTACTATAGCACTAAATAATGAAAAGCTCGTGGTCAACCACCATACAATTTCTGCTTCTGTAATAATTGTGACCACCTCGATATCTACAGGGTCGTCAGGTGCGTCTGCTCGTTCTCCACGGAAAACACGACTGGCCCTGAACAGACCCTGTCCCAGAGGAATAAGTTTTATTCTGCAGTACCCAAAAGTCAACATCTTTCTGTTACAAAGTGTGTTGTGCGTTATGAGAAATAGCAAACAAAAATTAATTTATTTATACCATGTGCTCAGCTGCACAGCACATGTAATGCACCTGAAAATTTCACATAGGCATATAGCACAACAATGGCATGTAACTCTACAGTTCTGCGGCCTCCTCGCTATTGTGTTCCACAATCTGACGCAGGGAGGTTACCAAACGCAGGCAGTCATTTAATAACAAGGGGAATTCTGTTTCAGTCAAATTAAGAGTAATACTGAAGTAATGATCTGTGCGACCAACCTCACAACAAATACGCACTTCAGTCTCAACCCACCAAGTTTCACCGTTAGTCATTGGAGTCAACACAAGACTGAAAGTGAATCCAGTCATATTTCTACTCACTGACCCCAAATCAGTATCTTGTGTGTCCTCCATTAAATGTACATGTGCTCATTAAGAATTAAAATCCAATACCCCACACACACAAATGCAATGCGAGCTATCCCGTCCACTGGAAGTCAATGTCAAAATCCTGAAAAGCGAGCGCACAAAATGCTGGAAAGTCACGTTCCGCCTCAATGGGATCACTATTGGGATTACAATATAATTCCAGTGCCCGAAATATAATCAAACTACGAGCGGTAAAGTCTAATAGCACTTGTTGTGAGTTTCTTACTACTGCAGTTACTAAAAAACCATAATGAACATCTGAAAGCACCGCTTTACAACGACAGGTGACGTTTGCAATTTCGCCTGTCCCTGTATATTCCACCACACAAGAACCGTTATCAAACATGCGAGCAAAAGGAGACAGGAAGTTATCCCCTCCACTCAAACAGAATGTTAAAGTCCCTGAATGCAGTTGCACAAAAGACAGAAAAGTCCCGTTCGGCGTCAGTGGGGTTAAAGTTTCTATGTTCTCTGCAGTATAATTGAATAGCCCGAAATATGACAACACTACTGCATGCAAAATCTACTAATCTTTCTTCTGATTTTTCTATCACTGAAGTGACTTTAAAACCGTAAGTAATATATGAAGAGACAAGGTGACATCGACAGGTTACAACGTAAAGATCACCTATCGGCGTATATTGAAGTAAGCAATACCCTGAATCAGACATGTGTGTCTGTGGAAACTTGATATTATATATTAAAACAATAACAGTACAAACAAACAAGAAAACGCAAGTCCTATTAATTTCAGCAAGTGTTAAGTCGTTCAGGTACGTGGAAAGCAGAACACTTCACAAAGTAGCCATCATTTTAACAACCGTGATACAAACAAATTAAAAATAAAGACAGTTATTTCCTTAAAACACCATATGTAACAACCGTAATGCCAACCAAGTAGAAATAAAAGCAATTCTTTCCTTAAAACACCAGGACATTGTCTTTAACCCAGGCTCTGCAGTCAGTCATTAGCCACTCATTAGTAAACAGGAAATGTGACTCCAAATAAGTCAGAGGCACCTAATTTACATAGACACAGACACACAGAGTGTAAAAATAACCAGCTTGGTGCGATGCCCGTGGCAGGCAGAGAATATATACAAACATAAAATTACACTAAAAACATCACACACAGACGTCTTATAAAAAATCATATATACAAGGCCTTAGAAGTGCGTACCCTACACAATTTAGACAAAATTTTAAATTAACCCTCCAAGGGACAAACTCCAAGTTTTTGATAATCAATGACAGTATCAGGTCCAACCTGTATCTGGTCTAATTGCTAAAGTTCCTAAGTCAATTTAAAAGCGTCCAACGCCCAAGGTCCAACCTTTGCTACCCAAAAAAGCGCAAGTACCGTTCCAAACGGTAAAGTGGTCCAACCACTAGCTATTTTGGAGGTTCCCAAGTTCTCCACGATCGCCAATCGGACTATCCCTTCCAAAGGAAAATCCCAAGCGTCCCCAGGAAATTTGGAGCGTCACCTCCGAGAAATGCGCTTCTTAGAACATCCCACAGTTCCGTTCTACATAAATTTAATTATGTTTTTAAAGACATCCTATAAAACCACCAAACCGACTTTACTGATGTCCAAGCCCAGCTTTATATTCAATTCTGACTGTATTACCATACACAGTTTCCAAATTACCTATATTCTAATGTCAGTAGTCCAACTACTGTAACTTATCCTTTTCCTATTTCCGTTACTTTACTATTCTTATTCAGTAGTCCAACTACTTTAACTTATCCTTTTCCTTTTTCCATGTATAAACTACAAAATATCAGATCATAACAACACAAACAGTCATCATGCTGTCAGTAAATTATTGGTTTCTATTGATTCTACTTCCTGTTGACTAGTTTGATGACAGTGAAACAATCACAGCTGATTGTGTGATGATGTCACTGTTACATTCAGTGTGTGTGACATCATGTTAGTGCAGTAATCTAATGAGTAGACATCAATTTCAATCATTCAATTCGGCACACTTCGGAATATTTCAACAGGTAGTGCCTACCTTTTGAGATGGGCTGCCCTTTGTCCACTCAGATCGATCACTGCCTCCTGTCTGTGCGACCCCCTCGGACGTCCACAACGCCACTCTCTCCTTAAACCAACACCGGCCAATGCACCAAATGTTAAGGGTTCGAAATTGGTGGAGAGTACAAAACCAAGACAGTCCAGAAGGTTTGGGTCAAAGCGATCTTTATTGAAGTACACGCGCGGGAAGACCGTCACTGCACACATCAGCAAGGGTCTTCACCAAAATTATACTTCAGATTGCTTTTATATCATCAGGGTATTATGACGCCCCGTCTTGCCTTTACAATCACATAATTTGCATGTACAGAACATTTATGTATTTTAAGAATTAACTGCAACATAGAGGTTCCTCTTTTGGCATCTTCTTCCAAAGAAGGCAATAAACTCGGGCCTCTGTGGTCTCCAGGGGCTGGTCCTCTCCACTCGTCACCTGTTGTCAAGACAGAAGCTCCAGTGCAGTATGTTAACTGAGTGCCTTCAGGCCTCTACTTAAATCTGTTTCTAGGTTATATGTAATATATATATGTGTTTTGTAAGCATGTGTGCAATCTTTCTTAAGCTCCCAGCTTTCTAACCGATGGATCACCCAGACATAGCGCTGAATGAAGCTTGTGACCTTTAATTATCTGGGAAAGCTTCAACTCTTTCATAGGCCCAGAACTGCAATATGTGTATGAAGATGTAACAATATAAAAATGGTTATGACTGCACCTGTAAAAGATTAATATGGTGTCAGTATGTTTAAATGTCTCAAGGCCATCTTAAAGCTATAAGCAGTGTGATTAATGCTATGGCAAAGCTATGAAATATATTGTAATAATGAAGCAATTTTCCTTTATCCTCACACTGTATATAGTAACTATTATATTAGACTATAGTCTAATATACCCTAGTAAGCTATAGTACTTTTTCCTTTGGGAAGGTACCATCTGTGCAGTCTGCAGTTCTGTTGAAGAAAGATGTTGAATCTATTTAATTATTCTTGAAAAATAATTTATTTCTGTGCTTTTGTTTTTCACATTGCATCAAATTAAAGTTGATTACATCAATTAAGCATCATGAGGTGGAGGGTGGGGGGTGGTTCCCTTTTTTTTTTTTGCTGGGAGTTTGCAACCCTATTAGTTAGGTTGCTTAATATTTCTGCTAAGTACTCTTTAAAATACCAGAATAGGGGGAATGGTACAGGTTTAAGTTTATTAGATTGATCAGTATTGCTGAGCTATGACATATTTTGTGTGCAGTGTATTTTTTGCATACAGGTATAACAGAATAGCTTCATTGGGTTTTTTTTAAACTTGAGTATGCACTTATACGAAAAGCATGAAGATATTAAAAAACAGTTTTATTGATTAAAAAACACACTATATCGGATTCATATAGGTATCGGCAGATATTCAAATTTATGATATCGGTATCGGACATAAAAAGTGGTGTCGTGCCATCTCTAATCACTGGTGAGCCAACACTTCCTTGTTGGATGCAGATTTCAGGGCTTCCTTTTGCTCCTCCGTTATAACTGTTCTCTCTTCTCAACACATGATGATACAAAGGAATCAGCAGTGACGAAGATGATGCTGAAGCACACATTTCACACATATAACAGACCAGTGCAGTTACACACACCTCTGCTTGACATTAGGCCTCAAACAAAGACACAAAACACTAACTTGACTCTAAATAGAAGAAACTGGCAGCTTTTTCTGTTCTGTGCTTATTTATATTTGACACACATGCTTCTCTTTGCGCAAACACACATTGCACTATAAGGGTAACCTAGCACACAATGATTGGACAGCACAGTGACGATGCTGGGAGATCCTATACGAAGCAACACAGAAACACTGAGAACTTTAAACATTGATTATATTGAGATAAGCAGCCGACCCAGTCTAGATAAAGGCGAGCAGCTGGGACCGCTGCTGCACCAAAAACAGGTTTCAGTGTTTCCATGTGTGTGTGTGTGATGTCACTTTTCATACAAAACAAACTGTAGCACAAAGTGCTTTACATGGTTAAAAGCAGCCCACCCCACCCCACCCTCCCACTCATTCCCCACACTCTCATTAACAGAAACGGTCATGGATACACACACTATACACACACACACACACACACACACACACACACACACACACACACACACACACAAACTTAAAGAGTAGAATTGGGCTGGTGTTACGTTCCCCCCGAAGGGGTCTAGGCATGCGAGTGAGGGGACCAGTAACAAATGAGTCCAGAACAGAATGAAAGGAGAACAGACAGGTGTTATTAGTAAATAAAATAGTCTTTATTATAAATAAACCTTATCATAAAGAGCCGGCAACGCCGTTTTATCAATAACCCTTGGAAAAAGGAAAACAAAGGTTACAACAACAAAGAACACTCAATCAAACAAAAACTCCACCCCACGAGGAGGCACTTCCAGGGGCCCACAAGCTCACCCTGTCACCAGCAGCAGCTAGCTTTACTGCTGCTGAGGCCCACAAGCCCACACTACTCACGTAAAGCAGCTATACTGCTTCCACAACTCCACACTTCAGGCAGGATAACCACACACCAAGAACACAAAGCAGAGACACCAGAGAAAGCCACACTCAGTCCATCCCCAGCTTATATAACCTCAGAGAGGTGATTGCTGACTGGGCCCAGGTGGTAAATGAGGCCAATGAGCAGCAGCTGTGTCCTGGGGAGAGAGAAGAAGCGAGAGAGAGACAGAAGGGTGGAGCAAGAGAGGAGGAGGCGGAGAAAAACACCACGCCCACACAAGGGCAGTTTCAGGAGGCCCAGCTAGGGCCGTAACACCCCCTCCCATAAATACAAACCAGTGGTTTGTCACAGAACGTCCTGCCCAAATTTAAACATCACCTACCATGCACCATAATAACGAATCTGCCAAGACCTCTTCGATGGGTCCAAAACACTGAATAGGGTTGGCTCAATTCCCTCAAAATAGTGTCTCGAGTGACAGCCAGATGTTTTTCGAGGCATTACATAAGGAGAACCCAGCGGATAGCTAGAAGGCCTTACTGAAACACTTTTCAGGAGCTTCTTTGCTAGGTCATGGCGGAAGGCATGCTGGTTAGCCAGAGGTGCAGGTTTGAATGTTTGTGTCGTACACAATGTGTCACACTGCAGGTCATCTGGATCGGAAAGACGGTCAACAGGTGGCATCTCATAATTAGTTGACCTCTGACATTCACCAAATGACACCACTGAGCAATTATGCTCCACTTGTTGCCTAGGACTGGCAACTCTTTCCGTTTGTGAACCACAGTTAACCCTTTTGGAAACAGGTCGCTTTTGCTTTAAGGAGGCTTTCAAACAGTGAGCAATCAGGTGGCCAGGTTTGTGGCAAAGGAAACAGAGCTTTGTTTTGGCTCTTGAAACCACGCCTGTGTCGGCTTTGTTAGCTGGCACACTCCTAGCCCTCGAGACAGACTGTTTCTGTTTGTAGGCCTCACAATTTGCTATCAAATGGCCAGACCCGAAACAGAAGAAACACTTTCTTTTCACCTTGGGACGGGACACGGGTACCTCGCTCTTTGGGTACTGCACAGCTGGCACGTTGCTAACCTTCACTGAAGCATCGCATCGGTCGTGCTTAATAACACTGGTTTTATGGATGAGGGCAAACTCATCAGCCAGTGTTGCAGCCTGCTGTAATGAGGACACCTTCTGTTCACTAAGGTGTACTGCAATGCGCTCTGAGACGCAGTTTTTAAATTCCTCCACCAGCATTAATTGACGCATCGACGCCAGGTCAGTAGCTTTGCTGGACACACACCACCGATCAAAAAAGCATACTTTTCTTCCTTGCAAAATCTCGGTAGGTTTGACCCTGTCCCCTTTTCAATCCCCGGAAACGCTGCCTATAAGCTTCTGGGACTAGCTCATAAGCTAGCAGGATAGCACTTTTCAGCTTTTCATAATTCAGACTGTCCTGAGCTGACAATGAGGAACAAACTTCCTGAGCCTTACCTACCAGCTTACATTGTAACAAAAGGCCCCACGAATCCCGTGGCCAGTGCAAGGCTGTGGCTATACGCTCAAAGCACTCAAAATAATGATCAACCTCAGTGTCGCGGAACACTGGAACCAGACGAATGTTTTTCCCCACATCAAATGGTGCTTCTGCCTGCTGAACGGCAGTCGCAGGAAGGGAAACCTGCTGGAGTTCCAACTGGAGTTCTAACTGTCGCAACTTGACAGCTGTCTCCGCTTCCACCTTTTTCAACTCAACCTCTCTGGCTCTGGCAAGCTCTTAAGCGCCATCTCCTTCTTTAGCTGGAACTCCCTCTCACGATCCTCCCTTTCCAACTGGAGACGAGCCAGGCGTACACGTAGCCTAGCATCCTGCTTCGAACCTACTGATGACTCAATGGAGAGAGGTTGGAAGTGAGGCAGTGTCATCAGTTTGTCCTCAGGCAGCCCCTGAACAACAGGCGCAGACACTGATGGAGCTACAGCTTGCTCTGGCACCTGCAGAACAGGCTGAGACGTTACCCCATGCTCACGTAGACTGGCAGACACTGGCAGGGCCACTATCCCTTTCTCCACCAATCCAGACACAAGGGCAGCCTTCAGCTCAGCTTTACGCAGAGCTGTGGAGACACAAATGCCATAAAATGATGCCACCTCATGCAAATCCCTCTTCCTACAGGCGTCCACCTGGACAAGCGAAGGGTTTTCCTTAAACATAGCAATATCAAATTTAGCCATTAAATCCAAAACAAAAACTACCTGAGGCTAACAATAACACAAAGAAGCACCACCTCCAATACACAATTGAAAAACAGGTGGGAAATATGTGTGGCCACAGGTAAACCAATAAATAAAAATACCACTGACCCTCTCCCCAGACCTACCTACTAAAAACTTAGCCTAGTTAGCTTCTGGAGTGTACCAGGCTCGAGGCAACTTTAAAGGCAAAGCATCAAGTGCACAAAGCACCGACAAGCCTACCCCCGACAGGGAACTAATCCCCACCCGGGATTACTCCGAAAATAAAAAAAGCAAAATAAAAAATGAGTGCCTGAAGGAGGAGCTTACGCTTAGCTAGACACTCCCCTGTGCTAACTGGAGAGAGAGCGCAGCAGACACCATGCAACTAAACAGGCCACCGGCAAACAACTCACTAAAACTCAACTACTGTTCCTTCCATTCATATCCCGGACGAGCCCCCACTTTGTTACGTTCCCCCCGAAGGGGTCTAGGCATGCGAGTGAGGGGACCAGTAACAAATGAGTCCAGAACAGAATGAAAGGAGAACAGACAGGTGTTATTAGTAAATAAAATAGTCTTTATTATAAATAAACCTTATCATAAAGAGCCGGCAACGCCGTTTTACCAATAACCCTTGGAAAAAGGAAAACAAAGGTTACAACAACAAAGAACACTCAATCAAACAAAAACTCCACCCCACGAGGAGGCACTTCCAGGGGCCCACAAGCTCACCCTGTCACCAGCAGCAGCTAGCTTTACTGCTGCTGAGGCCCACAAGCCCACACTACTCACGTAAAGCAGCTATACTGCTTCCACAACTCCACACTTCAGGCAGGATAACCACACACCAAGAACACAGAGCAGAGACACCAGAGAAAGCCACACTCAGTCCATCCCCAGCTTATATAACCTCAGAGAGGTGATTGCTGACTGGGCCCAGGTGGTAAATGAGGCCAATGAGCAGCAGCTGTGTCCTGGGGAGAGAGAAGAAGCGAGAGAGAGACAGAAGGGTGGAGCAAGAGAGGAGGAGGCGGAGAAAAACACCACGCCCACACAAGGGCAGTTTCAGGAGGCCCAGCTAGGGCCGTAACAGCTGGGTACGCATTAGCCAAGTGAGGAAACACTATCACAGGGAGCTGTCTGCACCGGTAGCCGGTCACAGACCGCAGCCTCCAGGCTGGGCACACAGCAGGAGGGAGGCAAAGAAGCCCCCCAGCCAGGCTCAGAGGACCCACAGGGCCCCAGCAGCCAGGGTCGATCACAGCCACGGTGCAGAGAGCCCCCTCCAAGGAAACACTGGAGATATGACCTAATAAGAATATAAACAGGATAAAAAGATAAAATAAATAAGAGTGGGATACAATATAAATATAAGTATAAACAGAGTAAGAAGATAAAAAATGAAAAAGAATACAATCAATAAATATTAGGTAAAGCCTAAATGAATAATATAAATAGAATAACAGGATAGAATAAATAAGCATAAAGTAAATAAACGTTAGTTAAAAGCTAAATTAAAAAGGTGGGTCTTGAGCCTGTTTTTAAAAACATGAACGTTCTCTGCGGCCCTGAGCTCCTCCGGCAGGCTGTTCCACAGTCGCGGACCATACCACTGAAAAGCTGCCTCTCCGTGAGTATGTGTCCTGACTTTAGGGACAATCAAAAGGCCAGTACCAGAGGACCTCAGGGTCCGCGAGGGTTCGTATGGTAAAAGCAGATCTGAAAGGTAAGAAGGCCCAAGACCATTAAGACATTTAAAAACCAATAAAATAACTTTAAAATCGATCCTGAAACACACGGGGAGCCAATGCAGTGATTGTAAAACTGGTGTAATGTGGGCCTGCCCTCTGGTCTTTGTCAGCACACGAGCTGCAGAGTTTTGCAAAAGTTGCAAAGGTGAAATATTCTTTTTGGGGAGACCAGAGAGCA
This sequence comes from Pelmatolapia mariae, assembly GCF_036321145.2. Classification (NCBI taxonomy): domain Eukaryota; kingdom Metazoa; phylum Chordata; class Actinopteri; order Cichliformes; family Cichlidae; genus Pelmatolapia; species Pelmatolapia mariae. The sequence goes on along the minus strand of NC_086229.1, from coordinate 6,498,291 downwards.
GGGCATTACAATAATCAATGCGACTGGTAATAAAAGCATGCATCAGCATCTCCGTGTTGGCCCTAGAGAGAATAGGGCGGACTCTGGCTATATTTTTTAGATGATAAAATCCAATTTTGGTTACATGTTTAATATGTGGGATAAAACCAAGCTCAGAGTCAAGAATAACACCCAGGTTTTTCACTTGTAGTGAAGGGCATAGTGAAAATGCCTGTAATTTAGACAAGAGTTTCTCTCTCTGAGCCTCAGGACCGATGATTAAAACTTCAGTTTTGTCCTGGTTAAGCTATAAAAAGTTTTCTGCCATCCAAGATTTTATATCTAGAATACGGTTAAAAAGGGCATCCATTGGTCTGGTGTCATCAGGAGACACGGAGATGTACAGCTGAGTATCATCAGCGTAACTGTGGAAGTTCACTCCATGCCTCCTGATGACGCCGCCAAGAGGGAGCATTTACAAATTAAAAAGTACAGGGCCTAAAACCGACCCTTGAGGCACACCACATGTCATTTTATGGATCTCAGAGGAGCATGTATCCATACACACCATAAAAGTTCCGTCTGAGAGATAGGAAGTGAACCAGTTGTGTACAGCACCAGAGAGGCCCACCATGTGTTTCAGTCTGTTTAAAAGTATAGTGTGGTCTACTGTATCAAAGGCTGCGCTTAGATCCAGTAGCACCAGGACTGAGAGCTTTTGGGAGTCCCAGTTACATCTAAGATCATTTAAAACCTTTAGGAGAGCGGTCTCTGTGCTGTGGTTCACCCGAAATCCAGACTGAAATATTTCTAAGATCTGTCTATCATTCAGAAAATCATTAATCTGAATAAAAACAAGTTTTTCTAAAATTTTACTTAAAAATGGTAAGTTGGATACAGGTCTGTAGTTATTAAAATTATTGCAATCCAAATTGCTCTTCTTCAGAAGGGGCCTCACCACCGCCGTTTTAAAGGCAGCAGGGAAGACACCTGACTGAAGAGAGCAATTCATCGTGTATAAAAGCTCAGCTTCAAAAAATCCATAAAGTGTTTTAAAAAGTGAAGAGGGGATTGGATCTAAAAGACATGTGGTGGGTCTCACTGTGGAGAAAACTTTCCTAAGGTTCTCAGCATTAACCAGGACAAAGCTGTCCAGTGTCTCCTCAGGTACAATCGAGCCCTCAGATGTGTTTAAAATCATAACACGAGAAGATAAAATATCACATCTGATGGCGCTGATTTTTCCCCTGAAGTGGTCTGCAAACTGCTCACAGAGTGAGTCTGTGGGGGTTCTTTGGGAGCTGTTAAAATCAGGGTTAAATAAGTGATCTATGGTGGAGAAGAGGACCTTGGGATTATTTTTGTTATTACTGATTATTTGGATCTGAATTCATCGACGCGCCTCCAACAGCGACACAGTGATCCAGCTCACCGAATAGTGATAACGACCTACTGAGCCTGCTAGCAGGTGGAGGAGGGCCAATCTAAGCCACAGATATGGGCTGATAAATGCTAATAACACCCATTGATGGACTGATAACATGAATATTAAATGTCTGCTCCCTCCAAAATAAGAGCTTTTTTAAAAACTCAGACTGAGGTCTTATTTTGAAACCTAGAGTTTGTTGAAGCCGTTTCCTGGAGCAGGACCCTGAACAATTAGAAAAAGCAGATTTAAGAACACTTCATGTCATCTGTGCTCATTAAACTGATATCATGCAGCTCACCTTCTCACCAGCAGAGGGCCACAAATCACCGTCAATGAAGAGCTCAAGGAGATGTTAGTGACTTCAGAGCTGTACGTGTTGATCTGCTCAATATGGAAGTTTCTTTGATTGGGTCAGTTTTAAAAGCAGCTATTTTTATAGAATGACAGAAACATGAGAGATGCTGAATGTCTTTAATATTTGATACACTGAGTACTATTGGATGTCCACTTAATCAGCCATGGTGGAAAAATACAATTAAGAAAGAGAAATCAAACATTTATATACATTTTAATTAGCTCAAACTTGTTTAAAATGCAGAGTAGCTGGTTGTGAACTGAGCTTCAGAGAAACACAACATACTGAGATTCACTGTGAAGCTTTGAGTGGAAAAAGACAGAAAAACAACATTTGGATCCTGGAATAATGGGAGCTTCCATCTTTAAAGGACTGAAGAGGAAGAAGTTTACAAGGAATCATTCAGAACAGTTTCAAACATCAACTGATTGAATCCATGAATCTGAAAACGTGTTTGTGAGTGAAAGAGACAGACATGTACAGGCTGAACTATCTGTTCAACAGTCAGAGTGTTTCTCTAACAGGAGACACTCTTTACACTCAACTCAGCACAGAAATACTGAGGAACCAGGAGACCAGACTGTAAACCCAGGATAAAGAGTTTCAGTGAATGTGGTGTTGAAGGTGTGGAGGTGGATCAGAGTGTCAGAGGAGACTCTGTAGAAGGACAGAGTGCCAGCAGGACAGTCCACATACACTGCTGCTCTGTTAGAGACAGAGGAGGAGGAGGAGGAGGATGATGAGGAGATGATAGATGTTTTTATGTTATTGTACCAGACATGGCTAGGACTGTCATCAGAGCAGTAAAGACTCCAGGATTGTTCACTCCGTCCAAATAAACAGTCTTTTCTTCCTCCTTTCCTTCTGATTCTTTTGTAACTCACTGACATATCAACCCAACCTCTCCACTCGACCTCCCAGTAACAGCGACCAGTCAGGCCATTTCTGCATAGCAGCTGAGGACAAATATCGAATCTGTCTGGATGATCAGGATATGACTGAACCTCCTCCACACGTGTCACCTTCCTGTTGTTGTCAGACAGTTGGAGGTTTGTGTGCACTGTGCTTGTGTCGATTGTGAGTTGACAGGAATCTGATGGAGAGAACAAACACAATTCAGCTGCAGTTATTGATCCATCATCTGTTCATTGATTGACACTTTGATGATGACTCCTGACATGATGAAGATGGTTGAATTTGTGCTGCTTTGTTTTCTTGAATCACATTAAAAACACACTTACACTTCCTCAGACCTGGTCTCAACCATCGGACTCCAGCAGGCTCCACCCTGAAAGGAGGAGGGGGGTCAGACCAGCACAGTCAGCATGCACACATGGACATTACATGGCTCTCATAAACATACTGAAACCTGTTCATCTTCTAATAAATATTACATTATAACTTCTGCTGGTTATTATGCAATGTTAAAAATAATAAAATGAACAACAGTAGCATCTCTGATGTGTTTCAACTCTGGGAGAGTTGAAACACGCTACATAAGAAGCAGTCCATTCACTGTCTGAACAGACTTTTGTTATGTTACTTTTGCACTATTATGCACATGTTTTATTACATGGCTTAATTAAGGTACACATTAGGCTGACATCTGGGGCCAGAGCTCAAACTGCAACTGACCCATGGCTGCACACAGCTTACACATGGCCCACATACCGCAACGAATGGCGGCCTTTTGGTGGCCCATATCTGGTTTGCCAGAGATAATCCACACATTGGCCAGCACAGGACCACCAGTGTGTCTGCAACTGGCCTTGTGCTGGCCCATGTATGGGCCACCTTTGGCAAACCAGATATCAGCCACCAAAGGGCCGTCATTCATTGCGGTATGTGGGCCATGTGTAAGCACATTGTGTGGGCCAGATCTGGGCCATACCAATTTTGCTATTTGGGATATAGCAAAAGTTTAAGACCACTTGAAAAATAGCATCAAATCATATTTTGCATGGTTCGACCTTAGCAAGTTTCAAGTAGAGCAAGGTTCAACATGCAACATGTTCTCAATTGGATTTAGATCAGGGGAACACGCAGGATGGTGCAAAATAGTGATATTGGGATTGTGTACTGCAGCATTGTACTGTTGAAAAACCCAGCAGTTTTTTTGCCGTTTTTCAAGTGGTCTTAAACTTTTGATTGAAACTGTATGTGACTGTGGGTGAACCATGCTGCATCTTCCTTTGTCGCCTCTAAAAGGAAACTGATGCCAAAAAAGTCCCCAAGCAATTGTGGAACTTCCAAAAAGTTGATTCTGTCCAATTAAATGTAGCGTTTTCACTTTTTTTCAGAAGAAAGTCCAATGATTCTTTACACTAACATAAGGATTAGTGTGTTTGCTGAGAAATTAAACCCATCCCTAAATAGTTTCGACATGAACAGAATCAACTATTTTAGGAATTCCTTATCTGAACGATTGAGCATGCATCAAGGTAATTGTGGAACTGTCCTTGACTTAACTTCCAGAATCAACACACATCATGAAAGTTGGCTAATAAAAATAACACCTCATCTCCTAATGCACTTAGCTGTAGAAAACTAAACAGGTGTGCTAAACATATTCTTCTCTCTTTCCTCATCTTTGATCTGTGAATAAAAGCTGCTGATGATTAAAGAGTACCAATGAGCATGCTCTGAAAAAATTAACTCGAATTAAAATCTTTATTTCATGAGCTAAATGTAGCATTATCCATATATCCATTTTCTCCTGCTTATCTGGGGCTGTGTCGCTGTGGCAGCAGCCTAAGCTGAGAAGACCAGACCTTTCGCTCCCCAGCCAACCTCCTCTAGCTTGAACACCAAAGCGTTCCCAGGCTGCAGAGAGATCTAAACTCTTCAGTGTGTCCTGCGTCTGTTCGACACCTCATGGTGTCGCCCAGGAGGCACCCTTGACAGATGCCTGATTCACCTCAACTGGCTCATTACTTTAAAGACCGAACTCTTCACCCAATCTCTAAGTGAGAGGCCAGCCGCCCTTCAGTGAAATGCCCCTTTTTCATTTGTGTACTCTCAGAGCTTGAGATAGAGAGCCATCATTGTGATATCCATCATCTCTGATTGGGGCTTCATGTATTGCTGAGCCAGCTCACCCAAAGAAAACCTGGCTGTGTTGAACTTCATTTTAGTACAGGCTTTGATTTAGTTAAGAATCCATTTGTATTTCATAAAATAAGTTTATATTCTCTTGGTTACTTTTTTATTTTAGACATGCTTTCTAGTCATTTGTGTTTCTAATTTTTCAGTTTAGAAATATGGTTCCTTGATGTTATTGCAACATCCTTATTTTTTAGTTGAAATCATTCCCATTTCTTCAGATCACATTTCTATATTACTGATCTTAAACAGAAGCTTGATTTCTTTACTGAAATTACCATCTTCTAATTGTGTCTTTTTTAACAGAAATGCTACACCAGCTGTATAATGTGATGATACATGGCTAAAGAAGCCAGTACGTCCCCAGTGCTGTTTACTAAATGTACTTCTTCCCCTGTTTGCCCAGTCTCTTGTAAAAAACACAAATTACCTTATACATGTTTTTTTTTAGCCAGGTAGTATTTAAAGTAGGGCTGCCACTGCTAACGTGTGAACCCATCAACACATTATCATTAAAATTTGAAGCTCAATTAACCCATCTCGAGCGCCGAATGACTCAGAATCCCTGAAATGTCTCTCTCAAAGAATTTTGGACATTTTGTCTAAAGTTTGATTGATTGGTTATAGCATTATATATGCCCATGTTTTCTTATCCCTGTGTCATTCCCCATTTTCGATCTGAGTCTTTCATGGCATGTCACTATTGTGTTTTACTTTCATGTGGAATCCCGTGTCCCCTCTCGCTCTCTCCCTCTTTCTTGTGTGAGGTTGTTGGCTTGTCTCCCAGTGCTCCCGTGTTCTTAGTTTAGTTTTCCCCATGTTTAGGTTTATTTTAGTTTAATCTCTGTTCTCTTTTGCTCCTGTTTTGGCATGTTTTTCCAGCCTCAATAAATGGCTTGTTTTCTGTTAAACCCTTTACGTGCCTC